>NC_086125.1:3980000-4318246 GCF_963921235.1 Mobula hypostoma
ACGTGGTCTGTACACACCAGCTGTGTGGTGAAAAAGGCACAACAGCACCTCTTTCACCTCACACGGTTGAGAAAGTTTGGTATGGGCCCCCAAATCCTAAGAACTTTCTACAGGGGCACAATTGAGAGCATCCTGACTGGCTGCATCACTGCCTGGTATGGGAACTGTACCTCCCTTAATCGCAGGACTCTGCAGAGAGTGGTGCGGACAGCCCAGCGCATCTGTAGTTGTGAACTTCCCATGATTCAGGACATTTACAAGGACAGGTGTGTGAAAAGGGCCTGTAGGATCATTGGAAACCCGAGTCACCCCGACCACAACCTATTCCAGCTGCTACCATCCGGGAAGCGGTACCGCAGCATAAAAGCCAGGACCAACAGGCTCCGGGACAGCTTCTTCCACCAGGCCACAATACTGATTAACTCACACTGATTTGACTGTATTTCTATGTTACACTGACCGTTCTATTCATTATAAATGATTATAAATTACTATGATTGCACGTTGCATATTTAGATGGAGACGTAATGTAAAGATTTTTACTCCTCGTTATGTGAAGGATGTAAGAAATAAAGTCAATTCAATTCAATTCAATTTGGCCCCTCACCATTGCTACAAGAACCATACAATGGGAGTAGTGCAGGGATTCGTGTAAATGGTTTCTTCATGGTCAGTATGGACTTCCCTAAAACTTAAGATTAGCTTTTTTTGTCACATGTAGATGGAAACATAAAGTGAAATGCATCCTTTTATGTTAATGACCAACACAGTCCAAGAACTGTGCCGGGAGCAGCCTGCAAATGTTGCCACACTTCCAGTACCAACATATCTTGCCCACAACTTGTGAGCCCTAACGACACGTCTTTGGAACGTGCTACGCGACGGCAGGGAGAAGATACTATTTCCTTACAGACAGCAGTGTTAATTGAACGTTGGTTGTGATCACAATCTCCGATGCTCTAAAGACTTACGCTGCGCTGCCCTGTTAGGGAGCTGGGGTGGGGATCAGCTGTCCAGCTGGAGGATGGATTCAGGAGCTGGCTTCCAGAGCTGAAGCAGGAACAAAGGCTACAAAATGCGGGTGGGCGGAGGATGAGTGAGAGTATAGGCAGGAGGGAGACTGTAGGAGGGCAAGGGCAGATCAGAGAGAAAGGGCTGAATACTCAAGGGGAAGCGGTTGGGGATCAGGGGGACTGAGAGGAGGGGCAAGAAAAGAGTGTGTCACAGACGGTGGCAGGAATTGAACCCTTATCGGTGATTGTTGGTTTTGCAAGGTGACTGCTACACTCCATTCAGCCCCAGGGTATGGGCATGGTGGGCTGAATGGGCTCTTACTGTGCTCTCAAAATTGAATGCATACCAGGTAACTGCTATTCCATTTAGTTGTTAATGCAGAAAACTTATCATAAAAACTTGGTGCAAATGCAAAATGTTGCTGATCCGAAACAAGCTAGAAAAAACTAAGTATGGAATTGTGACTGAGGGAAGACATCTGTGGTATTAGTTACGCTACTTACATTGTTCATAACTCCTGTAAAAGGCTAAATGTCTTTCTTTTGACATGTAGTCTTTTGTTTTTACATGTTTATAAATACTTTCACAGTTAGACAATGAGGAAAGATCAGAAAGATAAATGCTGATTGGTGAGCTTTGGAAATTCTAACAGTCTAGTCATGGCTTCAGAAAATTCCTATCTCTACGGCAAAATGTTACTGATTTTTGAGAAGCTGGAACTATGCCCAATACTGTTAGAAAATATCCTTGGTCTCTTTGCCACAAATCGTGGCTTGCTTTTGCTTGTAACCAAAGATTGAGCTTTCCAAACAACGTAAGGGCAACTGAGGGAAATAATCACCCTCACTCCTTCAGAACGCTCTGCTCTCCACTCCCTCCGCACTAATCCTAACCTTATTATTAAACCCGCCGATAAGCGGGGTGCTGTTGTAGTCTGGCATACTGACCTCTACCTTGCCGAGGCACAGCGACAACTCACGGATACCTCCTATTATTTACCCCTCGATCGTGACCCCACTAAGGAGCACCAGGCCATTGTCTCCCACACCATCACCGACTTTATCCGCTCAGGGGATCGCCCATCCACTGCTACCAACCTTATAGTTCCCACACCCGGCACTTCCCGTTTCTACCTCCTACCCAAGATCCACAAACCTGCCTGTCCTGGCCGACCTATTGTCTCAGCTTGCTCCTGCCCCACCAAACTCATTTCTGCATACCTCGACACTGTTTTATCACCCCTTGTTCAATCCCTTCCGACCTATGTTCGTGACACTTCTCACGCTCTTAAACTTTTCGATGATTTTAAGTTCCCTGGCTCCCACCGCTTTATTTTCACCATGGATGTCCAGCCCTTATATACTTCCATCCTCCATCAGGAAGGTCTTAAAGCTCTACGCTTCTTTTTGGATTCCAGACCTAATCAGTTCCCCTCTACCACCACTCTGCTCCGTCTAGCGGAATTAGTCCTTACTCTTAATAATTTCTCCTTTGGCTCCTCCCACTTCCTCCAAACTAAAGGTGTAGCTATGGGCACCCGTATGGGTCCTAGCTATGCCTGCCTTTTTGTTGGGTTTGTGGAACAATCTATGTTCCGTGCCTATTCTGGTATCTGTCCCCCACTTTTCCTTCGCTATATCGATGACTGCATTGGCGCTGCTTCCTGCACGCATGCAGAACTCGTTGACTTTATTAACTTTGCCTCCAACTTTCACCCTGCCCTCAAGTTTACCTGGTCCATTTCCGACACCTCCTTCCCCTTTCTAGATCTTTCTGTCTCTGTCTCTGGAGTCTACTGATATCTACTATAAGCCTACTGACTCTCACAGCTATCTGGACTATTCCTCTTCTCACCCTGTCTCTTGCAAAAATGCCATCCCCTTCTCGCAATTCCTCCGTCTCCGCCGCATCTGCTCTCAGGATGAGGCTTTTCATTCTAGGATGAGGGAGATGTCTTCCTTTTTTAAAGAAAGGGGCTTCCCTTCCTCCACTATCAACTCTGCTCTTAAACGCATCTCCCCCATTTCACGTACATCTGCTCTCACTCCATCCTCCTGCCACCCCACTAGGAATAGGGTTCCCCTGGTCCTCACCTACCACCCCACCAGCCTCCGGGTCCAACATATTATTCTCCATAACTTCCGCCACCTCCAATGGGATCCCACCACTAAGCACATCTTTCCCTCCCCCGCTCTCTCTGCATTCCGCAGGGATCGCTCCCTACACAACTCCCTTGTCCATTCGTCCCCCCCATCCCTCCCCACTGATCTCCCTCCTGGCATTTATCCGTGTAAGCGGAACAAGTGCTACACATGCCCTTACACTTCCTCCCTTACCACCATTCAGAGCCCCAAATAGTACTTCCAGGTGAGGCAACACTTCACCTGTGAGTCGACTGGGGTGATATACTGCGTCCGGTGCTCCCGATGTGGCCTTTTATATATTGGTGAGACCCGACGCAGACTGGGAGACCGCTTTGCTGAACATCTATGCTCTGTCCGCCAGAGAAAGCAGGATCTCCCAGTGGCCACACATTTTAATTCTACATCCCATTCCCATTCTGACATGTCCATCCACGGCCTCCTCTACTGTAAAGATGAAGTCACACTCAGGTTGGAGGAACAACACCTTATATTCCGTCTGGGTAGCCTCCAACCTGATGGCATGAACATCGACTTCTCTAACTTCCGCTAGGCCCCACCTCCCCCTCGTACCCCATCTGTTACTCATTTTTATGCACACATTCTTTCTCTCACTCTCCTTTTTCTCCCTCTGTCCCTCTGAATATACCTCTTGCCCATCCTCTGGGACCCCCTCCCCTTGTCTTTCTTCCCGGACCTCCTGTCCCATGATCCTCTCGTATCCCCTTTTGCCTATCACCTGTCCAACTCTTCGCTCCATCCCTCCCCCTCCTGTCTTCTCCTATCATTTTGGATCTCCCCCTCCCCCTCCAACTTTCAAATCCCTTACTCACTCTTCCTTCAGTTAGTCCTGACGAAGGGTCTCGGCCTGAAACGTCGACTGCACCTCTTCCTACAGATGCTGCCTGGCCTGCTGCGTTCACCAGCAACTTTTATGTGTGTTGAGGGAAATAATCCTCTGTTTAACCAAGACACCAGAGAAAAGTTGGTCACATCAGAAACAGAGATACTCCTGAAATATAAAAAGTGTCTCCAATTGATGTATATTTAGGGATACAGCACAGTAACAACTCCTCCTCACCCAACACGCTCTCACTACCCAATTATGCTCATGTGACCGATTAACCTGCTAACACTTTGGAATGCGAGAGGAATTGAATTGACTTTATTACTTACATCCTTCACATACAGGAGGGGTAAAAATCATTACGTTACGTCTCTGTCTAAATGTGCAATGTACAATCACAGTAATTTATAATAAATAGTATGTGCAACAGGGCTGTCAATATAACATAGAAATACAGCTGTGTCAGCATGAATCAATCAGTCTGATGGCCTGGTGGAAGAAGCTGTCCCGGAGCCTGCTGGTCCTGGCTTTTATGCTGCGGTACCATTTCCCGAATGGTAGCAGCTGGAACAGTTTGTGGTTGGGGTGACTCGAGTCCCAATGATCCTTTGGGCCCTTTTTACACACGTCTTTGTAAATGTCCTGAATCATAGGAAGTTCACAACTACAGATGCGCTGGGCTGTCCGCACCACTCTCTGCAAAATCCTGCGATTGAGGGAAGTACAGTTCCCATACTAGGCAGTGATACAGCCAGTCAGGATGCTCTCAGTTGTGCCCCTGTATAAAGTTCTTAGGACTTGGGGGCCCACACCAAACTTCTTCAACCATCTGAGGTGAAAGAGGCGTTGTTGTGCCTTTTTCACCACACAGCTGGTGTGTAGAGACCATATGAGGCTCTCGGTGATGTTTATACCGAGGAACTTAACGCTGATCACCCTCTCAGCCTCAGATCCATTGATGTCAATAGGGACTAGCTTGTCCATAGGAACACATCGAAACAGCCACAAAGAAAGCACAACAGCAGCTGCATTTCATTAGGAGTTTGAAAAGATTTGGTATATCATTAAAAACACTTGAAAGTTTCTACAGATATACTGTGGAGAGCATTTTAACTGCCTCACTACTGTGTAGTATGTGGGTGGAGGGAGGGGTTGGCTCCTGCACAGAATCAAACAAAGTTACAGAGAGTTGTAAACTCGGTGGACTCCTTTGTGAGCACTAACCTCCGTAGTATCCCTCAACCATCAGGCTCTTGAACAAAGAGGTTATCTACTCACTTACCCATCCATTGAGATGTTCCCACAACCAGTGATCTCACTTTAAGGATTATTTAT
Source organism: Mobula hypostoma (assembly GCF_963921235.1). Lineage (NCBI taxonomy): Eukaryota > Metazoa > Chordata > Chondrichthyes > Myliobatiformes > Myliobatidae > Mobula > Mobula hypostoma. Next base: position 3,985,338 of record NC_086125.1, read on the forward strand.
ATAGTCATCTCATGTTCTCATTATTTATTGCTATTAATTAATATTTGCATCTGCACAGTTTGTTGTATTCTGCACTCTGGTTGATCTTTCATTGATCCTGTTATAGTTACTGTTTTGTAGATTTGCTGAGTATGCCCACAGGAAAATGAATCTCAGGGTTGTATATGGTGACATAAATGTACTTTAATAACAAAATTTACTTTGAACTTACTTCAGTATAAAAATAGAACTCTGGTTTTTTACCTCTTCTCACCTGCTTATCACCTCCCCCTGGATCCCCTTCTCCTTCCCAGTCTCCTATGGTCCGCTCTCCTCTCCTATCAGGTTCCTTCTTCTCCAGCTGTTTACATTTCCTATCCACCAGGTTTCACCTATCACCTTCCAGCTAGTCCTCCTTCCCCTTTTCCCACCTTTTTATCCTGGCATCTTCCACCCTTCCTTTCCAGTCCTACAGGTGATTCCAGATTCAAGATTCAAGATTGTTTAATATCAATTCCAGCACACAAGTGTAAAATAGGACAAAATAATTATTACTCCAGATCTGATGCAGCACAAAAAACACGAGATAAAGAACACAATAATTAAAAAAACACAATAAATATAAATATATAAAATAGCTTATATACATCAAGTGATGTATGTCCATAAAGTGATGCTAGGCACAGGAGTGTCTGTAAGTATTGTGACTGTGACAGGAAATGATGAAGTAGTGGTGGCTGGAGTTGTGGAGGTCCTGATGAAGGGTTCCGGCCCGAAACGTCAACCGATCTTTTCCATGGATGCTGCCCGACCTGCTGAGTTCCTCCAGCGTGTTGTGAGTGTTGCTTCGACCCCAGCATCTGCAGATTATTTTGTGGAGGTATTGATCAGCCTTACTGCTTGGGGAAAGTAATGGTTTCCGAGTCTGGTGAAAGGAAAAGAAATCAGCAAGTTATAGTGTCAGCCAGCGCTGAAGCAGGCCCTTCTGCCCAATGAAACCATGCTGACCATCATGACCCAACACTATTTCTGCACTGATTTCATTTTATTCTCCATACTTTCCTGGCATCTTCCTCCCAGGTTCGACCACTCACCTGCACACCAGGGCCAGTTTGCAGTGACTAATTAACTGACCAGTGTGATTTGAGAGGTATGTGGATGTTCCGCATCGTCACAGGCAGGCACGCAGACAGCACCCGCAGGTCAGGATTAAACCTGGGTCTCTGGAGCTTTACCAGCTGCACACTGAAATTCCATCCAGTTTAGCTCAATTGTGTCACCTTCTTGATTTGATGGAAACATTTAGATTAATGAAGAGTTTAAACAAATAGTTTTCAATAGCAGAACAGTCAATAATTAGCAGGCAGGCCTTGTCCTGTTGAAAGAAATTGGAAAGATTAATGTTTATCTGATTAAACTTGACAAGTTTAAAGCCAGGAGAACAATGAAATTGACTATGCTCTGTGGGCGAGTATTGGCTTGTAGGAAGGCAATTTTATGGATTAATCTGACATTGAATCATAATGTCCCTATTTTGCTTTGACATTTTGTGAAGGATGATTTTGTCTGAGTTGAGCAGGTGTCTAGTACAGTATTTGTCAAATAAATTTCCGTGTTTTATTTAATTGAATGCTCCCTTTATAATGAAAAAAGATGACATTACTATCTTGGACTAGAACAGCATAGACAGGAACCAATCAACTCCATTGAGCCTCTGCCATTTCCTTTGAAAACAATGTTTGGCTCGCTCACCTCTTTTTCTCTAACTCTCTGCTGTATTTTTTTCCTTTGACTGATCACCCATTTCCTTTTGAAGACCCGGTGCCTTCAGCTCAAATCTTAACATTCTTTTGCTGCAAAATTGTTTTCCTTTCTTCTGTCGGGCTGTCTTGCCACTAACATAAAATTTGAATCCTGAAAGTTTCACAGCTTTTCTTATAATTTGCTCATAGGAATTAGATGATCTTAATTGAAGTGTGGGCATTCCTAGGCAGTTCCTGTGAAAAGTCAGTGCTGTCTGGTCATATATAGCGGCAGTGCAGTCACTGGAGCTGAGTACGGTGTTCTCCAAACGGGTTGTCTTTTCATGGATCCTCAGTTAGCTGTAGGGCTGATCCAGGATCGACGTTCGGGTAGATTCACTTAATCCAGAATGGCTGTGCACGACCTTGATTAACATGGGGAGCAATCACTACATGGTCTCTGACAGATTGGGGCCAAACTCCAGTGCCATTGAGTGCTTGATGGCTGGGGACCTTCCTCTTCTGCAGCTTTTCTCCACCTTCGTGCCATTGTGATTGTGATGTGACGTCATCTTTCACCAGCTCCACCACTGAGGACCTGGTCAGATCGCTTTTTATTTGGAACCTTCCCATTCACTTTACAACCAGAAGTCAGGCCTCGATGGCTAATTTCCAGACGGCATCACTCTCAGGGTCTCACAAACTCACGTACCTCTCCATCACGATATGGTGACAATCCTAAGGAAGAAATCAGCCATGTATGAAGAGTAGTAATTAGTGATTTAGCAGAGTTTTAGCATTCAGTCCAGTAGTTACACCGTAACTGTTGATATTAACTTTTTATTCCAGAAATGAATCAATTAATTGAATCTAACTTCACCATCTGCTGTAGTCAGATTTGAACTCATGCCATTGGATTGTTAGACTGGATCTCTGGAATGCTTATGCGCTAATCTCGGATATAGAGCATGAAGCATAGACCAGTTCAGCACAGGAATAGACCCTTCAGCTCGTGATGTGGTGCTGTACAGTTTAACCTAACAGCACCTAATTAAACCCATTCCTTCTGCCTGCACAAGGCCCATATCCCTCCATTCACTGCATATTCCTGTGCCTGTCTAACAGCCTTTTTAAATGCTTCTATTAGATCTGCCTCTACTGCCACCCCTGGCAGCTCATCCACCAGTCTGTGTACGAAATGTACTCTAAACATTTGCTTTGAATACGTGTATTTTGATCCTGGCGAAAAGATGCAGGCTATCTTCCCTATACTGTACATCATTATCACATCTAACCCTATGTTCCCTTTATTTATTCTATCCAAACTTTGCCTCAATGACCCAGAGAGCTATGTTTGCTGGAGTCTGGCCCTTGTAGGGTCACCCATGCCAAACAGGTCAAACAGTAGAGGCCAGACAAAGAACAGTCCACCAGTCGTCCAGGTTTGGGGGTTCAGCTCAGGGCTAACAACCCTGTCTGGTCAAAAAACATTATGATGGAAACAGCAATGAAGAGTCCTTCTTTATCTGTGTGCGACAGTATGGACAGACAGAGACGGAGGACCTTCATTGCCGCCCTAATCCAGTAACAGTCCAGCCCAAGGCACATGCTGAGCAATTCCAGAGTGTAGAGAGCCTCCTGATACCAGCACTAAATTTATGTGTTCATACTTGGACCAAATGTCACATTTCAGTTTCCTGACATTTATCTCTTCAACCCGACTTTATTCAGTCTTCCACACATCAATAAATTGACAATCTAATCGCCTCCTCTCAAAAGTTGAAGGCCAGGGTCAGGGTCAGATTCAGAATCGGGTTTTTATATCACCAGCATACGTCGTGAAATTTGCCTTTGCAGCAGCAGTACAATGAAATACATGGTAATAGGGTGAAAACCTGAATTACAGTAAAAATGTATACAGTATATTAAATAGTTCCAATAAACAAGTAGTGGAAAAATAAGGGATAAAAAATTAGTGAGGTAGTGTTGCTTGCATGGGCAAGGCTGGTCTGGTCTTAGATCTACATGTATGTCCTCTTGCTTTAACTCTGCACTGTACATCCTCCCACGTCTATTTCTAAATGTCTCTTGACCTGGGCTATATGGAAAGCAATGCAATTATCTCAGAATCAGTTTTGATATCGCTGGCATATGTCATGAAACTCGTTATTTGGCACCAGTACATTGTAATACCTAATAATAAAATCTGTGAACATATAAAAAGTTAAATAAAATAAGCAATGCAAAATAAAAATTAAAAAAAGTAGTGAGGTAGTGTTCATGGGTTCAATGTCCATTCAGAAACTGGATGGCAGAGAGGAAGAAGCTGTTCCTGAAACGCTGACTGTGTGCCTTCAGCCTTCTGTACCTCCTGCCTGATGGTAACAATGAGAACAAGCCATGTCCTGGGTGATAGGGATCCTTACCGATGAACACCGACTTTTTGAGGCACTGCTCCTTGAAGATGTCCTGGATACTATGGAGGCTGGTGCCCCTGATGGAGCTCACCGAGTTTACAATTCTCTACGGCTTATTTCCATTCTGTGCAGTAACCCCTGTGTGCCCTGACCCCATATCAGATGGTGATATAGCCAGTCAGAATGGTGATGCAGCCAGTCAGAATGCTCTCCATGGTGCATCAGTAGAAATCTGAGTGTTTTTGGTAACATGCCAAGTCTCCTCAAACTCTTCATGAAATATGGCCGCCGTTGTGCCTTCTTTGCCTGGTGAAAATACCCGTGTGCAAGTGTGTCTTCACCACACATGCACACTCTCTAAATCTGCACTTGACTTCACATAGGTACAAATATTTGCATTTGTCTAGTGCTTTTACTGCAAATTGCTCCAAGATATTGCAGAGCAATGGCTATCAAGCAGCAAGGGATTTGGGGAATAAGTTGTCCTAGTAGAAATAAAAGCACAGAAAGAGGTCCCTCAGACTACATGTCAATGCTAACCAGGATGCCCATTTAAGCTTGTCTCATTTGGTCCATGTCCCTCAATCCAGACCTAAACAAGACTTAAAATCCTTCACAATGTCCCAAACATCATTTTCAAAGCCCAAAACAATCTTTCTTTTTCAATCTTTTTATTAATTTCAAAATATAGAAACAAAACATAGCAATAATACAAATAGTAGGAGATATATTGTTACACTTAAAAAAAGTAATTGCAAAGCCAAGTAGTGTAAATTAACAAAGCTCCCAAACATGTAGAACTAACCACGGACAATACAAAGCAAAAAAAAACTGGGGAAAAAAATCATGAAAAAGAAAAAAAAACAAAACAAAAAAAAACCCCACCCCAAAGAAAAACAGAATTAATCAACTAAACTAAAAGACTTGGACAAAACTAACAACTTAAAAATGGAAAAGAAGAAAACCTTAGTGTTGACGACTCCATTCCCCTCCAACAACAGTACAGAGAGATAAAATAAGTTTGGAAATGAGCAAATTACATCAAATGAAAATGCTGAATGAATGGCCTCCAAGTTTTTTCAAACTTAATGGAAGGGTCATAAACTGCACTTCTAATTTTCTCCAAATTCAAACATACCATAGTTTGTGAAAACCAATGAAATACAGTAGGAGGGTTAATCTCTTTCCAGTTCAACAAAATGGACCTTCTAGCTATTAAAGTAAGAAATGCAATCATCCTTCGTGATGAAGAGGTTAAATGATTTAAGTCTATCATTGGCAGTCCAAAGATAGCAGTAATTGGATGAGGTTGTAAGTCTATATTTAGGACCGTTGAAATAATATCAAAAATACCTTTCCAATATTTCTCCAACAAGGGACATGACCAAAACATGTGGGTTAAAGAAGCTATCTCGGAATGACATCTGTCACATATTGGATTAATATAAGAGTAATAATGAGATAGTTTATCTTTGGACATATGAGTCCTGTGCACTGCTTTAAACTGTATCAACCTATGCTTAGCACATACAGAGGATGAATTCACCAACTGAAGACTTTTTTCCCATTTTTCAGTCGGTATATTAATCTCAAGTTCTCTTTCCTAGTCAGCTTTAATTTTATTAGAAGCAGCAGGACATAAATTCATGATTATATTATATATAATTGCTACTACACTTTTCTGAGAGAGATTTAAATCTAAGATTTTTTCCAAAGTGTCCATTGGATATGGGTGTGGAAAATTAGGGGAGACAGTAGTTAAAAGGTTTCTAATCTGTAGATATCTAAAAAAGTGAGATCTGGGTAAGTTATATTTATTAGAGAGTTGATCAAAATACATAAAACAATTATCCAAAAATAAATCGCGAAAAGATATTATACCTTTGGTTTTCCAATCAAAGTAAGCTTGATCCATCGTGGAAGGTTGAAAAAGAAAATTTGATATAATGGGACTTGCTAGAATAAATTGATTAAACCCAAAAAATCTTCGGAATTGAAACCATATACGTAAAGTATGCTTAACTATTGGGTTGTTCATTTGTTTATATGATTTAAAAGAAGTAAAAGGAAGTAAAGTTCCTAAAACCGAACCCAAGGAAAACCCTTGTAATGAATTAGATTCAAGATTTACCCAATGAGGGCTTAAAGATGCGTCCAAATCTTGTAACCAAAATTTTAAATATCAAATATTAATTGCCCAATAATAGAATCTAAAATTCGGGAGGGCGAGCCCCCGCCCCTCCTTTTTAGATTTCTGTAGATACCTTTTACCTAACCTAGGATTTTTATTCTGCCAAATATATGAGGAAATTTTTGAATTTACGTTATCAAAAAAAGATTTTGGGATAAAAATTGGAACCGATTGGAATATATACAAAAATTTGGGCAAAATGATCATCTTAATAGCATTAATCCGACCAATCAAAGACAAAGAGATTGGGGACCATTTGGTAAATAAAAGTTTAATCTGATCAATTAAAGGTAAAAAATTAGCTTTAAATAAATCTTTATATTTTTTCGTAATTGTTATCCCTAAATATATAAATGAATCAGTAACCAATTTAAATGGTAAACGTCCATAAATAGGTACATGCTTATTTAAAGGGAATAATTCACTCTTACTAAGATTCAATTTGTAACCAGAGAAGTTACTAAATTGAGCTAACAGATCTAGGATAGCAGGAATTGACTTCTCCGGGTTAGAGATGTATAACAACAAATCATCTGCATATAATGATAATTTATGTATTTCGTTTCCACGGGTGATACCAACAATATTTGGCGAGTCACGAATAGCAATTGCTAAAGGTTCAACAGCAATATTAAATAGTAAAGGACTAAGAGGGCAACCTTGCCTAGTACCACGAAAAAGACGTAAAAAAGGAGATCTATAATTATTTGTACAAACTGAGGCTACCGGGGAATAATATAACAATTTAATCCAAGATATAAATGTCAAATTAAAATTAAATTTCTCAAGAACATTAAATAAATAAGGCCATTCAACTCTGTCAAAGGCTTTCTCAGCATCTAATGAGATTGTTCATCCCAGTTTGGCAAAAGAATAAATCAAGGAAGGTAGTGCACCCGTGGCTGACAAGAGAAATTAGGGATAGTATCAATTCCAAAGAAGTAGCATACAAATTAGCCAGAGAAAGTGGCTCACCTGAGGACTGGGAGAAATTCAGAGTTCAGCAGAGGAGGACAAAGGGCTTAATTAGGAAGGGGAAAAAAGATTATGAGAGAAAACTGGCAGAGAACATAAAAACGGACTGTAAAAGCTTTTATAGATATGTAAAAAGGAAAAGACTGATAAAGACAAATGTAGGTCCCCTGCAAACAGAAACAGGTGAATTGATTATGGGGAGCAAGGACATGGCAGACCAATTGAATAATTACTTTGGTTCTGTCTTCACTAAGGAGGACATAAATAATCTTCCAGAAATAGTAAGGGACAGAGGGTCCAGTGAGATGGAGGAACTGAGCGAAATACATGTTAGTAGGGAAGTGGTGTTAGGTAAATTGAAGGGATTGAAGGCAGATAAATCCCCAGGGCCAGATGGTCTGCATCCCAGAGTGCTTAAGGAAGTGGCCCAAGAAATAGTGGATGCATTAGTGATAATTTTTCAAAACTCGTTAGATTCTGGACTAGTTCCTGAGGATTGGAGGGTGGCTAATGTAACCCCACTTTTTAAAAAAGGAGGGAGAGAGAAACCGGGGAATTATAGGCCGGTTAGCCTAACGTCGGTGGTGGGGAAACTGCTGGAGTCAGTTATCAAGGATGTGATAACAGCACATTTGGAAAGCGGTGAAATGATCGGACAAAGTCAGCATGGATTTGTGAAAGGAAAATCATGTCTGACGAATCTCATAGAATTTTTTGAGGATGTAACTAGTAGAGTGGATAGGGGAGAACCAGTGGATGTGGTATATTTGGATTTTCAAAAGGCTTTTGACAAGGTCCCACATAGGAGATTAGTGTGCAAACTTAAAGCACACGGTATTGGGGGTAAGGTATTGGTGTGGGTGGAGAATTGGTTAGCAGACAGGAAGCAAAGAGTGGGAATAAACGGGACCTTTTCAGAATGGCAGGCGGTGACTAGTGGGGTACCGCAAGGCTCAGTGCTGGGACCCCAGTTGTTTACAATATATATTAATGACTTGGATGAGGGAATTAAATGCAGCATCTCCAAGTTTGCGGATGACACGAAGCTGGGTGGCAGTGTTAGCAGTGAGGAGGATGCTAAGAGGATGCAGGGTGACTTGGATAGGTTGGGTGAGTGGGCAAACTCATGGCAGATGCAATTTAATGTGGATAAATGTGAAGTTATCCACTTTGGTGGCAAAAATAGGAAAACAGATTATTATCTGAATGGTGGCCGATTAGGAAAAGGGGAGGTGCAACGAGACCTGGGTGTCATTATACACCAGTCATTGAAAGTGGGCATGCAGGTACAGCAGGCGGTGAAAAAGGCGAACGGTATGCTGGCATTTATAGCGAGAGGATTCGAGTACAGGAGCAGGGAGGTACTACTGCAGTTGTACAAGGCCTTGGTGAGACCACACCTGGAGTATTGTGTGCAGTTTTGGTCCCCTAATCTGAGGAAAGACATCTTTGCCATAGAGGGAGTACAAAGAAGGTTCACCAGATTGATTCCTGGGATGGCAGGTCTTTCATATGAAGAAAGACTGGATGAACTGGGCTTGTACTCGTTGGAATTTAGAAGATTGAGGGGGGATCTGATTGAAAAGTATAAGATCCTAAAGGGATTGGACAGGCTAGATGCAGGAAGATTGTTCCCGATGTTGGGGAGGTCTAGAACGAGGGGTCACAGTTTGAGGATAGAGGGGAAGCCTTTTAGGACCGAGGTTAGGAAAAACTTCTTCACACAGAGAGTGGTGAATCTGTGGAATTCTCTGCCACAGCAAACTGTTGAGGCCAGTTCATTAGCTATGTTTAAAAGGAAGTTAGATATGGCCCTTGTGGCTACAGGGGTCAGGGGGTATGGAGGGAAGGCTGGGTTCTGAGTTGGATGATCAGCCATGATCATAATAAATGGCGGTGCAGGCTCGAAGGGCCGAATGGCCTACTCCTGCACCTATTTTCTATGTTTCTATAATACATTCTGGGGTAGTAAATGAGGGGGTGTAAACAATATTCATTAACCTCCTAATATTAAAGGATGAATAGCGATTTTTAATAAATCCGGTTTGATCCATGGAAATAATTTGAGGTAACACCTTCTCCAGTCTAGTTGCTAGAATTTTTGAAAAAATTTTAGAGTCTACATTCAGAAGAGATATCGGTCTGTATGATGCACAATCAGTAGGATCTTTATTCTTTTTAAGAATTAAGGAAATAGAGGCTTCATAAAACGATTGTGGTAATTTACCTAAACTGATTGCTTCCTTGAATATTCTAGACAACTTAGAAGAAAGAATGGAGGAAAAAAATTTTTTAAATTCCACTGTAAACCCATCCGGACTGGGTGCTTTACCAGAATTCAATGATGAGATTGCAGTTATTATTTCTTCCTCTGAAATGGAAGTTTCTAATGATAGGCAATCTTCGGGTGATAGTTTCGGAAAACTCAATTTACTTAAAAAATCATACATGAAATTAGAATCATGAGGAAAATCAGAGTGATATAAAGAGGCATAAAATTCTTGAAAGGTTTGGTTTATCCCAGCATGATCAACTATGAAAGTATCATCCTGTTTGCGAATCTTAGTAATTTGACGTTTAACCGAATCAAATTTCAATTGGTTGGCCAGTAATTTACTCGATTTATCGCTATGAATATAAAAATCACTTCTAGTTCTCATTAATTGATTTTCGATGGAGGATGTTAATAATAAGCTATGTTCCAATTGGAGTTCAACTCTGTGTTTGTACAGCTCCTTACTGTGAGAAATAGCATATTTTTTATCGACTTCTTTAATTTTATCAACCAACAGAAGTATTTCATTGTTAATACGTCTTTTCAAACCAGCCGAATAGGAAATAATCTGACCACGGATATAAGCTTTAAAGGCGTCGCAAACAGTTCCATTGGAAACTTCTTCCGTAGTATTAGTTGAAAAGAAAAAATCAATCTGCTCCTTTATATATTTGACAAAGTCCTGATCTTGAAGCAAAATAGGGTTAAATCGCCATTGTCTGCTAGTACAAGAGGTGACTCTTGATTGACTCTCGTTTGATTCCATATGTAGTTGATTGTAATTATGACATTATTGCTATTTCAGATCATGCTCCAATGAAACTTTCCATCATGTTAATGGACAGCCCAAAACAATCTACAGCCAATAATTAGGCAGAGTTCCTGCTACCTCAAAATTAGCTTCTACCTGTTCATGAGTTCCTCCATTTACAACAGCACTGCCTCAAAGATTAGCCTTCCACAGGAAGCTGGAACTATTGGTGTGGCAAAGTGCAGACTGGGGACTGTCCCAGTGTGGACATCCAGCTGCCATCACATGATGGTTTCAACAGCTGGCAAGGCCACTCCCCCAGCTCGTACCTGAAGCCACATACAAGATGCTGGAAGAGTTCAGTGGTCAGGTAGCATCTATGGAGGGAAATGAGCAACCAATGTTCTGATCAAGACCGTCATTAACATCAGCCATTAATGGGTTAAGTCTCAGTATAAGTCTCCACCAAGGGAGTGTGACACCATTGAGAAGATTCTCTCTTGCCTAAGACTAGCAAAACACATAATTAATTCCAGTGTAAACAACAGGAATTCTGCAGATGCTGGAAATTAATTCCAGTGTCTCGCTTTCCTGTCCCAACTGAACCCAGCTGAAGATTAATGCCCAAACTAACAAATATCAGAGATTGCTCAACCGACTTTAAGTTTTAGGCTGTATCTGCAGACTGTCTGTAAACAGGAGACTCAAAACACAGTGAAATGCTGAGGACTGAATATTGTTTATTGACCATGAGAATTGCTCTTATTCATCTCCCCAATGTCTCCCCATCAAACGTTACTGTTTCAGAAACTGTGTTTGTAGAGCGCAATTCGTCAGGAAGTACTGATTGATCTGAAAGGCAAAGCACTTAACCCGTGCGTAATTGAGTTTTGAGCTCCCACTACAGAACTTATTTGACATTGACAAACATTTAAAATCATTGGCAACCTCTTGAAAAAAGTTATTGCCAGTTGTTGGAAGTATTTTAAATGAAAAACAAATGGCATTTTTGAACCTTAAGAGCACACACGTATTCTCGTGCAAAAAAATTGAGACTAATTTAAATATGTGGTCTACAACCTGAGCACTCCCTGCTCCAGACTATCCCACATAATCTTTCCGTCCATGTGAACCTTGTACATGCTCATGTCATAATAGAATACACAGGAACGATGGATCACAGTGCAGGCCCTCAGCCCACAATCTTGTGCCCACCTTGTTCAATCTAATGCTTCCCTTCTGCATTGCCCGACATTTTCTATCATCCAGGTGCCTGTCTCATGTACCCGCCTCTACCACCACCCCTGGCAGTGTGTTTCACACGCCACTTTCTGAGTAAACGTGCCCCCCCCATACTTTCTTCCAATCCCATTCAACCCTTTCATATCAGCCATTTCCACTCTGGGACAAAGGTTCTGGCTGCCACAGATAGGCTTCAATAACTAACAAAATTAATGTCATCAAAAATAATTTACCTTAAAAGATTATGAATTAAGATGGTAGTAAGCTGAAGTAATTAAAGGTGTTACTATTAATTAAAAAAACAAAGTAAATGATGGAAGAAATATGTGGAGCACTTCCCGAGGTGCTGTTGTATCATATACAGTCACTATCTTTAAGAAGTATTTACATACTCAGTGGCCACTTTATTAGGTACACCTGTACACCTGCTCGTTAATGCAAATATCTAATCAGCCAATCATGTGGCAGCAACCCAATGCATAAAAGCATGCAAACATGGTCAAGAGGTTCAACTGTTGGTCAGACCAAACATCAGAATGGGGAAGAAATGTGATCTACGTGACTTTGGCCTTGGAATGATTGTTGGTGCCAGACGGGGTGGTTTGAGTATCTTAGAAACTGCTGATCTCCCCGGGATTTCCACGCGCAGCAGTATCTAGAGTTTGCCGAGAATGGTGCGAAAAACTAAAAAAAATCCAGTGAGTGCCATATGGGTGAAAGAGCCTTGTTAATGGGAGAGGTCAGAGGAGAATGGTTGGACTGGTTCATGCTGACAGGAAGGGGACAGTAACTCAAGTAACACATGGTACACCAGTGGTGTGCAGAAGAGGGTTTCTGAATGCACAACACATTGAACCTTGAAATGGATGAGAAACAACAGCAGAAGACCACACTGGGTCCTACTACTGTACCTAATAAAGTGGCCACTGGGTGTACAATGTCATGTGTCATTTGCAATAACAACCAACACAACCAAGGAGGTGCTGGGGGCATCCTGTAAGTGTCTCCACACATTTCAGCACCAACAAAGCATGCCCACAATGTTCAGCATTACCACATAGAACACAACAAAACTGAACACAGAATAATCAAACCAAGCCCCTATCCTCCCTCCCACCCACACACTGGACAGTCCTCCAACAGCAGGAGAGCCCTCTAGGCATCCAGTACTCAGTCTCCAGACTTCAGATATCAGGCTTCAGCTTCCGGATTTCTGGTCAACTTTTGGGCTTCAATCTTTGGAACCAATCCATGATCTAGCCGATACTAGAACCCCAAACTCCAGGCTCAAGATATGGGCTTGCTGATTGACCAACCCTCATGCCTCCTGCTTGCATGAACCTCCAGTCCTGGGCCCACTGATCCGGGATAGTCTGACATCCATGGACGTCATCCGTCACCTGACCACATCGTTGGCCTTGAAACGGAGAGCAGAGGCTCATCTCTGAACGCTTTTCTCACTTCGAGCGCAGAGACCAAGAGTCTGAATGCTTTCATCACTTCAAACGCAGAGCAGAGGCCTAGACTCTGAATGTTATTCATATCTATGAGCGCAGAGCAGAGGCTAATCTCTGAATGCTTTCATCACTTCAAGTGCAGAGCGAATGGCTAGACTCTGAATGTGATTATATCACTATGAGCGCAGAGCAGAGGCCTAGACTCTGAATGCTTTCATCACTATGAGCACAGAGGCCTAGACTCTGAATGCTTTCATCACTATGAGCACAGAGGCCTAGCCTCTGAATGCTTTCATCACTGTGAACGCAGAGGCCTAGACTCTGAATGCTTTCATCACTGTGAACGCAGAAGCCTAGACTCTGAATGTTTTCATCACTGTGAACGCAGAGGCCTAGACTCTGAATGCTTTCATCACTTCGAACGCAGAGCAGAGGCTAATCTCTGAATGCTTTCATCACTTCGAACGCAGAGCGGAGGCCAAGACTCTGAATGCTTACATCGCCATGGGCACAGAGGCCTAGACTCTGAATGCTTTCATCAATGTGAGCGCAGAGGCCTATACTCTGAATGCTTTCATCACTTCGAGCACAGAGTGGTGGTACTTTCTCTGCCTCCCTTAGCATTATTGAGTTTAAGAGACAGGAGTGAGACATGAACCCACAGAGAAGTGTGTCACCTGTACCTTAATAATCCAGCCAACCATAGTACAAGAATTATTAAGGATGGCAATAAATCTTGGTTAAATGCTGTCATTCTGACCCAGTGGTTATGAAATGTCAAGCTGTACTGAGCAGGCTTTGAAATCCCAGTAACAACTTCTTTACTTTTCTGTTTTTTCTTTAGCTAAATTGCTTAAAATTCAGTTTGCACTGGTTTGTTGATGTACCTTTTGGTTCTTCCAACTAAGTTTGTATTCCATTGTGCCCACAGTATGAGGGGGCCAGGTAGATCACTTCACTTTAATAAGTCATAGTCATAGTCATAGTCATACTTTATTGATCCTGAGGGAAATTGGTTTTCGTTACAGTTGCACCATAAATAATAAATAGTAATAAAACCATAAATAGTTAAATAGTAATATGTAAATTATGCCAGGAAATAAGGCCAGGACCAGCCTATTGGCTCAGGGTGTCTGACCCTCCAAGGGAGGAGTTGTAAAGTTTGATGGCCACAGGCAGGAATGACTTCCTATGATGCTCTGTGTTGCATCTCGGTGGAATGAGTCTCTGGCTGAATGTACTCCTGTGCCCAACCAGTACATTATGTAGTGGATGGGAGACATTGTCCAAGATGGCATGCAACTTGGACAGCATCCTCTTTTCAGACACCACCGTGAGAGAGTCCAGTTCCATCCCCACAACATCACTGCCCTTACGGATGAGTTTGTTAATTCTGTTGGTGTCTGCTACCCTCAGCCTGCTCCCCCAGCACACAACAGCAAACATGATCTCACTGGCCACCACAGACTCGTAAAACATCCTCAGCATCGTCCGACAGATGTTAAAGGACCTCAGTCTCCTCAGGAAATAGAGACGGCTCTGACCCTTCTTGTAGACAGCCTCAGTGCTCTTTGACCAGTCCAGTTTATTGTCAATTCGTATCCCCAGGTATTTGTAATCCTCCACCATGTCCACACTGACCCCCTGGATGGAAACAGGGGTCGCTGTTACCTTAGCTCTCCATAGGTCTACCACCAGCTCCTTAGTCTTTTTCACATTAAGCTGCAGATAATTCTGCTCACACCATGTGACAAAGTTTCCTACCGTAGCCCTGTACTCAGCCTCATCTCCCTTGCTGATGCATCCAACTATGGAAGAGTCATCCGAAAACTTCTGAAGTTAGGGGAAATTAAGGGAAAAATAAACAGCCAGATATAGAGTAATATCTTCTCTGATGAACATTTCAGAAACAAAATGTCATTATCTATCAGAACCAAACCACTGCATCAAAACACCAGGAATCATTTCTTCAAATGCAGTAGGAGTCAGAGGAGTTATTGCCCTTTCTCCAGAAGCACCAGACCATCTCTACTGGTTTAGGATGGTGGTGAGGCGTTTGATGCTGTGGTGTTTGCCGAGCTTGGCAATTAGCTTCTGGCTAATGGTCTTATGGTGAGATTTCGGAGGAACTTGAGGGTCAGCTTTGTTTTAACACAATGGGTGAGGATTCAGCTGCTGAGGCAGGCATAATAACAACATTTAAAAGACAGGGGATGATACTGAGACTGGAAAGGTTTAGGAAGTTATCAGCCAAATGCTAACAAACGGGATTAGCCTGGACGGGACATCCTGGTCTGTTTGGCTAGTTGAACTGAAGGGCCTGCCCCCATGCAGTATAATTCTATGAATCTATAAGTATTTAACATTTGGTGTAAAATAGTGTTCTTACTTCATATAATTTCACCTTTCCACGTGACATAGATGAAGGCCTTTCAGCCCAATGAGCTGTTCATAGAAACAAGCCCAACACCTCACTTACTTCCCTGCAACCTATTCTGCCTCATATGCCCACTAACACCCCTCAGATTCCCCTACAAGGGAAGGACTGTCATCAGCCTGGTCACTTTCACCAGCTCAGTGACCGGTGAACTATAGCTGAACAGTCACAAATACATTTTATTAAGCCTCGGAACAATTAATAGATGCTGTTTGTCACAGGCTTGTTTTGGAATGGGCAATCCCAAATAATGGAAATTGGATATATTTGCCCAACTCTGTCAGAGACGCCAGATTGTTAACTTGAATCGCCTTGCTGCCAGCCTATCTTTAGAACTTATTTATCTCCAGGTTATTTTGAGCACACATTTTCACTCAAGTGACTAACTAATATGTAACATAATTATTCAATGCTTAGGAATGCAGCAATCAGTTAAAAATATAGCATATTTAGCAAAAGTTATCTAATATTTAAAGTATTTCATCCTGTCATTAACTTCCTGCTTTATGAGATCCGATAAGAAATACTGGGAAATGACAAGTCAGTGGGGGCTAGGTAATGAACTCATATCACTATTTATAGGTTTTAAACAAAATGGGTTTCGAATGCTAAAAAAACTGTAATGTTTGTTTTTCCCTTTTAACTGCCCCATCTGACCTGCATTGTTACAGGATTGATACTGGAAGTACAGCCCAATTGTGCTTTGAGAGATGTCTCCAATCAATCTCGGTAAATGAAAAGTAAGTAATACGAAGTAGAAATGTTCCTGCGCAGGTCTGGAGCAGAGCTTGAGAAAAGAGAGGTACTGGACCACCTAGTGGAGCGGTCGTCATCAGAATGGTCTGTGTCTGAGTGATAATACTTCGACTTAACAGGCTTCAGAGAGAACCCGCAGAGACATTTACTTTTCATACTTAACTCTTGAAAGTTAAATATGCGCGCGGCCTCTCCGGTGATGAATATCTGTTATCTGTCAAGTAGGGGACCGTGCACAATCCTGATTTGATGGAGACGGACATGAGAGAACAGCGGAACATCTGGAAAACTTCTGAAATGTCTGCTTTGCTACCGCTGCTACTGTGTGGTAACCGGAATCTCCGGAGCTGAAGGCCCCGAAATCCTCGGCTTTGCGTGGTTCAGCGGCCGGGGAGAGGTCGAGAGGCGCTCGGCAGAGGATGGCGCTCGGGAGGCTGTATCGGAGAGGCTGCTCGGAAGCTCGGAGTTTTCGGACGGATGGACTCAGGGTCAGCTGTGGTCGGCTGCTTCCAAGGTATCGGCAAGTTGACGGTGCCTGGATGTTTATGGAAGGGAATTTCTCCCTTTTGCCGCCGCTACCGGGGACTCGGGAGTCGATCGGCTCGGGGACTTTGAGACTATTTTTTTACTGTGCACATGGTCTGTTCTTCATCAAATTATGGTATTGCTTTACACTGCTGTAACTATATGTTATAATTATGTGGTTTTGTCAGTGTTAGTTTTTGGTCTGTCTTGATTTCTGTGATATCACGCCGGAGAAACATTGTATCATTTCTTAGTGCACGTATGCATTTCTAAATGACAATAAAAGAGGACTGAGCGTTCTCATAATCTAAAAAGAAGAACAAGGAGTCCGTCTGCAGGGCCAGTGTTCTGTTCTGTGAGTCAGATGTGGGATTTCCAGGAGACTTCCACCCTCTCTGACGGTCACATCTGCACCAGGTGTATCGAGATGCAGCTCCTTAGAGACCGTGTTAGGGAATTGGAGATGAAGCTCAAAGACCTTCAGCTTGTTAGGGAGAGTGAGGGGGTGATAAACAGGAGCTACAGGGAGGTAGTCACCCCAAGGCTACAGGAGAGAGATAAATGGGTGACTGACAGGAGAACGTTAGATAGTGGAGAGGACCCCTGTCCTCCCCAGCAGTACTCAAAATGGAGTCCTTATTGTTGAGAGGGACAGCCTACCTGGGGGAAGCAACAGCGTCCATACCTCTGGCACTTAGTCTGGTCCTGTGGCTTGGGAGGGTAGGGAACGGAAGAGGATGGCAGCAGTAATGGAGGACTCTGTGGTTAGGGGACATATAGTTGATTCTGTGGACACAAAAAGGAAACATGGACAGTAGTTTTCCTCCCAGGTGCCAAGGTCCATGATGTTTCTGAATGCATCCACAATATCCTGAAAAGGGAGGGTGAGCAGCCAGAAGTCGTGGTACATATTGGTACCAACAATGTAGGTAGAAAAAGGGAGGAGGTCCTGAAAACAGAATACAGGGTGTTACGTACCCCGTAACTGGGTTGCCAAACCAGCAGAAATGGATCACTCAGTTGGAGTCTGGAGTACTAGAACTAAGAAAGTTAATTAAAGAAATAAGCAACACAGTAATCGAAAGGATAATAAATGCAACAGTTCAGCGATGATAAACACACATGTGCACAGAATTAAGACAACAGCATCAATCAAGCTCTATTGCCGTCTAGGGGTAAATGACCAAATTTAAAAGTGACTCAAAGTTCAGTCCAGTTTAGTAGTTCAGTTCGCAGTAATCGTTGCCCTGGCGATGGACAACGTGGGGGGAAGAGAGAGATAGAACAGGAACAACTGATCATTCAGAACGGCTTCACTCACAGACCGGCGAGATGGCTCACAAGCAGCTTTTGGGCGGGTCCTTGGTGATGTCACCTGAGGTCACCGACTGTGACCCCTCCTCCAGATGCGGTCGATCCTCTGCAGTGAACCCGGCACCCAGGCAAGGGCGGACACACACCGGGTTCCCGCTGATCGTACCTTTCCACCCTGGTCGTTGTCTGATACTTCTCACCCACTCGTGAGAGGCGCACCGCTTCCAGGGTCTCGTTACCTCGGGTGGTGTGTGTCCTGCCTTAGCGAACCTGTCCCTTTTTATCCCCCTGCTGGGGTATCCCCTGTCCATCACTTCAAACAGTTCAGGGTTCAAAGGGGGATCCGCTCCAGACAGCTCTCTCTCCCACGTCCCTTCATTACACATCTCCAGACGCTGCTCCATTGTTCCTTATCTCTCCTTCCCCTGAGGGCAGGTGGCAGACCACTTGCTGATGTCACTGATGCTAACCCAGGCCAGCAAACATCTTAATTTTATGTGTATTCTCGTCACAAGGGAGATAGGAAGGAAGTTAAGAAGCAGGACCTCAAAGGTAGTAATCTTGGGATTGCTGCCTGTGGCATGCAGCATTGAGGATAAGAATAGAATGAGGTGGCAGATAAATGTGTGGCTGAAGAATTAGAGTGGGGTGGGGGTCCAGGGATTCAGATTTCTGGATCATTGAGACCTCTTCTGGGGCAGGTGGGACCTACACAAAAGGGATGGGTTGCACTTGAATCCGAGGGGGACCAGTTCAGTGATTTGGAAATTTTCTTGTAACCATCTCCTGACTTGTGCTTTTCAATAATCTTTCTGCGCAGTTGCTTGGAGTGTTCTTTTGTCTTCATGGTGTAGTTTTTACCAGGTTACTGACTCACCAGCAGTGGGATCTTCCAGATACAGGTGTATTTTTACTACAATCTATTGAAATACCTTGACTGCACACAGGTCATCTCCATTTAACAAATTATGTGCGTTCGAAGACCAATTGGCTGCAGCAGTGATGATTTAGCGTGTCATATTAAGGGGGATGAATAATTATGCAATCAATTATTTTGTGTTTTATATTTGTAATTAATTCAGATTACTTTGTAGAGATCTGTTTTCACTTTGACACGAAAGAGTCTTTTACTGTTGATCAGTGTCAAAAACACCAAATTATTTCCACTGTGATTCAATGTTGTAAAGCAATAAAACTTGAAAACTTCCAAGGAGGAGGTTGAATATTTTTTATAAACACCGTAGGTCAGCGTTTAACACTATCATTTCTAAACACAGAAACGTAGAAAACCTACAGCACAATGCTGTGCCGAACATGTACTTATTTCAGAAATTACCTAGAGTTACCCATAGCCCTCTATTTTTCTAACCTCCATCAGAAGACTCTTAAAAGACCCTATCGTATCCGCCTCCACCACCATCGCCAGCAGCTCATTCCACACACTCACCACTCCCTACATAAAAAACTCACCCCCAACATCTCCTCTGTACCTACTTCCAAGAGCCTTAAAACTATGCCGTCTTGTGTTAGCCATTTCAGCCCTGGGAAAAAGCCTCTGTCTGTCCACACAATCAATGCCTCTCATCACCTTATACTCCTCTATCAGGTCACCTCTCATCCTCTATCACTCCAAGGAGAAAAGGCCAACTTCACTCAACCTATTCTCATAAGGCATGTTCCCCAATCCAGGCAAAATCCTTGTAAATTTCCTCTATACCTTTCAATGGTTTCCACATCCTTCCTGTAGCGAGGTGACCAGAACTGAGCACAGTACTCCAAGTGGGGTCTGACCAGGGTCCTATATAGCTGCAACATTACCTCTAGGCTCCTAAACTCAATCCCATGGTTGATGAAGGCCAGTGCATCGTATGCCTTCTTAACCACAGAGTCAACCTGCAGGGCAGCTTTGAGTGTCCTATGGACTCGGACCCCAAGATCCCTCTGATCCTCCACACTGCCAAGAGTCTTACCATTAATACTATATTCTCTCATCATATTTGACCTACCAAAATGAACCACCTCACACTTATTTGGGTTGAACTCCATCTGCCACTTCTCAGCCCTCCACACTAACCACAACACCCCCAACATTTGTGTCATCAGTAAATTTACTAAACCATCCCTCCACTTCCTCATCTCAGTCATTTATAAAAATCACGAAAAGAAGGGGTCCCAGAACAGATCTCTCAGGCACAACACTGGTCACCAACCTCCATGCAGAACATGACCCGTCTACAACCACTCTTTGCCTTCTGTGGGCAAACCAATTCTGGATCCACAAAGCAATGTCCCCTTGGATCCCATACCTCCTTACTTTCTCAATAAGCCTTGCATGGGGTACCATATCAAATGCCTTGCTTAGATCCATATACACTACATCAACGGCTCTACCTTCACCAACACGTTTAGTCACATCCGCAAAAAATTTATTCAGGCTCGTAAGGCACGACCTGCCTTTGACAAAGCCATGATGACTATTCCTGATCATATTATGCCTCTCTAAATGTTCATAAATTCTGTCTCTCAGGATCTTTTCCATCAACTTACTAACCACTAAAGTAAAACTCACTGGTCTATAATTTCCTGGGCTATCTCTGCTTCCTTTCTTGAATAAGGAAATGACATCTGCAACCCTCCATTCCTCCAGGACCTCTACCATCCCCATTGACGATGCAAAGATCATCACCAGAGGCTCAGCAATCTCCTCCCTCACCTCCCACAGTAGCCTCCAGTACATCTCGTCCGGTGACTTATTCAACTTGATGCATTCCAAAAGTTCCAGCACATCCTCTTTTTTAATATCTACATGCTCAAGCTTTTCAGTCTGCTGTAAGTCATTCCTACAATCGCCAAGATCCTTTTCCATAGTGAATACTGAAGCAAAGAATCTCCTCCGTTTCCATACACACTTTTCCACTGTCACACTTGAATGGTTCTATTCTCTCACGTCTTATCCTCTTGATCTTCACATACTTGTAGAATACCTTGGAGTTTTCTTTAATCCTGTCTGCCAAGGCCCTCTCATGGCCCCTTCTGGCTCTCCTAATTTCTTTCTTAAGCTCCTTCCTGCTAGCCTTATAATCTCCTAGATCTCTATCATTACCTAGTTTTTGAACCTTTAGTAAGCTTTTCTTTTCTTCTTGACTAGATTTTCAACAGCCTTTGTACACCACGGTTCCTGTACCCTACCATCCTTTCCCTATCTCATTGGAAATTACCTATGTAGAACTCCAAGCAAATATCCCCTGAACGTTTGCCACATTTCTGCCGCACGCTTCCCTGAGAACATCCCTTTTCAATTTATGCTACCAGGTTCCTGTTTGATAGCCTCATATTTCCACTTACTCCAATTAAACGCTTTCCTAACTTGTCTGTTTCTATCCCTCTCCAATGCTATGGTAAAGGACATAGAATTGTGATCACTATCTCCAAAATGCTCTCCCACTGAGAGATCTGACAGCTGACCAGGTTCATTTCCCAATACCAGATCAAGTACAGCCTCTCCTCTTGTAGGCTTATCTACATATTGTGTCAAGAAACCTTCCTGAACACACCTAACAAACTCCACCCCATCTAAACCCTTTGTTCTAGAAGCTATATAGAAACATAGAAAATCTACAGCACAATACAGGCCCTTTGGCCCACAAGGCTGTGCTGAACATATCCTTACCTTAGAACTACCTAGGCTTACCCATAACCTTCTATTTTCTAAGC
This sequence comes from Mobula hypostoma, assembly GCF_963921235.1. NCBI lineage: Eukaryota > Metazoa > Chordata > Chondrichthyes > Myliobatiformes > Myliobatidae > Mobula > Mobula hypostoma. Next base: position 4,007,113 of record NC_086125.1, read on the forward strand.
TCCATGTATCTATGTATCCAAAAGACCCTATAATTTCCGCCTCCACCACCACCGCTGGCAGCCCATTCCACTCTCTCACCACTCTCTGCGTAAAAAACATACCCCTGACATCTCCTCTGTACCTACTTCCAAACACCTTAAAGCTATGCCCTCTCATGCTAGCCACTTCAGCCCTGGGAAAAAGCGTCTGAATATCCACACGATCAATGCCTCTCATTATCTTGTATTTGGGAAATTAAAATCTCCCACCACGACAACCGTGTTATTATTACACCTTTCCAGAATCTGTCTCCCTATCTGTTTCTCAATGTCCCTGTTACTATTGGGTGGTCTATAAACCCCCCCAGTAGAGTTATTGCCCCCATCCTGTTTCTAACTTCCACCCACAGAGATTGGGTAGACAATCCCTCCATGACTTCCTCCTTTTCTGCAGCTGTGACACTATCTCTGATCAACAGTGCCACACCCCCACCTCTTTTGCCTTCCTCCCTGTCCTTTCTGAAACATCTAAAGCCTGGCACTCTAAGTAACTATCCCTGCCCCTGAGCCATCCAAGTCTCTGTAATGGCCACAACATCATAGCTCCAAGTACTGATCCACGCTCTAAGCTCATCCGCTTTGTTCATCATACTCCTTGTGTTAAAATAGACACATCTCAAACCATCGGTCTGAGCGCATCCCTCCTCTATCACCTGCCCATCCTCCCACTCGCACTGTCTTCAAGCTTTCTCTATTTATGAGCCAACTGCCTCTTCCGCTGTCTCTTCGGTTCGGTTCCCACCCCCCAGCAGTTCTAGTTTAAACTCTCCCCAATAGCCTTAGCAAACCTCCCCGCCAGGATATTGGTCCCCCTGGGATTCAAGTGCAAAATGTCCTTTTTGTACAGGTCACGCATGCCCCAAAAGAGGTCCCAATGATCCAGAAATCTGAATCTATGCCCCCTGCTCCAATCCCTCAGCCACATATTTATCCTCCACTTCACTCTATTCCTATACTCACTGTCACGTGGCTCAGGCAATAATCCCGAGATTACTACCTTTGTGGTCCTGGTTCTCAACTTCCTTCCTAACTCCCTGTAGTCTGTTTTCAGGACCTCCTCCCTTTTCCTACCTATGTCATTGGTACCAATATGTACCACGACCTCTGGTTGTTCTCCTTCCCACTTCAGGATATCGTGGACGCGATCAGAAACATTCCCGACCCTGGCACCTGGGAGGCAAACTACCATTGGTGTTTCTTTCCTATGTCCACAGAATCGCCTGTCTGACCCCCTAACTATAGAGTCCCCTATCATTGTTGCCATTCTCTTCCTTTCCCCTACACTTCTGAGCCACAGGGCCAGACTCTGTGCCAGAGGCGCGGCCACTGTTGCTTCCCCCAGGTAGGCCGTCTCCCCCAACAATACTCAAACAGGAGTACTTATTGTCAAGGGGTACTCTAGTATCTGACTCCTGCCCTTCCTTCTCCTGACTGTTACCCACTAACCTGTCTCCCAAGACCCCCGTGTGACTACCTGCCTCTAGCTCCTCTTTATCGCTGACCAGACGAAGGTCATTGAGCTGCAAACTGGTGAGACTGGAGTTGGAGGCCTAGTGCCTGGGGTCTCATCATGAGCAAGTGTGAAGTTTGAGGCCTGATATTCAACGTTCGGTGGGTCCTGGGGTCGATGCTGAGGATTGAGGCCCAGCAGTCGAATCGGAAGTCTGAAAGTCGATGCCCATTTGCTGGAGCCATGTTATGTTGGTACCGGAATGTGTGGCAACACTTGCAGGCTGCCCCCAGCACACCCTCCGCTGCTTTGGTCATTAATGCCAACACAAACAAAGCATTTCACTGTATTTAAAAACGCAAACATGAGGAGATCTGCAGTTGCTGCGTTCACCGGCAAGTTTTATGTGTGTTGCATTTCACTGTATGCTTCGGTGTACACATGAAACATGAAACATAACTGTTGTCCTTGATACCTGCTCTGTCTTCTTGAAGTCAGGAAAGTCAGAAAACAAACACATGCCCTTGCCTTGTAAATTCTGACCCTCTGGGATATTTATTAGCTTGTGGGAGACTATAACAACTTTAATAATTCTGCAGCAAATGGTAAATAAAAGAAGGCAGATGGGAAATTGCTAACTAATTACTGTCAAGGCATAATTTAAATCATTCCGGCATACATACATTCTCCTGTCCAACAATCATTTCCTCTGAGTGCTGTTAATGATGCAACCTAGGTGAAGTCTGCCAAACAAATCTGGCTGGAAACTGCAATATTATAACAGGCTCCCTGTTAGCTGAACACCAATGCACCCATTGCTAACAGGGAGCATTTAACAGCATGAGACTAAGGAGCATGGCAGGCTCGCTTGGGCGAAAGTGAATCTGTGCCACACTGTGGGCAGTGCTTGACTCACTGTGAATTGAGGAGCCTTGAGTCAAGGGCCCATGCCAGGAATGAAAACACCATGAAAGCACGGGAATAGGGGGCAAATTTCCATTGAAGGAGCTCCTGAACCCATCCTTGCATTTTAAAGCCATTCCACATGGTGTTTATCCAGAGCAAAGCAGCTGGCAGGGAAAACCATTGCAAACACTCTACACTGAAACTTGCCTTTTCCAAAAGCTCCTGTCTGGAAAGTGCTATAGAGCTATTAAAACAAAACACTCTCACCATCTTAAAAATTCCTTCCCTCAGGCAGTTAATCTGATTAAGCATTCTAGTTAGCCACCCCAACCCACTCTATCTATTGTCCTGGATGCACTTTGATCCACTTTTTATAATGCTGTTTACATGCTGATATTTATCTATTTATGTGCATTTTATTCCATAAATAAATAAATAAATAAACAAACAAACAAGCAAACAAACAAACAAACAAATAAATAAATAAAGGCATTCATTAGTCTTGCGAGACCATGGATCTGCGCCTGGAAAGTCTTCACTCTCCAGGGCGCAGGCCTGGGCAAGGTTGTATGGAAGACCGGCAGTTGCCCATGCTGCAAGTCTCCCCTCTCCACGACACCAATGTTGTCCAAGGGAAGGGCATTAGGACCCATACAGCTTGGCACCAGTGTCGCTGCAGACCAATGTGTGATTAAGTGCCTTGCTCAAGGACACAACACGTTCCCTCGGCTGGGGCTTGAACTCACGACCTTCAGGTCACTAGTCCAATGCCTTAACCACTTGGCCACGTGCCCACACGATTATTCCATATCTATACTTTAACCTCTAACTTCGTTTTTATTTAATTCCTTATTCTTTATGTTTGTGAAATGTTGTTGTTTCTTTGTTATATTTCACACCCTGACCGACTCACCACAGCAAATTTCTAATGTATTGTTTGTGTATCCACAGGCATCTGTAGATTTTATCCTTACTTTCCTAAACTATTGTGTGTTGTGTATACTACTATGCTTTACACTCCGGTCTGGAGAAATGTTGTCTCGTTTGATGGCATATTGTTAAATGACAGTAAACTTGACTTGACTTGACTTGATATGGTGAATAAAGTTGATCTTTGACCCCCTGCTCCTTAATCCTAAAACAAAATGTTCACAACAGGATGATAATTAAGCTTTCTCATCACATTGCCATTTCTACTTCCCAGACTGGCCTTGTCAACCACCTAGAAGCTCAAAAAGCCTCAGTACAAGCTAAATCGTCTCTGATTTGTGTGTTATTTGCTTGTTTTTGCAGTTTGTTTCTTTTTCCCCTGTTGGATGTTCAATGTTTTCTTTGAACGGATTCCTTAGAGTTTCTTTGTTTTGTGGTAGTCTGTGGGAAGACGCATCTCAGGGTTGTATACTACATACATACTTTGATAATAAATGTGTTGACCATTCATCAACGGAACTCTTTTAGGAAACTCACTGTGCAACTCGTAATTAATGGAAGCTTGCACTTTGATGTCTCTGCACAAAGAACAATGTAACTATGTTGACCCCAGGCAAACAACTTAGAATTCTGCTGTTCCCTCTGTACCAATACTCACTCAGACAACTTGTCCAATATATAACACTGAAATAGGGGATCTCCCTATAACTCATCTCCAGGTCATCGATCCTTTCTTCTCCCAGCTCCTGGCATGGGGGTTCTTCCTTGTGATGGTGAGTCTCTTGAGAGAGTTATTGCTGATAGCACACTCGGTGTCGACATTTATATTCGTTCCTTACCAATCCAAATATTGCGTTCCTGTGGCATTGACTATAGGTCATCTTATTGACAATTGACACCTTTTTTATTGGCTTTGCTCCAGTCCAACATCCTTTTATTACCCTCTTCCCAGCAAGTGACAGTTGGTAATTTATGGCTCTCTGTTCTCCTCAGTAACCAAGCAGGCACAGACCCCAACATTTACAAAGCTGCATGTTATATCAAAAATGCCTCACAAATAACTTATCATTTGGAAATGATCTCCTGGTCCAGCAGTTTACCTAAAGCAACATTGTGTTTACTTTAAAACACAGAAAGCAAAGCAGCTCCATCTCGCAAAATGGAGGATGTAAAACAGTTCCACAAAATGGCAGCCTCCATCTCCAAGCACATGGCAGGAACAAAGAAAATTGATCTGTCTGTTTCCACCATCCTTGACCCATTTGAGTTCGACATTTTCATCCGTATTTTAAATCCACCATGACCAACAAATGAACTTTGAATCTTTTGATCTTTTTGGATCTAAAGGCACAATCTATGAAGAAAGTGTGAACAGCATTGAACGGAAGAACATGTTTCACTACCCTCTGCTCTCTGAATTTCTGTTTTACTTAGATTGGGAGTTCGTTTGCTACATTTTCTGCATTAACTTCTGTTTCTTCCACTCTTAATGGGCAGTTTGATTGACCTCACCAGATGCAGAATCTGCTCTTTGTAGTGAGCCTGAATATATGTCCAACCTCATGCCTCTGCACTGGATGACCCAGTGGCTAACAGTGTCTCTGCTTCATTTAAAAGATGCCATTATCAGTTATCAACACAGACGTGCCCCCCCCACCACATTATAGCCCTTTGAGGCATGAAATCTGCCCCTACAGCATTCACAGACCTTTCCCCAAAAAACTTGAAAGATGGAATAAAACTCACTCTCAGGAATTTAAAGAAGTAAGTAAATAACTTCTTAGGTCCCACCACCAGCTCTTGGGCCCTTGAAGACTCCATCTTCCTCTCATCCCACCATCCCTGAACATCTCAAACCTCCCTTCTCCTCAGACACTACCAACCCCTTTTCCCCCTCCAATCCCAGCTCTCATCCGTGCCAGGTCTTCACCATTCCCTCTGACCTTCCCCTCTTTGAGGCAGAATGTTCTGTCCTCAGTAAGGGCCTCACCTTTGTCCCCCTGTGCCTACTACGCTCAGTGAGTTCCGTGTCCGCCATGACGCCAAGCTTTTCTTCCGCCATCACTGTCTCCGAGCCTACTCCTTTGGCAAGGAACACTCCACCCCACACTGATGACCCTTCTCTCGTCTTCAACCCTCCTCCTCTTCCTGGACACCCTGCCCTGGTCTTCTGCCTGCTCTGGATCTTTATGTTGCCAACTGCTGACGGGACATCAACCGCCTCGACTTCAACACTCCTCTCTCCAATTCCAACCTCACCCCTTCTGAATGCTCTGCTCTCCAGTCCCTCCACACTAGTCCGAACCTCACCATCAAATCCACAGATAAAGGACGTGCTGTAGTAGTCTAGATGGACTGACCTCTATCTTGCTGAGGCTCAGCAACAACTCTCAGACACCTCCTCTTACTTACTCCTCATACAGGACCCCACTAAGGAGCAGCAGATCATTGTCTCCCACCCCATCACTGACCTTATTAGCTCTGGGGATCTCCCATCTACTGTCACCAACCTCATAGTTCCTACACCCCACATCTCCTGTTTCTACCTCCTACCCTAGATCCACAAACCCACGTGTCCGGGTATTCCCATTGTTTCAGCTTGTTCCTGCCAAACTGAACTCATATCGGCATACCTCGAGTCTGTCTTATCCCCCCTAGTTCAGTCCCTTCCCACCCACATCCATGATTCTTCACATGCTCTGGATCTTCTCAATGATTTCAAGTTCCCTGTTTCCATCATCTTATCTTCACTATGGATGTCCATTCCCTATACACTTCCATCTCCCACCAGGAAGGCCTCAAAGCTCTCCGTTTCTCTCTGGGCATCAGACCCAACTAGTTCCCTCCACCGCCACTCTCCTCCACCTGGTGGAACTTGTCCTCGCTCTCAAAAATTTCTCATTTGGCACCTTCCACTTCCTTCAAACAAAAAGTGTAGCCATGGGTATTCGTATGGGTCGGCTACATGGAACAGTCTATGTTCCAAGCCTACACTGGTACCCGACACCAAATTTTCCCATGCTACATTGACGACTGAATTGGTGCTGCTTCCTGTACCCATGAAAAGCTCATCGACTTCGTCAACTTTGCCTCTTTCGTCAACTTCCACCCTGCCCTCAAATTTACCGGGTCCATTTCCGACACCTCCCTCCCCTTTCTCAATCTTACTGTCTCTATCTCTGGAGACAGCTTATCTACTGATGTTTATTATAAACACATGGACTCTCACAGCTACCTGGACTATACCTCTTCCCACCCAACACACATCAAAGTTGCTGGTGAACGCAGCAGGCCAGGCAGCATCTCTAGGAAGAGGTACAGTTGACATTTCAGGCCGAGACCCTGGCCTGCAGAGTTCCTCAAGTCTTTTGTGTGTGTTACTTAGATTTCCAGTTCTGCAGATCTTCTCTTGTTCGTGAAGTAAATAACACAATCCTTTCTCATTAAGTTCACTTTGTCACATGTACATCGAAACATCAAAGGCAAGATAATCACTACCTCAGTATCTCTAAGATACAGGAAGATAACATGTAGTGTAATTAGACAAGATAAGATATCTAAGGAATTTACAGTGTAATTCTGACAACAGTTTCAGGACGGACAGTTTCTAAAGCATCGAATCAATAAAAGTAGAAACCATTTTAGTCACAAATTTATGAAAGTGTACTACCCGATAATCACATCTGGTTCAATCACTTTTGTAATGTAGTATACAGATGTGACAGCTTTAGCACAATAAACATTGTTAGAATAGTAACAAACTGACCTGCATTAGTGATGTTGGTTGAGAAATGAATGTAATCTGATTTGACCATTCTGGGACCCAAACCAACACCCACCACAGCTGAAGCAGCGATTTGCCTGTTCTTCTTCTATGTAGCACACAAAACACTTGACCTTCACAATGTCATATCACGTCAATGGACCGAACACTTTCAGAACACTCCCACGGTCTGCACTTCTTTGGAACGTAGGTGGAAACTGGAGCCCGTCCACATAGGCAGTTCCAGATGTCAGGACTGAACTTGTACAACCTTCCCTCCCCTCCCCTACCCCCCCCCCCCCGCTTCCTGCTTTCTACAGGGATCGCTTGCAAGCAGAACAACTGCCTCACCTGTACCTACACCTCCTCCCTCACTACCACTCAGGGCCCCAGACAGTCCTTCCAGGTGAGGCAACACTTCACCTGTGAGTCTGTTGGGGTGATATACTGTATCCGGTGCTCCCGGTGTGGCCTCCTGTATATCAGTGAGACCTAATGTAGATTGGGAGACCTCTTCGCCAAACACCTATGCTCAGTCTGCTAGAAAAAGCAGGATCTTCCAGTGGCCACTCATTTTAATTCCACTTCCTATTCCCATTCTGATGTGTCAATCCATGGCCTCCTCCACTGTTACAATGAGGCCACACTCAGGGTGGAGGAGCAACATTCATATTCCACCTGGGTAGACTCCAGCCTGGTGGCATGAACGTTGATTACTTGAACTTCCGGTCCAACCCCTCCACCCTCACCTTCACCATTTCCCTCTCTCACATTATCTCCTTACCTGCTCATCATCTCCCTCTGGTGCTCTACACACTTTTCTTTCTTCCATGGCCTTCTGTCCTCTCCTATCAGATTCCCTCTTCTCCAAGCCTGTACCTTTTTACCAATCAATTCCCAGCTCTTTACTTCACCACCCGCCCCTCCCAATTTCACCCATCACCTTGTGCTTCTTCCTCTCCTCCCCCCACCTTCTCACTCTGACTCCTCATCGTTTTCTCTCCTGTCCTGATGAAGGGTCTTGGCCCGAAATATTAAGTGTACTCTTTTGAATAGATGCTGCCTGGCCTGCTGAGTTCCTCCAGCATTGTGTGTATGTTGTGTTACGAGAATACACATAAAATTAAGATGTTTGCTGGCCTGGGCTAGCATCAGTGGCATCAGCAGTTGGTCTGCCACCTGCCCTCAGGGGAAGGAGAGATAAGGAACAATGGAGCAGCGTCTGGAGATGTGTAATGAAGGGATGTGGGAGGAAGAGCTGTCTGGAGCGGCTCCCCCCTTTGAGCCCTGAACTGTTTGAAGTGATGGACAGGCGATACCCCAGCAGGGGGATAAAAAGGGACAGGTTCGCTAAGACAGACACACACGCCACCCGAGGTAACGAGACCCTGGAAGCGGTACGCTTCTCACGAGTGGGTGGAAAGGTACGATCAGCGGGAACCTGGTGTGTGTCCGCCCTTGCCTGGGTGCCGGGTTCACTGCAGAGGATCGACCGCATCTGGAGGAGGGGTCACAGTCGGTGCTTTAATAAAACTTTCTTAGTTCTAGTACTCCAGACTCCAACTGAGTGATCCATTTCTGCTGGTTTGGCAACCCAGTTACGGGGTACGTAACAGTTGTTTCACTGGATCTGAGGTTAGCAACCCAGCCAGCTGGGCCACATGCTCTTCTTCTTCACTGCCCACTCAACATTGTGGAGTACTTGCAACCAGTCCAATTCTGAGACCAGTGTCTGCAACTTATTGTGCACAATGTTGGTCACTCCATTACAGGGAGGATGTGAGGAGGTAGAGAGGTCTACTAGGATACTAACTGGATTAGAGAGCATCATCTAGAAGGAGATGTTGGGCAAACTTGTTATTTTCATTGAAATATCAGAGTTTTTAATAAGACCATAAGACCATCAAATACCTGGAGTATTGTGTGCAGTTTTGGTCCTCTAATCTGAGGAAAGACATCCTTGCCATAGGCGGAGTACAAAGAAGGTTCACCAGATTGATTCCTGGGATGGCAGGACTTTCATATGATGAGAGACTGGATCGACTAGGCTTATATTCGTTAGAATTTAGAAGATTGAGGGGGGATCTTATTGAAACGTATAAAATCCTAAAGGGATTGGACAGGCTAGATGCAAGAAGATTGTTCCCGATGTTGGGGAAGTCCAGAACGACAGGTCACAGTTTGAGGATAAAGGGGAAGCCTTTTAGGACCGAGATTAGGAAAAACTTCTTCATACAGAGAGTGGTGAATCTGTGGAATTCTCTGCCACAGGAAACAGTTGAGACCAGTTCATTGGCTATATTTAAGAGAGAGTTAGATATGGCCCTTGTGTCTAAAGGGATCAGGGGGTATGGAGGGAAGGCTGGTACAGGGTTCTGAGTTGGATGATCAGCCATGATCATACTGAATGGCGGTGCAAGCTCGAAGGGCTGAATGGCCTACTCCTGCACCTATTTTCTATGTTTCTATAAATATAGGAGCAAAATTAAGCCATTTGATTCATCAGGTCAGCTCCGTCATTTCATTATAGTTGATCCATTTTCCTTCTCAGCCCCAATCTCCTGCCTTCTCCCCGTATAGCTTCATGCCCTGACCAGTCAAGAACCTATCAACCTCTGCCTTAAATATACCCAATGACTTGTCTCCAAAGCAGCCTGTGGCAATGAATCCCACAGATTCACCACCCCCTGACTAAAGAAATTTCTCCTCATCTCTGTTCTTAAAGAACACCCCTCTATTCTGAGGCTGTGTCCTCTGGCCCTGGACTCTCCCCTCCACATGCACTCTGTCGAGGCCTTTCAACGTTTGGAAGGCTTCAAAGAGGCCACCCTTCATTCTTCTAATACCACTGAATAGAGGCCAAGAGCCATCAACACTACTCATACGACAAGCCTTTCAATCCCAGAATCATTTTGTGAACCTCCTTTGAACCCTCTCCAATGTCAGCACATCCTTTCTTAAATACGAGGCCCAAAGTCCTCCTTTATGGAAGCCCTGATAGAAATTGATAACATTATATATTTTTTTATTTAGAGATATCAAGCCCTTCAAGTTCAAGGAACCCACACCACTCAGCTATTTTAAACTAATCCCAATTATGCCATGTGAGCAGTTGAACTATTAACCCAAATGTCTTTGGAATATGGAAAGGATCTGGAACACCCAGAGAGAATTTAAATCTAATATCGATAATGGACAAATTTGAAGCATTTTGTATACCGAAGCATAATGTGACATATGAGTGGTACAAATTTTTTACATGTATGCAGAGAATAGGTGATACTATTGATCAATATGTTACTGAGTTGAGACACCGCAGTAAAACATGTGAGTTTGGAGAACTGACAGACCCTCTCATTAAAGACAGAATTGTTTGTGGCATTCTGGATAATGGTCTGAGAGAAAGACTGTTAAGAGAACAAGCCTTAGACTCGGAAAAAGCTTTGATGCTCTGCAAAGCTTCAAAAATCATGATGTCACAGGCTAAAGAACTTTTCATTGAGAACTGCAACGTATTCGCTGTGAGGTAACATGAACATATTAGAAAAAATAATAAGACGACAACAAAAACGACAGAGAGCAAGACGTCATCTGAGAGAAAAAAGCTATGTGATCACTGTGAATGGCAGCATCGGCCAAAACAGTGTCCAGCATATGGGAAAATGTGCAATGACTGCGGTAAGAGTAATCATTTTTCACGCTGTTGCAGAAATAGAAAGAAAATAAAACAAGTAAATGCAGTGCTTGAAAATGAACTTGAGGAGTTTTATATAGATGTGCTTTGTGAAAACAAACAAAGTAAGAATGACTGGACTATTCCATTGCAAGTGAACCAAATCAATATTCTGTTTAAACTTGATACTGGAGCACAAGTAAATGTTCGTGTAGAATCTGAGTTTAATGCATTAAAGCCAAGACCAAAGTTACATAAAACAAAGTTATAAGTGACTGGGTATTCAGGTTCAGACATTCCAGTTAAAGGAATATATGTAGCAAAAGTATCACACAAAAATATTGTGCACATGCTTTCATTTGTGGTAGTGCCAAGGAATGTATAGTCAATACTGGACATATCTGCCTGTGAGAGACTGAATTTGGTGAAAAGAGTCTTAGTCCTGGACAGTGACACAGAGGCAGAATACAGTGACTTGATGAAAGAGTATGTGGACTGGTTCAAAGGGTTTGGTTGTCTTCCAAAAGAGCACATGATTAAAATTGACAACACAGTGCCACCCGTAGTACATCCATGTAGAAAAGTGCCTTTTGCATTACGTCATCAACTGAAAACAGAGCTTGACGGAATGGAACGGCTAGAAGTCATAAAGAAATCTCCCAGACCCATCCCCTTGTGACCAGCATCTGACAAAGCATTACTACCAAAACCAGGAGTTGCAATTTTGCCCTCTGGAAGTAGCGGTCATGCATCAATGGGCCATGCATTCCATCACAATCTCACCTCTGCAGGAGGACAGAGGCCAAACTTGCCGGTACAATACAATACCGATCTGAAGCCGATGAGTGAAAAGAATCAGGATCCAATTGAAGAAGTGAAAGCACATGAAGGAATTGAGAAGTTTTATTGAAATGATGAAGTCTCAGCATAAAAAAGAGATTACACTGTTAATGAATGAACTAGATGAAGAAGATTCGTATTTCAATACAAATGGAAGTGGACGGAATTAAAAAAGCTAATTTAAGTACTTGAAGAAGTACAACCCAGTTCATACATGGTCCAAACAGAAGAAGGAGCAGTGTTAAGAAGAAGTCACAAAGACCTCAAGAAACAGCCAACTTCAGAGTTTCAGTTAATTGATGCAGACCAGACAGAACATGGAAATAACGACAAAACCCAAGAACTGTGTGTCTACTCGTGTTTGTAAACCCCCAGAGAGACTGATAGAGACATGTTAAATTATGCATTTGCTCTGGTCAATGTTGCTAATTGTTTTTCTTTTTAAGAAAAGGAAGATGTGGTGATATCATGTGTAAGAACATGATTGGAGAGAGTTTTGAGCGTGCGCAGAAATGATAGAAAGATCTGGAAGCATGGCACTGCAAGACACAAGTGGTTGTTGTTGTTAAGTAAGCATTCTATTACTTCCAGAATATAGTTATTTATTAGTAACCCACAGTACATGTTAATATAAAGATATGAACAGTGTGGGGGAAAGGGAATATGGCATGTCTCTCTATATCACTTACACATATTTTCACTGCATTCCTGGCACTTGGTGTTGAAATCCTACTGCCCAGTAAACCATGTGTTTTGTGCCATCTTTGTGGTCTTAAATCTCCCTTTACATGTTGCTGAGGATTTGTACACAGGGACAACTTGGAAGGTATTAAACATGGCACATTTTCAGGAGCCTTTATTAAACAGAGAAAGTGAAACACTGAATTATGTTGACAGGCCAACCTAGAGAGGAAATTTCATTAGCCTGACTCATATTGTGGTTTATGTCAAGGCCTGTAATAATAAATTGGAGTGATACTTCAGAGAAGGTCAAATCCTGATCAGTCCTATTAGCTTTTGGATTTCTTACAAACATCACACTCATAGAGTAACAGAGATGTACAAGAGAAAGACAGGCCCTTCACCCCTATGTCCATGTGCTTCTTTGTACTGATCTAAATTTACCTCAATAGACAATAGACAATAGGTGCAGGGGTAGGCCATTTGGCCCTTCGAGCCAGCACCACCACTCACTGTGATCATGGCTGATCATCCACAATCAGTATCCAGTTCCTGCCTTATCCCCATAACCTTTGATTCCGCTATCTTTAAGAGCTCTATCCATCTCTTTCTTGAAAGCATCCAGACACTTGGCCTCCACTGCCTTCTGGGGCAGAGCATTCCACATATCCACCACTCTCTGGGTGAAAAAGTTTTTCCTCAACTCCGTTCTAAATGACCTACCCCTTATTCTTAAACTGTGGCTTCTGGTTCTGGACTCACCCATCAGCGGGAACATGTTTCCTGCCTCCAGTGTGTCCAATCCCTTAATAATCTTATATGTTTCAATCAGATCCCCTCTCATCCTTCTAAATTCCAGTGTATACAAGCCCAGTCGCTCTAATCTTTCAACATATGACAGTCCCTCCATCCCAGGAATTAACCTTGTGAACCTACACTGCACTCCCTCAATAGCAAGAATGTCCTTCCTCAAATTTGGAGACCAAAACTGCACACAATACTCCAGGTGTGGTCTCACAGCTGTACAGCTGCAGAAGGACCTCTTTGCTCCTATACTCAACTCCCCTTGTAATGAAGGCCAACGTGCCATTAGCTTTTTTCACTGCCTGCTGTACCTGCATGCTTGCTTTCAGTGACTGATGTACAAAAACACCTAGATCTCGTTGTGCTTCCCCTTTTCCTAACTTGACTCCATTTAGATAATAAGCTGCCTTCCTGTTCTTACCACCAAAGTGGATAACCTCACATTTATCCACATTAAACTGCATCTGCCATGCATCCGCCCACTCACCCAGCCTGTCCAAATCACCCTGCATTCTCATAACATCCTCCTCACATTTCACACTGCCACCCAGCTTTGTGTCATCTGAAAATTTGTTAATGTTACTTTTAATCCCTTCATCTAAATCATTAATGTATATTGTAAACAGCTGCAGTCCCAGCACTGAACCCTGAGGTACCTCACTGGTCACCGCCTGCCATTCCGAAAGGGACCCATTAATCGCTACTTTTTGTTTTCTGTCAGCCAGCCAATTTTCAATCCATGTCAGTACTCTGCCCCCAATACCATGTGCCCTAATTTTGCCTACTAATCTCCTATGTGGGACTTTATCAAATGCTTTCTGAAAGTCCAGGTACTCTACATCCACTGGCTCTCCCTTGTCCATTTTCATAGTTACATCCTCAAAAAATTCCAGAAGATTAGTCAAGCATGATTTCCCCTTCATAAATCCATGCTGACTCAGATATATCCGGTTACTGCCATCCAAATGTGTCATAATTTCATCTTTTATAATTGACTCCAGCATCTTTCCCACCACCGACGTCAGGCTAACCGGTCTATAATTCCCTGTTTTCTCTCTCCCTCCTTTCTTGAAAAGTGGGACAACATTAGCCACCCTCCAATCCACAGGAACTGATCCTGAATCTATAGAACATTGGAAAATGATTACCAATGTGTCCACAATTTCTAAAGCCACCTCCTTAAGTACCTTGGTATGCAGACCATCAGGCCCCGGGGACTTATCAGCCTTCAGACCCAACAGTCTACCTGACACCATTTCCTGCCTAATATAAATTTCCTTCAGTTCATCCATTACCCTAGGTCCTTTGGCCACTATTACATTTGGGAGATTGTTTGTGTCTTCCCTAGTGAAGACAGACCCAAAGTACCTGTTCAACTCATCTGCCATTTCCTTGTTCCTCATAATAAATTCACCATTTTCTGTCTTCAAGGGCCCAATTTTGGTCTTAACTACTTTTTTCCTTTTCACATACCTAAAGAAGCTTTTACTATCCTCCTTTATATTCTTGGCTAGTTTACCTCCGTACCTCATTTTTTCTCCGCATATTGCCTTTCTAGTTATCTTCTGTTGCTCTTTAAAAGTTTCCCAATCCTCCAGCTTCCCATTCATCTTTGCTATGTTATACTTCTTCTCTTTTATTTTTATACTGTCCATTACTTCCCTCGTCAGCCACGGCCTCCCCTTACTCCCCTTAGGATCTTTCTGCCTCTCTGGAATGAACTGATTCTGCACCTTCTGCATTATTCCCAGAAATACCTGCCATTGTTGTTCCACTGTCATCCCTGCTAGGGTATCTTTCCAGTCAACTTTGGCCAGCTCCTCCCTCATAGCTCCATAGTTCCCTTTGTTCAACTGTAATACTGAGACTTCTGATTTTCCTTTCTCCCTCTCAATTTGTAGATTAAAACTTATCATATTGTGGTCATTAGGTTTGTAGCCTTCAGGTTCAACTTTATAGTCGTTGACAGTTATAGATAAATACAGCATGTAAACAGGCCCTTCAACCCATCTAGTCCATGCCAGAAAACCATTTAAAGTGCCTACTCCCAACATCCTGCACTGAGACCATATCACTCCATATCCCTACTACCATATCCATGTAAACAATGCTTATTGTCATGCAAAGGTTCAAAAGGCTCATTTTATTATCCAAGTATGTACACAGAATACAACTCTGAGATTCGTCTTCTCTAGATAGCCATAAAATACAGAAAAACATGGAACTCATTGAGGACCCTTCCCACATGAAAAATTGTCCAGGGTACAATGCATGATGTTGTGGATGAGGAACTTTAATTGAAATAAATGGCCTTCTGGTTAAATTACTGAAATAGTAATCCATAGGGTTGCAATTTAGAAGACATGAAATCAAACTCTGCCTTTATCATTTGGATATTTAAATGTATTTAATAATTTAATTTTTAATTAAAATCTGGTATTAATATTGGTGCCCATGGAATTACCAGGTAGTCATAAAAACAATGTAGACGTTGCAAATCTGAAATAAAAACTTTAAATTATCACCAGATCAGGCAGCAACAGTGGATAAGGGAACAGAGTTAACACCTCAAGTCAGAGACTTTTGTAATTCCAATCCCAGTACAATGGATTTGAATTCTTTCATTTGTAATCTCATTATTATAACTCACTCCACATTGCCATCAACTTCTGCCAAGCCCACTGCCCCAGATTCCTCCACACACCTCAACACTAGATGGATCTGGAATACTAACCCTTAGTTCCTTGAAAGTGGCATTACAGGTAGATAGGGTCATAAAGAGATCTTCTGGCATATTGCCCTTCATAAATCAAAGTGTGGGGTACAGGAGTTAGGATGCAATGTTCAATTGTATAAGATGTCGGTGAGGCCTAATCTAGGGTTTCATGTGCAGTTCTGGTCAGAGAAAATTTACAAGGATGTTGTCAGGACTTGAGATCTTGAGCTATAAGCAAAGGCTGAATAGCTTAGAACTTTATTCCCTGGAGCATAGGAGAATGTGGGGAAATTTAATAGAGGTAGATAAAATTATGAGGGGTATAGATAGGGTCAATGCAAGTAGGCTTTTTCCACGGGGGTTGGGTGAGACTAGATTAAGGATAAAAGACTTCATGTTTCAGGAGACCATGAGGAGGAACTTCTTCACTCAGTGGGTGGTGAGAGTATGGAATGGGCTACCAGCAGAACAGGTGGATATGGATTCAGTTTCAACATTTAAGAGAAATTCAGGTAGGTACATGGAAGGGAGGGGTATAAAGGTCTATGGTCCGGGTGCAGGTCGATGGTACTCAGGAGATTAATCGTTCACCATAGACTGAATGGGTCGAGGAGTCTGTTCTGGTGTTGTGGTTTTCTATATAATTAGAGACAATTAAACTATCAGCCTGCATTTCCTTGGAATGGCTAGGATAAGACATAGTGCCAAACAAAACAAGAGCATGTAGAGGTAACCCATGTATTCATAGAGAGAACGAGAAGGAGCTGTTTCTAAAATGGTGTTTCTTAAGAAGATTCAACATTACTTGGCCATAGGATTACCAATAACACCTCATGATCTGATCTCCTAGGAATTGTGATTTGTACATGGATAAACAAGATGAGGAACACACACAAAGTGCTGGAGGAACTCAGCAGGTCAGGCAGCAACTACGGAGAAAAAGGACGTAGCTGACATTTTGGGCAGACACCTTTCTCAAATAGAAGACTTAAACTTCTGCAGGGTAGGCATATCTCAAAGAAACTTTAAAGTGAGACAGCAAATTGTAAAGAAGAGATTCTGCAGATGCTGGAAATCTTAAGGAACACACAAAAATTATGGGAGAACTCAGCAGGTCGGGCAGTATCTTTGGAGAGGAATAAACAGCCAACATTTTGGGCAAGCAACACATATCAAAGTTGCTGGTGAATGCAGCAGGCCAGGCAGCTTCTCTAGGAAGAGGTACAGTCGACGTTTCAGGCCGAGACCTTTCATCAGGACTAACTGAAGGAAGAGTGAGTAAGAGATTTGAAAGTGGGAGGGGGAGGGGGAGATCCAAAATGATAGGAGAAGACAGGAGGGGGAGGGATGGAGCCAAGAGCTGGCCAGGTGATTGGCAAAAGGGGATACGAGAGGATCATGGGACAGGAGGTCTGGGGAGAAAGACAAAGGGGGGAGGGGAACCCAGAGGATGAGCAAGGGGTATAGTCAGAGGGACAGAGGGAAAAAAAGGAGAGTGAGAGAAAGAATGTGTGTATAAAAATAAATAACGGATGGGGTACGAGGGGGAGGTGGGGCATTAGCGGAAGTTAGAGAAGTCGATGTTCATGCCATCAGGTTGTAGGCTACCCAGACGGAATATAAGGTTTTGTTCCTCCAACCTGAATGTGGCTTCATCTTTACAGTAGAGGAGGCCGTGGATAGACATGTCAGAATGGGAATGGGATGTGGAATTAAAATGTGTGGCCACTGGGAGATCCTGCTTTCTCTGGCAGACAGAGCGTAGGTGTTCAGCAAAGCGGTCTTCCAGTCTGCGTCGGGTCTCGCCAATATATTCCAGGACGAGACACCTGCTCTCAGGATGAGGCTTTTCATTCCAGGATGAGGCCTCTCTTTAACATTTTGGGCAAGATCTTGACCTGAAAATTCTTGTGCATGCATGGTTGCTAAGGTCAAAATTAAGCAGCTTGAAAAATGAACCTGGTATTCTCCAACCATCCATCCCTGAAGAAACCTAAAGAAGTCAGCAGAATATGCTAATGGACACCACCCTCACAGAACTGATTAGTCAGAGCATGAGGAAATATGGGGAGTAGGCAGGAGATTGGTGATGAGAGGGAAAATGCATTAGCCATGATGAAAACAAACTTCCAAATGGCCTATTTCTGCTCCTATGTTTTATGGTCTTATCTTAAACAATTTTATAATCTGAGCGTATTGATGAGAAGTACGAAAATAAAAATCTTGGAGACTGCCGGTATTTTAGTTGATGTGCAAACACTTGTATCCCACACAGAATCAAAATGTTATTCAGCAGCAAAATATGATTCATGTGATGAATAACTTTAAACATTCCATTCTTCTAAATCTAAAAGTTCAAAGGTCTCCTTGAAGTGTAGACACTAAAGACTACAGAGCAACACTCAAGATGCTGGAGGAACTCAATGGGTCAGAAATCATCTGTAGAAGACTCCTTGAAGTTTGTATGATTGTATTTTAAGATGTTTTATCTGTTTAACCCTTGAGAATAAATCACCCTTTGCTTTAAAATGTTTGAATGCTTTGTGAATTTTCAAATCTTCAACACACTCAAAATGCTGGAGGAACTCAGCAAGAGGCAGCATCTATAGAGAAGAATAAACAGTCGATGTTTTGGGTCAAGACCCTTCATCAGGACATTCTGTTAGTGACCTTCCTGTGGGCAAAAATGCCTTGTTCATGTGAGAGGTCAGAGCAGACTGGAGCAAGCTGACAGGAAGGTGACAGTAACTCAAAAAACCAAGTGTTACAACAGTGATGAGCAGAACAGCATTTGTGAACGCATAACACTTTGAACCTTGAAGTGGATGGGCTACACGAGCCCATTACTACCCAGTTATAGAAAGGTGTGCCTAATAAAATAGCCACTGAGTATATAATCTGCATTCTGTTCTTGCCTTCCCATGTGCTACCTCAATGCACTGCAGTGCTGGAGTGATCTGTATGGTTTGCACACAAAACAAGGTTTTTCACTCTACATTGGTATATGTGGCAATATAAACCAATTTACCAATTTAATGATAAACTCAAGAAAATTTGCAGATGCTGGAAATCCAAAGCAACACACACAAAATGCTGGAGGAGCTCAGCAGGGCAGGCAGAATCTATGGAAAAGAGTAAGCAGTCGATGTTTTAGACCGAGACCCTTCATCAGGACTCATGATCTTTTCTTCCCTTCTATGAATAATAATATTAGTTGTGGTTGTTAATGTTCTACCAAGTTTTTAACATAGACTTCACATGTGAGTTCCAAAACTTAAAAAGCATTTTCTGCTCTCATTCTGTGAGTTTATATGGTGCAAGAGTGACCAAATTTCCTGTAAAGTTACTCCTTTCTACTGATTTGTTTATTGTTTACATTGCCAGGCTCCCAAAAGTGACAAATCACCCACTTGGGATCTTACATTGATTACATGTGACAATGACTCTTTAACTGTGAGGGGTAGCCTAGGCATTACACAAATTCAAACACACCTATCTGCAGATTTGTGGCACAGTGACAATTTCCTCTTTAAGACTTTGTCTGTAAGGACTTAACACATTCAAGTTGTTTCTATTTTCTGAAACAAGATGTACAAACAGAAATATAGCTTAAATCGAAGGAAATGGGGATGTAATCAAAGCCTGAGTGTCGATACAAAAGGTGAGGTGTATTGAGTGTGTGTTAATGAATAAAGTTTTAACTGGGGAAAGCAAAACAGAACTTTGACAAAATGCCTACCTTGGATTTTTTCCTCGCTCTCAATCTTACATTAGTATGGGTTATTTTGTTTATTTTTCACACAGTTTGTTGTCTTTTGCACATTGGCTGTTTGTCCATCCTGTTGGATATAGTCTTTCATTGATTCTATTATGTTTCTAGGATTTACAGTAAATACCTCCAGAAAATGAATTTTAGTGTTGCATATAGAGACATATATGTACTTTGATATCAATTTATTTTGAATTTGAACTATGCTCTCATTTTTTTGTCTTTTAATTATTTTTTATTTGCACAGTTGGTCTTTTTCATATTGGCTATTTCTCAGTCTTTGTGTGTAGTTTTTCACTGATTCTATTGTATTTCCTTGTTCTACAGTAAATGCCTGCAATAAAATGAATCTCAAAGTAGTATATTATGATATATACATACATAGGAAATTTACTTTGAACTTTAAACCTGGATTTGTCCTCATCTTGTAATGTAATGAGCTGTCATGCTGTAAAAACTTCATTGGAATATAAACCCTGGATATGTATGTCCATGATAAAAATAAACTTGAATTTCAGCCTGTCTCTGTAACAATAGGTAAAAGTAAATAAAAATACAGGTAAATATTAGGACATTTCTGGGACTCAAATACCCAAAGACTGTAATGATTACTTGACATTTAAGTAGTTTTGTGGAAGTGTTATATGTTCAGTAACCATTTTCTAGCCTAATGAATAAGATGAAAAATAGTTTAAATTATATCTTCTCTATCACAAATGGTACTTCACTCTGTTAATGGGGAGGTTTTCCAGTTGTATTTTTAACGACATTAAATTAATTTGATAACTACAGTAGTTATAATTCATGGACAGATATTACTTTTGTTCCCAGTAATGTTCTCTTCCGCCACGGTCTGTAAGGAGTTTGTGCTTTCTCTCCATGACTGCATAGGTTTCCTCTGGGTGCTCTGGTTTCCTCCCACATTCGGAAGAGGTATGAGCTGGTAGGTTATTTGGTCATGTGGATGTACAGTAAATGGACGACACAGGTTCAATGGGCTGGAAGGGCCAGCTCCTGTGCTGAATGTCTAAACAAATAAATGGATTTTAGTCAAGATAGTTACACTGTATGGCTGAGAATAGCTAATTATTCTCTCTTGGAGACACTTGGTTCCCTGTCTGGGAGCATTTAAAGGCCACCTCACCACTATCTGAGTCATGGAAGGAAGCTGAGACTTAAAGTTCTTTTGAGAATCACCTGAAAGCCAGTGATTGGCTCTGATTAGATGATGCCTGACCCTGGCAAAATGCAGCAAGGTTTGTAAATGTGATCGGCTGTAAGGAAAGCACCGTGCCAGGGAAATAGGTGGTTAAATTGTACCGAAGAACGGGTTGCAAACAAGCTCAGTTACATAGCATAGCATATCAGTTACGTAGCATATCATTCATGGATTGATTGACACAGTTCAGAAGAGAGGTAACAGCTTACAGTACTGTGCATGTCTTAGGCATATACACATATATAGCTGGGTGCCTAAGGCTTTTGCGCAGTTCTGTAGTAATTTTATATATTGCGCTGTGCTGCTGCCACAGAATAAGATCCTGGCATATGTGAGTGATGATAAACCCGAATCTGATATGGGTCTATTGTGGACTGAGAGTGGGAAGGGGGCAGGGAGAGGGGAATCATGGTTGGGAGAGGGGGAATGGAGAGGAGAGGGAGCAGGAAACACTAGAGAGACACTCTGTAATGATCTATAAACCAGTTGTTTGGGATCAAATGACTTTGCCAGGTGTCTCAGGTCTGGGTGTGTGTGCACCCACGCTGCACCAGCCCCCTTGGCACTCCTCTGCCACCAGTCCCATACCCCTCAGGTGGCACTCCATCCTCGCCATTTCCAAAATCTGGTCCCACCAGATTTACAAACTTGCTCTCTACTCCATGTTGACAAATACAGTACTGTGCCAAAGTCTCAGGCATCCAAGCTTTATATATATGTGTGTGCCTAGGACTGTTGCTCACTAATGTAAACCATCAAAACCTTGACACAAATATTGAAAGAGGACACAGATTTCATAGAGAATCCGATTTTCAATCTATTAACTATTATTAAGCATCATCAAAATCAAAGTTGGGGATAAAAAGGGATAATGATTTTGGATTGAGACACTGAAGGCATCAAGAAAGCAATTCCCTGGGACGGAGATATCTGGAAATAAATACTTCTAAATCTTTTATAAACGCTGACAAATCCTCTCTGGCATGCAGAAACTTTTACAGCATTTTCCATTTAATTTTCTTAGTCTATGCACAAGTCCCACATCTCATTAACTCAGACCAAGGAGCTTCATATTCTTCAACCAACATGCACAGCCCAAGTCACCACCTCCACATAGCAACACTATGAACATTTTAAACTACAGACTTTGTATTTTTGATCTAATTTTATACTTTCTTGCACACTGTTGTATAATTAATATTTACATTTATACTTTTCTTGTGAATGTTGAGTCTATGAATGCAGCAGCAAGTAAATTTTTCTTTGCACCTGTACATACATGTACTTGTGCTGATGACAATCAACATGACTTTGACTCTGATTAGTGTCCCCATAAACCCATTTCAGCTCATCCTGTCATGGATCACATCTTTATTCCACACATCCATCTCCAACTCACCCTCCTATTAAAAACCTAATTTCCCTGTTCTACTGAAGGGTTATGGACTCAGAACATTGAGCGCCTGTCCTTTCCACAGACACTGCCTGACTTGCTGAGTTTCTCAACTGAGTTTTGTTTTTGCTTCAGATTTCCAGCGTCTGCAGTATATTTTTTGTTAACTGGAAAATCTTTTATACTATTTCTGCCAGAGAGGCATTGTGATTTTCTTTCTCTGCATGTCAGTTATAGCACATCATTAAGAAACTAAAGTGATCCCGGCATTAACTTAACATCTATTGGATGACAACGAAATGACGTCAAGTCTAAAATCAAAGTCAAGGTAAAATTTATTATTAAATTACATATAAAGTCCCATATGTTACCTTGAGATTAATTTTCTTGCAGATGTTTACAGGAAAATAAAGAAATAGTTTCCATTATTTAAAAAGGGTTCTAAGAGTAAACCTAGCAATTATCGGCCTGTGAGTTTGACGTCAGTGGTGGGTAAATTGGTGGAAAGTATTCTTAGAGATGGTATATATATAATTATCTGGATAGACAGGGTCTGATTAGGAACAGTCAACATGGATTTGTTCGTGGAAGGTCATGTTTGACAAATCTTATTGAATTTTTTGATGAGGTTACTCGGAAAGTTGACGGGGGTAAAGCAGTGGATGTTGTCTATATGGACTTCAGTAAGGCTTTTGACAAGGTTCCACACGGAAGGTTAGTTAGGGAGGTTCAATTGTTAGGTATTAATATTGAAGTAGTAAAATGGATTCAGCAGTGGCTGGATGGGAGACGCCAGAGAGTAGTGGTGGATAACCGTGTGTCAGATTGGAGGACGGTGTCTAGTGGTGTGCCTCAGGGATCTGTACTGGGTTCAATGTTGTTTGTCATATACATCAATGATCTGGATGATGGGGTGGTAAATTGGATGAGTAAGTATGCAGATGATACTAAGATAGGTGGAGTTGTGGATAATGAAGTAGGTTTTCAAAGCTTGCAGAGATTTAGACCACTTAGAAGAGTGGGCTGAAAGATGGCAGATGGAGTTTAATGCTGATAAATGTGAGGTGCTACATTTTGGTAGGACTAATCAAAATAGGACATACGTGGTAAATGGTAGGGCATTGAAGAATACAGTAGAACAGAGGGATCTAGGAACAATGGTGCATAGTTCCCTGAAGATGGAATCTCATGTGGATAGGGTGGTGAAAAAAGCTTTTGGTATGCTGGCCTTTATAAATCAGAGCATTGAGTATAGGAGTTGGGATGTAATGTTGAAATTGTATAAGGCATTGGTGAGGCCAAATTTGGAGTATTGTGTACAGTTCTGGTCACCGAATTATAGGAAAGATGTCAACAAAATAGAGAGAGTACAGAGGAGATTTACGAGAATGTTACCTGAGTTTCATCTCCTAAGTTACAGAGAAAGGTGGAACAAGTTGGGTCTTCATTCTTTGGAGCATAGAAGGTTGAGGGGGAACTTGATAGAGGTATTTAAAATTATGAGGGGGATAGATAGAGTTAACGTGGATAGGCTTTTTCCATTGAGAGTGGGGGAGATTCAAACAAGCGGGCATGAGTTGAGAGTTAAAGGACAAAAGTTTAGGGGTAACATGAGGTGGAACTTCTTTACTCAGAGAGTGGTAGCTGTGCGGAACGAGCTTCCAGCAGAAGTGGTTGAGGCAGGTTCGATGTTGTCGTTTAAAGTTAAATTGGATAGATATATGGACATGAAAGGAATGGAGGGTTATGGGCTGAGTGCAGGTCGGTGGGTCTAAGTGAGGTAAGAGTTCGGCACGGACTAGAAGGACCAAGATGGCCTGTTTCCGTGCTGTAATTGTTATAAGGTTATATGGTTATACAGAATAGAATAGAACAAGCACTATACATAAATAAACACTGACAGAGAATGATGTGCAAAAGAAGACAAACTGCAAATAAAAAAATACAAGAGCATGAGTTGTGAAGAGTCCTTGAAAGTGAGTCTGTTATATAATCAGATCACAGTTGTGGTGAATGAGTAAGTCTGTCTAATTAGTATGACAATTATGTTTGGAACATTAGGTAATTGACTGAAATTGGTTCACTTAAATATGACTGCCCCAATCCAAAGTAATTGGAACCAATTCTGAAACGTACCGATGCTGACAAAGAAGACTTGTAAAAACTGTGGGACGTGCAGTTAATGTTTTCCCTGCATTAAAATTTCTTCACACATTGGTTCACCCTGTCCATTGAAGCTCATTATGCAATAAACAACACTAAAACTAAATATGATTACAGCGCCAAATTCCAGGAAAACAAACACATATGGGAAATGGAAGCAGACAGGAACATAGCTTGAAGAGTTGGCATTAATGTGATTTGTAAGATGTCCCACTAAATAGTGAGGAACACACACAAAATGCTGGAGGAGCTCAGCAGGTGATGACGAAGGGGCTCCGCCGGAAACATTGAAAGTTTATTTTCTTTCAGAGAGGCTTAGATGCTGCCTGACTGACTGAGTTCCTCCAGAATTTTGTGTGAATTGCTCAAGATTTCCAGCATCTTAAGAATCTCTTGTGTCTCATAAAATAGTAAAATATTTTAAATAAATAAACCTATTTTTAAATGTACCCAAAAGTCTTAATGCTGTTCCTGTAAAGATTCACATTAAGAAAAAGATTGTAAAGCAAATAGACATGCATTAACTCTGTATTAAAATGGTGTGAGATTTTACTTTTTATATATTTATTGAGGTATAGTGCAGAATCAGCCTTTCCAACCCTTTGAGCTGCACTGCCCAGCAAACCCCTGATTTAAGCGTAGTCTAAGGACGGGACAATTTACAATGACCAATTAACCTACCTGCCAGTATGTCCTTGGACTGTGGGAGGAAACCAGAGCATCTGGAGGAAGCCCACACAGTCACAGGGAGAACGTCCAAACTCTTTACAGGCAGCGGCAGGTATTGGACCCAAGTCACTTGCACTGTAAATCATTGGCTAACCACTACGCTGCCGTGATCAAGGAGTAAAACATGATGGTGAGCTGTATCATAGATGATGCTAACTGCAAAGAAAGGGATAAGATTATGTTTGAAACTCACAGAAAGTGATTCAGGACACTTCTTCAATCACTGGGCTTGTGGTGTTATATTAGAAATAGATGTATACCAGGGAGAGATGAGGTACATTAAATCTACCAAGAAGATACTAATAAAGCTTGGAACAGATAAAAACAGAGCCAGGGAGAACCAAAGGGCCATGGAGTTAAAACAAGCAACAGTTGTGATGGAATTCTATACAGTAAGTCTAGGTCTTTCTGCAAAAAAATGTAAATCATTCCTACAAAGTGGGAAATGTTACATAAATAGCTGAGCGATCTATGTTTTAATGGGATCCTCTCTTGAATGATGTTTTAGTACATCTGTTTCAATAAAATGTAGAGGAATGTAATACAAAATATTTGAAGTTCCCCCGGCTACTATCTAAAGTAAGTTTTTTTTTCCCTACACACCTTATCAAAGTGCCAAGTCTCTGGATTGCCTTGGGAATAGTTTGTGATGCCTCATTTCTTTGAGCACTATTTTACCAAAAGTGACTACACCCCTAAGTTTCCAGTTTGAAAACTTCCCTTGAATGTAACAAACTAATCTTTCATTGTCCCTGGGGCCAGCTTAGGCTCTTCCCTCATCAGATGTAATGGTCGAAAGAGGAGCAGAGGAGTGAGCTGCCAAGCATGGAAACATTTTTTCTACCATTTTGTACCACACCTACAAGCAATGGAGCCAATAGTTATCACAATCTACACTCTGTGGCCACTTTATTAGGTACAACTGTTCTCCTGTCTAATGCAAATATCTAATCAGCCAAACACGAGGCAGCAACTCAATGCATAAAAGCATGCAGACATGGTCAAGAGGTTCAGTTGTTGTTCAGATCAAACCTTAGAATTATGAAGACATGTGATTTTGACCGTGGAATGATTGTTGGTGCCACATGGGGTGCTTTGAGTATCTCAGAAACTATTGATAGAGCATAGAACATTGAACAGTATAGCCTAGGAACAGGCCCTTCAGCCCACAATATTGTGCTGAACCAGCTAAAGAGTAAATTAAAAGAAACCCAAAACTAATCCTTCCATTTCTGTCCATCTTCCTCACATTTGTGTGCCTATCTAAACATCTCTTAAAAGCCTCTAATGTACAAATCAGCTGGTTTAAGATGGCATTGCCAAAGATGGGTGACAGTTTACTGGTAAAACATAAGACAAGAGATTTGACTTAAAACATTACTTGTAACGTCTTTTCTGAAGGAAATTGTGGTGAACAATCACTGCAGACAGTGAGGAGGCAGGCGGTGGCGAGATTGGTTCGGGGGATGAGCTGTGCTGGGCCATTGCGAGGCACAACGTTTTCAGCCGGTGTTGCAGATGGAGTTGATATTGCTGCAGGAGACGGAGTGGACAATTTGGAGAGGAGTTGATGTGGAAGGGTTTTGATGCCCGTCCACCTAACTTGGGTGCGAGGATGGATCCAAACCGAGCCGATTTGGTGATATCGAAAATGGCTTCAGGCTGGGAGACCCAAGCAATGGGGGGGGACAGGATCTGGCTCCTGGAAAGTGGCACAACCTGGTGTTTGGACAATTTAAATGCCAGCACAGATGGAATGGAAGCCTGAATATCAGTTATGGAGGTGAGGGTCAGGTTGATTTTGCTCACTCTCCCTCAAATGTTCACTGCTTTTTCCGTGGAGCTGAGGCTGTGAACTGATCCCATCTGGTGTGATGAACTGGGGACTGAGGCTTGGGCCGACTCCAACTGCTCCTGGAGCACATCTGGGACGGTCTGATTCAGGGTGCTGTTGGCTGGCTTCCACTGTTTGCATGATGCTTGTGTTCCTTTTTCTCTCTACTTCTCTGTTCAGTAGTTTTTGGTCTTTTGTTCAATTCAGCTGTTCAGGTTTCTCGCTTTGTGGCTGCCTGTAAGCAGACAAATTTCGAGCTGTACAATTTATATATTCTTTGCTAAGAAATGTGCTTTGAATCTTTGTATTTGCCTCTACCACACCACACCAGGCAGCGCATTCGAGGCATCCACCACTCTCTAAGTAAAAAACTTACCCTCCTCAACCCTCTGTGCCAGGATTTTCATGCACAACAGTCTCTGGAGTTCACAGAGAATGGCACGACAACCAAAAGAAGATCCAATGGTGGCAGTTCTGTGGGTTAAAATGGCTTGTCCGAGAATAGCCAGACTGGTTCAAGCTGACACTAATTCAAATAACCATGCAGAAACACTTCTCTGAATGCACACCATGTCGAACCTTGAAGTGGATGGGCTACAGCAGCAGAAGATCTTGAGCATGTACTCAGTGGCCAGTTTATTAGGTACAGGAGGTGATCACTGAGTGTATAATCTACAAGGCTGTGCAAAGTTGCAACACAAATCCCTGGGAGAAATGACCAAGTAATTTCCCTATTGCATGCCCTGATATCGTTTTGAACTAAAGCACGGGATTTACATGATGTAATTTTTCTCCCCTCATTGCAAGGTATAAACCTGCTTTCAGGAGCCCTTACTGCCGTTTCAGTCATGAATCAGTTATTGGCAACTGTCTAAATAGTTCCTGTTGGCTGTGAAACACTGCACATCTGTACACTGTGGCTCTGTCTTAATTATTATATTTTTGCCAACTGTGTCCGCTAACTGAATGTCAATGCTTGTTACATTAAACATGAATTTTCACAGACTTTTCTACAACCATGTAATAAAGGGGAACTGATAAACCAAAGGTCAAAGTTTAAAGTTCAAAGTAAATACATTACCAAAATACGTATGTGTCACCGCATACCATGAGAATCGTTTTCTTGCGGGCATTTGCAGGAAAATTTTTAAAAATCAATAGAATTCATGAAAACTATAAATAACAAAGTCTGACAAACAACCAATATGCGAAAGAAGGCAAATCATGCAAATAATTTTAAAAATAAGACATTAAATAATACTGAGTTGTAGAGCCCTTGAAAGTGAGTGTACAGGCTGTGGGGTCAGTTCACCACTGAGGTGAGTGAGGTTATCCAAACAGGGCAGAAAGCTTGTCTGTAAAAGTTCTTACCCTCAGTACACAGGAGGGGTGGTACAGCTGCTTACGGATTCCATAATCATGGAAGTACAGACAGACAGAGAATAGGATAAGAGAATATTCCTTGTTTATTATCCCATTCTTTGGCTCTATGGAAAGCTTCTCATTTGCACTGTTTCTTATGCGCAAGCCTATTCCAGCTGGTTCACATCAGAAGCAGTTATTAGTGTACATTTAATTGCTCAGCTTAGGCAAATATCACGGCCTTTCTCACTTCCTCTTTCAGATAGTGAAATTCTATTCCTCCCCTGCACTGATGTAATCTAGCTTTCAATGATCCTCGACCCAGCTGGCATTTGTCGCTCCCTGAGCAAATGGTGGTGAGCCAACTTATTGAACCATTGCGGGTCATGAGGTGAATGGTCAGAGCTTCAGCATCGTCAATGATAAATGTCAGGCAATATCTATCCAAGTGAGAATGGTGCATGGCCTGAGAAGGAACCTCCTGGTAGTGTTGTTATCATGCGACCACTTCCTTTTCCCTTCTAGGTAGTGGAGGTTTGAGAGTTTTGAATTATGGTTCAAGAAACCTTAGCAAGTTACGAAGAGGATATTAATGAGTGGAAAGGTTAAAAATGGACAACTAGTATATTAATTGGTGCAGTGGAAACCTGGATCAAACAATAATTTCAATTTGGTCAACTATGCAAATATCTTCTTACATGAGTTGGTGTCAGAGCTGCATTTGTGAAGTACCTTTAGCAGAGCAAAACTATGCTCAGTGGCCAGACCCATCTACCTGCGAGTTACTTTTCAAAATGTTTCAAAGGACATTTCAAAATGCATTTATTATCAAAGTACGTATGCAGTATACAACCCTGAAATTCGTCTTCCCCACAGGCAACCATGAATGCAGATATTTAATTAGCCAATGCATAGAAACATGCAGACATGGTCAAGAGATTCAGTTGTTGTTTGGACCAAACATCAGAATGGGGAAGAAATGTGATCAAAGTGACTCTGACTGTTGAATGTTTGTTGCTGCCAGACAGGACGGTTTGAGTATCTCACAAACTGCTGATCTCCTGAGATATTCATGCACAACAGTCTCCAGTGTTTAAACAGAATGGGGCGAAAACAAAATAAAATCATCCAGTGAGCAGCAGTTCTGTGGGTGAAAACACCGTGTTGATGAGAGAGGTCAGACTGGTTCAAGCAGACAGGAAGGCAACGGTATCTCAGATAACCACAGGTTACAACAGTGATGTGCAGAAAAACATCTCTGAACGCACAACATGTTGAAACTCAAAGTGGATGGACGACAGCAGCAGGAGACCACATCAAGTTCCACTCCCCTACCTAATACAGTGCATCTCAATGTGCTTCATTAATAACAAGGACTAAAACCATTGACAGCAAGTCACATCAGAAGATATTTTCACAGTTGATCAAAGATCCATCAACTGTAAATCGGTGCTGGGAATCGGAAGTAAAAATAGAAAAAATTGGAAGCAGTCAGCAGGTCAGGCAGCAAAACCTGGAGAAAGGAAAACAGAGCTAATGCTTGAGATTGAAGACCCTTCATTAGAACTGCCCAGGCGGGCAAGTTAGTTTTAAATTGCAGAGACAGTGAGTGAGGACGGACAGGGCAAAGGGAATCTCTCTGTTAGGATGAGGATAGGGTTGCCAAGGTGATCATTGTTTATGGAGGCTGCTGTTTGGCAGATCAATGAAGACAATTAAAGAGTGAGAAAGCAGGCAAAGGTGTAAGAGAGGACTGTGAAATGCAGGTTAGCGCTGATGCTGAAACCCAAACCCAGAAACTTAATATCTAAAATAAATGCCAGCAGATCAGGCAGTGTCTGTTGAGACAGAAAAACTGATTCTGTATTGCAGATAAATAACAAGGTATGCCAAGGGCATAAAGGAGTTCTTCCAGCAACAATTTGACCAAGACAGAGGTGTGTCAGAGATGGAAATGGACATGCGTTTGTAATAGGTATAGTCCAGCGTTCATCACAGGCTTAAACATGACTCCTAGACTAAGAACAGTCTTTTTCAGATTCAGATAATTGCATGCAGAGAAACAATGCCAGTTATATAGCTTGTGATAGGATCAAAAAGTATGGCTCCAGTCTTCCTGATACTTAGAGCATCAAAGAAAGTTCTGAGTGAGAATGAGGGTAAATAAAACTTCCAGATAAGTATGTTGAAGAAATGATTTTTTTTTTGCAGAATTGCTTTACAGAGTGATAATTACAAAAGAGGTCATGGATGTATGATAATTTTGATAAATAAGGATCAGGAACATTTACTTAACGTGTCTATGAACTGTTTGAAGGAAGATATTCAAAGCATGGTGTAATCCATGCATGATACCAATTACTGGAGATAAAGGTCAAAATAACCAACTCACAGAGGGAATCGAGGAAGGCGGGTGCAGAAACCATGCACTCTGGAAAATGGAAAGGTTTTTCTTTGAAGTAGCAGACAAATTGGGCATGAGTTTTCCAAACTTCATTTGAGGTGGGATTTGTGCAAACTTGCTTCATCACAACAAGAGGCATTTGCTCTCATGGGCAATCACTGAGCCATGAGTACAACTCACAGAGATTAAACAAAGATCACGGAGGTGTAACACACACAAAATGCTGGAGGAACTCAGCAAGACAGTCAGCAGTTGACATTTCAGACTGAGATCCTTTCTCAATCCTGTTTACTCTTTTCCATAGATGCTGCCTGGCCTGCATTTTGCGTGTGTTGCTTTGGATTTGTTGCATCTGCAGATTTTCTTGTTTTTTTTATCACAGAGGTGTGCTGTAGATTTAGATCAGAAGCTGTCAACAATCATGCTGGACACTAAATTCACATTCCTCAGTGGGTTGAAATAGTTGCTCATAACAGAAGGACAAATGCTTGTGAAAAGAATAAAATCAAAATTATATTCCTGTCGTGCCTTTCCCAAAATGTTTTGAGTGTCTTGTTCATACTGATTAGGGTGCCTTTATGAATTAGTCAGCTAGTCCCATGTGTCTTGTTCATACTGATTAGGGTGCCTTTATGAATTAGTCAGCTAGTCCCACTTGTTTATACTTGGCCCATATCCCTCTAAATAAGATCATAGGACACAGAGGCAGAATGAGGCCACGTGGCCCATCGAGTTTGCTCCTCTATTTCTTCATGGCTGACCCAATTTTCCTCTCAGCCCCTATCTCCAGCCTACTCTCCGTATCCCTTCATGCCCTGACCAATCAAGAATTTATCAATCTCTGCCTTAAATATACATACAGACTTGGCCTCCACAGCTGGCCGTGGCAACAAATTCCAGAGATTCACCACTCTGGCTAAAGAAATTCCTCCTCTTCTCCATTCTAAAAGGATGCCCCTCTATTGTAAGGCTGTGACTCTGGTCTTATACTCTCCCACCATAAGGTTGACACAACGGTTGAAGATGTTGTGGATAATGTGGAGGGCTGTCAGAGGTTACAGCAGGACATTGATAGGATGCAAAAATGGGCTAAGAAGTGGCAGATGAAGTTCAACCCAGATAAGTGTGAAGTGGTTGATTTTGGTAGGTCAAATATGATGGCAGAATATAGTATTAATGGTAAGGCTCTTGGCAGTGTGGAGGATCAGAGGGATCCTGGGGTCCGAGTCCATAGGACACTCAAAGCTGCTGCACAGGTTGACTCCGTGGTTAAGAAAGCATACGGTGCATTTGCCTTCATCAATCAATCATAGGACTGAGTTTAGGAGCTGGGAGGTAATGTTGCAGCTATATAGGACCCTGGTCAGACCCCACTTGGAGTACTGTGCTCAGTTCTAGTCACCTCACTATAGGAAGGATGCGGAAACCATAGGAAAGGTGCAGAGGAGATGTACAATATGTTGCCTAGATTGTAAAGCATGCCTTATGAGAATAGGTTGAGTGAACTCGGTCTTTTTCCTTGGAGCGATGGAAGATGAGACATGACCTGACAGAGGTGTATAAGATGATGAGAGGCATTGATCGTGTGGATAATCAGAGGCTTTTTCCCAGGGCTGAAATGGCTAGCACGAGAGGGCACAGTTTTAAGGTGCTTCTAAGCAGGTACAGAGGAGATGTCAGGGGTACATTTTTTTATGCAGGGAGTGGTGTGTGCGTGGAATGGGCTGCTGGCAATGTTCGTGGAGGCGGATACGATAGAGTCTTTTAAGACACTCCTGGACAGGTACATGGAGCTCAGAAAATTAGGGGGCTATGGGTAACCCTAGGTAATTTCTATGGTAAGGACATGTTCGGCACAACTTTGTGGACCGAAGGGCCTGTATTGTGCTGTAGGTTTTCTATGTTTCTATAAGAAACATCTCGCCACATCCACTCTGTCAAAGCCTTTCACCATTCAATAGGTTTCAATGAGGTCATCCCTCATTCTTCTGAATTCCAGTGAATATAGGCTGAGAACCGTCAAACGCTTTTCATATGACAAGCTATTCAAACCTGGAATTATTTTCATGAACTTCCTTTAAACCCTCTCTGGTTTCAGCACATCCTTTCTAACATAAAGGGTCCAAAACTGCTCACAATACTCCAAGGGAGACCTCACCAGTGTTTTATAAAGTCTCAACATTACATCCTTGCTTTTATATTCTAGTCCTCTTGAAATTAATGCTAACTTTGCATTTGCCTTCCTTGCCATTGACTCAACTTGTAAATTAACCTTTAGAGGATCCTACACAAGGACCCCCAAGTCACTTTGTACCTCAGCTTTTTGTATTACTTCCCATTCATCAACCCGTCCAACCATCTTTTGAACATTGTAGTTGTACTCACCTCTACCATTTCATCTGGTGGGGTGTTCCATATACACAACACCCTCTCTTATATAGAAGGACACAGTATTTCGACACAGTATTTCACCGTTGTGAGTTCAAATTTCAAAAGTTCAAAGTACATTTGTTATCAAAGTATGTATACATGATGGAACCTTGAGATTCATCTCCTTACAGGCAGCCACAAAGCAAAGAAACCCAAACAAAAACCATAAAGAAAGAAGACAGTCAAACACAAAATGTGCAGGGGGGAAAAAACAGTGGGCTTCCTCCAGGGACCCCAGTCGTCTCCCACACCCTGAGTGGGTTGCTGGGTTAGGTAGCCACTGTAAATTTCCCTGAGTGTGTAGGCAGGTTGTAGGTTCTGGAATGGTGAGCATGTGGGGAGAATAAAAAGCTGGAAGTGGTGATTGATTTAGTCTGAATACAGTCAAAGTCTTTTACTTGCATGCCATCCATCCAGATCATTGCCATGGTCAGGTGGACATGGTGGCCCATAAGGCCTGTTTTGTTCTGTATCTCTCTATGACACGTCTAAAACGTTTGTTGACAGGTGGCATGCAGTGCTACACCTTGATTCTCCCCACCCGCGATAAAAAGATACATGAT
Source organism: Mobula hypostoma (assembly GCF_963921235.1). Lineage (NCBI taxonomy): Eukaryota > Metazoa > Chordata > Chondrichthyes > Myliobatiformes > Myliobatidae > Mobula > Mobula hypostoma. The sequence goes on from NC_086125.1 coordinate 4,040,781, forward strand.
GATTGTCTGCGTATTGCCAAATGAAGCAGTGAATGATGAGTGACAGTCTGAAAGTGCTGAGATGTTTTCACAAGAAACGTTTCATACCAGCTCACTGCCAGCTGGCCGGTTGCGAAAATACGTGACGTTAGATGCAACATTTTGCAATCCTTACAGACTTGGTGCACACATCAGTATTTGAAAGCAAATGATTATAATAACAATACTATGTAGAAATTACATTACTTTTCAATTGTCTTTTTAAAGTATTAATATTTTGAACAGGTTTTCCAAAATGCTTCATTTTTTTCAGTCTGTCTCTGTTATAAGACCATAAGATATTGGAGCAGAATTAGGCCATTTGACCCATTAAATCTGCTCTGCCATTTCATCATGACTGATCTATTTCCCTCTCAGCCCTAACTTCCTGCCTTCCCCCCATATCCCTTCGTGCCATAACCAATCAAGAATCTGCCTTAAATATACATAACGACTTGGCCTCCACAGATTCACCACTCTCTGGCTAAAGAATTTCCTCCTCCTCTCCTTCCTAAAAGGACAAACCTCTATTTTGAGGCTGTGATCTCTGGTCTTAGACAAATCCACCATAGGGAACATCCTTCGAGATTCACTCTATCAAGGCCTTTCACCATACAATTGAATTCGATGAGGTCATCCCTCATTCTTCTAAATTCCAGTGAATACAGGCCTAGAGCCATCAAACGTTCTTCATATGACAAGCTGTTTAATCCTGGAAACATTCTTGAGAACCTCCTTTGAACCGTCTCCAGTTTCAGCACATCATTTCTAAGACAAGGGGCTCAAAGGTGCTCACAATACTCCAAGTGAGGCCTCACCAGTGCTCTGTGAAGTCTCAAAATTACATTTATATTCTAGTCCTCTCAAAATGAGTGTTAACATCACATTTTCCCTCCTCACCTCAAACTCAGCCTGCAAGATAACCTTTAGGGTATCCTACACAAGGACACTCAAATCCCTCTCGCCTCAAATTGTTGTATTTTCTCTCCATTTAGAAAATAGTCAATCCTTTCACTTCTTCTACCGAAGTGCATGACCATACACTTCCTGACACTGTATTCTGTCTGCCATTTCTTGTCCCATTCTCCTAATCTGTCTAAATCCTTCTGTAGCCTCAAAACTATCTTCGCCTCCACCTATCTTCATATCATCTGCAAACTTCTGCAAAAAAACCATCAGTTTTAACATCCACATCATTGACATATAACGTAAAAATAACACCACTAGTCACCAGCAGCTAGCCAGAAAAGGCTCACTTTATTCCCACTCTTTGCCTCCTGCCCATCAGCCACTGTTTTATGCACGCTAGAATTGTTCCTGTAATACCAGGGCTTGTAGCTTGTTAAGCAGTTTCATGTGTCAAAGGTCTTCTGAAAATCCAAGTTCACAACATCGACCTGCTTGTTATTTCTTCAATGAATTCCAACGGATTTGCCTGGCAAGATTTTTCCTTGAGGAAACCATGCTGACTATGGCCTATTTTATCATGTAACTCCAAGTACACCAAAACCACATCCTTAACAATCAACTCCAATGTCTTCCCGACCACTGAAGTCAGACTATTGGCCAATAATTTCCTTTCTTCTACCTCTCTCCCTTCTTGAAGAGTGCAGTGGCATTTGTAATTTTCCAGTCTTCTAAAACCATTCCAGAATCTAGTGATTCTGAGAAAGATCTTTTCTAATGCCTCCACAATCTCTTCAGCCACCTCTTTCAGAACTCTGGGATGTACAACATCTTGTCCAGGTGACTTATCTACCTTCAGACATTTCATTTTCCCAAGAATCTTTTCTCTAGGAACGATAACTTCACATACTTCAAGACCCCTGACAGCTGGAACTTCCACCATACTGCTAGTGTCTTCTACAGTGAAGACTGATACAAAATACCTATTCAGTTAGCCCGCCATTTCCATATCCCCTAACACTACCTCTCCAGCATCGTCTTCCAGCAGACCAGTATTCACTCTTGCCTCTCTTTTACACTATATGTATCTGAAGAAACTGTTGGGATCCTCTTTAATATTATTGGCTAGCTTACTTTCGTATTTCATCTTTACTTTCTTAATGACTTTTTTGGTTGACTTCTGTTGGTTTGTAAAAGCTTCCCAATCCCTGATATCCCACTTATTTTTACCCACTACATGTCCTCTCTTTGAGTTTTATGTTGGCTTTGACTTCTCTCATTAACCACGGTTGTGTCATCTTACCTTTAGAATACTTCTTCCTCTTTGAAATGTATATATCCTGTGCCTTCCGGATTGCTTCCAGAATTACCAGTCATTGCTCCTCTTCTGTCATCCTGGCCAGCGTTCTTTTCCACTCATTTCTGGCCAACTTCTCTCTCATGCCTCTGTAATTTATTTTACCCCACCTCAATACTGATGCATCTGGCTTTAGCTTCTCATTCTCAAATTAGATCACATTATGATCACTTGCCCCAAAGGGTTCTTTTACCTTAAGCTCTCTAATCAATTCTGATTCATTGCACAACACCCCCTAGTGGGTTCAACCATGAGCTGCTCTAAACCCCATCTCATAGATATTCTAGAAATTCCCCCCCTTGAAATAACGCACCAACCTGATTTTCCCAATCTACCTGCATATTGAAATCCCCCATGACTATTGTAACATTGCCCTTTTGCCATGCATTTTCTATCCCCCATTGTGATTTGTAAACCACGTCCTCACGACTGTTTGAGGGTCTACATATAACTCCCAGCAGGGTCTTTTTACCCTTGCAGTTCCCTAGCTCTATTCACAATGATTCAACACCTTCCGATCCTGTCACCTCCTTCCAATGATTTAATTTCATTTTTTGCTAACAGAGCAATGCCATCCCCTCTGCCTTCCTGCCTGTCCTTTCGATACAATGTGTATCCTTGGACATTAAGCTCGCAGCTATCATCTTCTTTCAGCCATGACTCAGTGACGCCTACATCATACCTGCCAATCTGTAACTGTGCTACAAATTCATCAACCTTATTCCGTATACTGCATGCATTCAAATATAACAGCTTCAGTCCTGTATTCATCTTTTTTGATTTTGTCTGCCTTTTACATTGTAGCTCATGCTATTGACTGCAATTTTTCCCTATCATCGGTATCTCCTTGCTTGGAGTCTCACTACACATTGCCTCTGTTTGTAACCCAATTTCCTCAACTTCAGCACTACCACTCCAGTTCCCATTGCCATGCCAAGCTAGTTTAAGCTCACCTGAACAAGTCTAGCCAAGCTGCCTGTAAGAATATTGGACCCACTTGGGTTCAAGTGTAACCTGTCCCTTTTGTCCAGGTCATACCTTCCCCAGAAGAGATCCCAGTGATCCACAGATCTGAATCTGCCCCCAGCACCAGTTCCTCAGCCACATATTCACATGCCAGGTCATCCTATTCTTATCCTCACTGGCACACGGCACAGGCAGCTATCTAGAGATCACTACCCTGGTGGTCCTGTTTCTCAGCTTTCTACCTAGCTCCCACTTCAGGACCTCCTCACCTTGTCTACCTATGTCATTCATGCCAATATGTACCAAGAATTCTGGCTGCTCATCCTCACCCTTGAGAAAGCCATGGACACAACCTGAGGACAGTCGATTATAGTTCAGAAGTTCAAAGTTCAAAGTACATTTATTATCAAAGAATGTATAAATTATATACCATGAGATTTATCTGCTTACAGACAGCCACAAAACAAGAGACTCAAAAGAACTCAATTTTAAAAAAGGCCAGCACCCAAGGTGCGGAGAGGGAGAGAAGAAAACACAAATCATGCAAACAATAAAAGCAAACAACAGCATTCAGAACAAAGTTGAGTCTGTGGACATGAAGCCTGGAGCAGCTGGCGCAGACTCAGTTCATCACGCAGTGAGACAAATCACCATAATGCTCGCAGACCATTGCCACAGACTCAAGTCATCACGCAGCGAGACAAATCGCCATAATGCTCGCAGACACGAAGCCAGGAGCAGACAGAGCAGGCTCACAGCCTCGGCGCTGCTGAGGGAGGAGTAAACGTGACTGCGGCGAGACTGTGGTGAGAAGAAAATAGGATTTATGTAGGATTAGTGTAAGCTGGTTAGCAGAAGGGCCTGTTTCTGCATGTGCTTCCTGTGTAGCTCTACAACTTCATGAATGTCACCCCAAATCTTCTTCTTCGGTTGTCCATCGAAATCTGATGACGATGTCCACTCCTTTAACGGTGAGATCTTTGATGACTGTACAGTCCTATCCTGGACCCACAAGCTCTATTGCAGGTGGGACATGTATATGTGGTAGTGGTGGCAACCATGGCTGCATTTCTCTGGCTCTCTTCTGCTGTCTTCTGGTTGTTCTTTCCATCTCCAGACTACGAAACCTATCCCTTCACAGCTGTCTCCAAGTGGTACGGTCAGCAGCAACATCCTCCAGGTCCTCAGGTCTGATCTTCCACTTCCTTAAGTATAGCTTTGCATAAAACCACTTCCATTTTAGATCGGTATACATTGTTGCTCCCAATATATTCAAATCACATTAACACATCTCTGACTATTTCTATGGGAATGAGACACAGGCACACTGTATACATACATGCTGGGTATGACTGTGAAACAGTTGACAATGTGAAACACACACATACACAAAGAGAGCAAAACATATTTATGTTTAAAGATACACGCAAATTTCATCTCTCTTCCAGTTCAGTAATTAGTCACACTCATTGTCTAGGAGGGTTACAAAAAGCTGGAGAAACTCAGCAGGCCAGGCAGCATCTATGGGAAAGAGTAAACAGTTGATGTTACGGGCCAAGACCCTTCATCACAGCACAAAATGCCAACAGCTTACGTTTTTCCATAGATACTGCCTGACCTGCTGAGTTCTTCCAGCATTTTCAGTGTGTTGCTGCAGATTTCCAGCATCTGCAGACTTTCTCATGCTTGTGATCTCTGTTCATACTTGCCTTTCTCCCAGATATTCATCTCTTGCCCATCTTTAATCTTTGTCAATCTTTAGCTGTGTGTTTTTTTTCATTGATCCTATTATATTTCTCTATTCTACTGTGAATGCCTGCAAGAGAATGAATCTCAGGGCTGTTATTGTATATGGTGACATATATACACATTGATAGTAAATTTGCTTTGAGCCTCAGAATTTTTCTCTAGCAGTGTGAGGAGAAGAGGAGAGGCCTTGTTCACACTCACTCTGTCACAAAGAAATATCTCAGCTCACGCTCACTGTCTCCCAATTAGAGTTCACACTCATGGTCTCCCAGCACAGATTTGAAAGTACTCAGCTAGAAGATGAAGCATTGTCAGCATCAGAATTAACATTAAAGATGTAACAAAGGTCCCAGGAGAGTGTTTACACTGCATTGTACTGGTGTGAGCATTTGAACTGTCCCAAACATTAAATCTGTGTCAGAGAAGGATGGTTTGGAACAAGGCTCAGTGAAACATTACACTCCATAAACTCTTCCTCCTCCTGACTAAAATTTATTATTTAACTTTGGTTTGGGGTTTCCCCTCCAATTATTGCAATCATGGTTGGAATATAGAAATATCTTGAGCAAACACTGGTTGTATTGTGATAGCATACAACATCATGAACTTAAAATCAGCCTTAAAACTACTGAAGCATTTTCAATTATGCAACCTGCTTTACATCAAAGGCTATATTTATCCATCCACATATAGGTGGAGTTGAGATACAGAGATCTCATTGTTACATTTGACAAACGGCGCGCTGACAAGGTTATGTTACGTGAATCTAGTTAAAAGAGCAGCTAATTTTCTTGGAATATTTGATATACTATGATACACTGAAATGAATGCACTGCTTTAAGGTAATAGGGTAATGCAAAGAAACATATTGGTACGGAGGAGTGTAATATTGGGTGACAGATAACATATATTGTTCATAACAGAAACTCCTCTACATAATTCACAAATACCATCATGGAGTTGTTGTAACACACATAAAAGTTGCTGGTGAACGCAGCAGACCAGGCAGCATCTCTAGGAAGAGGTACAGTCGACGTTTAGGGCCGAGACCCTTCGTCAGGACTAACTGTAGGAGGAGCTAGTAAGAGATTTGAAAGTGGGAGGGGGAGGGGGAGATCCAAAATGATAGGAGAAGACAGGAGGGGGAGGGATGGAGCCAAGAGCTGGACAGGTGATTGGCAAAAGGGATATGAGGGAATCATGGGACAGGAGGCCCAGGGAGAAAGAAAAGGGGGAGAGGGGGAAAACCCAGAAGATGGGCAAGGGGTATAGTGAGAGTTACAGAGGGAGAAAAAGAAGAGAGAGAACAAGAATGTGTGTATATAAATAAATAACGGATGGGGTACGAGGGAGAAGTGGGGCATTAGCAGAAGTTTGAGAAGTCAATGCTCGTGCCATCAGGTTGGAGGCTACCCAGACGGAATATATGATCCTCTCATATCCCTTTTGCCAATCAACTGCTCTTGGCTCCATCCCTCCCCCTCCTGTCTTCTCCTATCATTTCGGATCTCCCCCTCCCCCTCCCACTTTCAAATCTCTTACTAGCTCTTCTTTCGGTTAGTCCTGACGAAGGGTCTCGGCCCGAAACGTCGACTGTACCTCTTCCTAGAGATGCTGCCTGGCCTGCTGTGTTCACCAGCAACTTTTATGTGTGTTGCTTGAAATTCCAGCATCTGCAGATTTCCTCGTGTTTATGGAGTGGTTGTGTTCACTTAAGAGACAATGCCTGACGTATGGAGGACTGTTTGTAATGGAAGTAAAGGACTGTGGATTGTATTAAGCCCAGGAAACAACTTTTGCATTTTTTATTCACAAGGTCCTGCAGGAGCATCAGACAGATCTCGACAATGGATCAGAGAATGTAGGGTTTAAATGAAGGAGGCTCATGATTTGAGGAGGGCAGGTCATGCAATCTATCTACAAAAAAGAGTGTTAGCAACTCATAAGCTTCCTAGTGGATCACATACCACGACTCCATATCCATTGTTCCCTTGTTCATTCATCTCAGGTTTAAAGTACCAACTGAGCAGCTATCCACCATTTAGCAAAGTTCCAAAATTCAACCTTCATTGAATGAAGTGGTGCTTTTGATGTTTGATTATTCACAGGATGTGGCTATTGCAGAGAAGACTAACATTTGTTGCAGATTGGTAGTTTCGAGTGGTTTTGCTGAGCCATGTTGGGAACAGTTAATAGTCAACCACATCACTGTAGTCTGGGCACTTCTTCAGTCTAGACAGAGTTTGAGTGAATCAAATAGGCTTGGCCAGTGAAGGTAGTGTTCAAGGATTTAGGGACTATTCAGAGATTAGATGGTGGAGGGGACGCAGCTGTGCATCTTGAGGCTCCTGTAGTCCTCCCTGATTGCAATGATGAGTAGAGGGCATGCCCTGGATGGTGAAGACTCCCAGTGATGAGTAGAGGGCATACCCTGGATGGTGAAGACTCCCAGTGATGAGTAGAGGGCATGCCCTGGATGGTGAAGGCCCCCAGTGATGAGCAGTCATAGTCATAGTCATACTTTATTAATCCCAGGGGAAATTGGTTTTCGTTACGGTTGCTCCATAAATAATAAATAGTAATAGAACCATAAATAGTTAAATAGTAATATGTAAATTATGCCAGGAAATAAGTCCAGGACCAGCCTATTGGCTCAGGGTGTCTGACCCTCCAAGGGAGGAGTTGTAAAGTTTGATGGCCGCAGGCAGGAATGACTTCCTATGACGCTCTTGTGCTGCATCTCGGTGGAATGAGTCTCTGGCTGAATATACTCCTGTGCCCACCCAGTACATTATGTAGTGGATGGGAGACATTGTCCAAGATGGCATGCAACTTGGACAGCATCCTCTTTTCAGACACCACCGTGAGAGAGTCCAGTTCCATCCCCACAACATCACTGGCCTTACGAATGAGTTTGTTGATTCTGTTGGTGTCTGCCACCCTCAGCCTGCTGCCCCAGCACACAACAGCAAACATGATCGCACTGGCCACCACAGACTTGTAGAACATCCTCAGCATCGTCCGGCAGATGTTAAAGGACCTCAGTCTCCTCAGGAAATAGAGACGGCTCTGACCCTTCTTGTAGACAGCCTCAGTGTTCTTTGACCAGTCCAGTTTATTGTCAATTTGTATCCCCAGGTATTTGTAATCCTCCACCATGTCCACACTGACCTCCTGGATGGAAACAGGGGTTACCGGTACCTTAGCTCTCCTCAGGTCTACCACCAGCTCCTTAGTCTTTTTCACATTAAGCTGCAGATGCCATGGATGGTGAAGGTGCCCGGTGATGGATGCCACCTTCTTGAGGTACCCACTTTTGAAGATGTCTTGTGACTGTGATGGAGGTGGCTGAGTCTAAAGACCTCTGCAGGTTTTTACGATCCTGTGCATTAGAGACTCCACATCAAGCTAACTGCGACTTGTAAACGACAAGAAGGTAAGTAAATAACCTTAATCAGTACTACCCGAGTTAGGTTTCCAATATCTGACTAAGGCTTTCTCCTGCAGCAATGGTCTACTGATTGAACGAGCCACTCATAGCCTACCGAAAATCTCAGTAGTCACGACTTGTGATCACTTTGGATACTGCAGCATATATCAGATCCACAGAACAGCAAGGGTTAAAGGTCACAGATGAGAGTAAATCTCCAATTTTTATTGTCTTTCATTGAAGTGGGATCAATGGAAGACATTGCACTAACTACACCAATTTCAAGGCACTTTACACTTTTCTTCAATCTGGTATCACTCATAGAGTCATAGAGGAGTGCAGTACAGAAACAGGCTCATCAACTCATCTAGTCCATGTTGCCCTGCTCCTCTGCCTACTTTCATAGAACATAGAACTGTACAGCACAGGAACAAGCCCTTCAGCCCACAGTATGTGCCCAACTGCTAAAATGTAAATAAAAAAACCCAAAAACTAATCCTTCCTACCTACACAATGTCTATATCCCTCCAACGTCCTTACACCCATGTATCTATCCAAATGTCTCTTACAAACCTCTAATGAATTTGCCGCTACCACCATACCAGACAGTGCACTCCAGACATCCACCACTCTCTGAGTAAAAAACTTACCCCTCTCATTCCCCTTGAACCTATCCCTTCTCACCTTCAATTCATGCCCTCTGGTATTAGATATTTCAACCCTGGGGAACAGATACTACCTGTTTACTCTTCCTACGCCTCTTATAATCTTATAGATCTCTATCAGATCTACCCTCAGCCTACCTAACCTTTACCTGCACCAAGACCACACCCCTCCAATTCCACACTCCCACCATGCTCTGAGTGAAGAAGTTGCCCCTCCAGAACCCCCTTAAATACTTCACCTTTCACCCTAAACCAATAACTAGTTCTAGGTCCACCCAGCCTGAGGGGAAAAAGTCTATATACCGTCACCCTACCTGTAACCCTCATAATTTTGTATACCTCTATCAAATCTTCCTTCATCCTCCTGTGGTCTAGGTAATTAAGTCCTAACCTTGTAGAAATTGTGTAAGGAGTTGGCAGTATGGAGTGCAGTTTTTGGTCACCTACCTACAGTAAAGATGCCAAGATGATTGGAAGAGTAGAAGGGCAACTTACAAGGGTGTTGCCTGGACTTGAGGACCTGAATTATAGGAAATAGATTGGGACTTTATTCCCAGGTGTGTAGGAGGTTTAGGGAGGTATACAAAATTATGAGGGGTGTAGATAGGGCTAATGCAAGCAGACCTTTATCTTGTTATCTCATGTTCTTATTATTTTTTGCTATTTATTTATATTTACATTTCCCCAGCTTGCTGTCGTCTGCACTCTGGTTGATCTTTCATTGATCCTGTTAGAGTTACAATCCTAGGGCTGTGTGTGATTTCATATATGTACTCTGAAAATAAAATTTACTTTGAACTTTGAACCCCTTCAGCATTTTGTGTCTGTTACTCTGGATTTCCAGCATCTGCAGAAACCCTTATATTTATAGTTTTTCAAATGTCACATGAGGAGTGGCAACTTTTAAGTTCCTTTTAGGCTACTTAAGTAGGTAGGATTACTTTGTTAATGAATGAGGAAGTGAAAAATCAGGTCTCAGCCAGAAGCATTAACTGATGCTGCCTGACCTGTTTGTTCCTCCAGTGTTTTGTGTGTGCTACCCTGGATTTCCAGTATCTGCAGAATCTCTTGTGTTTCTGATCCCCAATAGCTCTGGTACAGAGACGGTGAAAAAATACTAACATTTCCTCTTTAGATTCATAACTTCATGCATAGGGATCAAATTGGTAATCTTGGATGTTTGCCACAAATGCAACTATTTTACTTCTATTTCCTTTCCCTTTTTACGCAAATACAAAATTTCTTTCTGTTTATACTAAAATTGTAATGCTCTAACAATCTATTGCACAATACATTCTGTACATTCTGACAACCTTTAACTAACACCCCAGGGGCTGGTGATTGAGGTAATGACTGGATGAAATTTTAAGGAGCGAGTTGGGTTGCTGGCTTAATTCATACCGGATTGCATTGAGTCTTACAAAACAACATGCCCCATCACAGCAGTTAGAATCATTCCCTATATTATTCCCTGGGTATGAGACATTGGTACAGAAACACCAATGGGCCTTGAATAGGAAATTCTACAAAAAATTGTGGATTCAGCCCAGTACATTATGGCTAAAGCCCTCCCCACCATCGAGCACATCTACACGAAGTATTGTCGCAGGAAAGCAGCATGCATCATCAGGGACATGCCCACCACCCAGGACATGTTCTTTTCTCACTTCTACCATCAGGAGGAAGGTACAGGAGCCTCAGGACTCACATTCACCAGGTTTAGGAACAGTTATTACCCCTCAGCCATCAGGCTTTTGAACCAAAGGAGATAACTTCACTCAACTTCACTTGCCCCATTATTAAACTGTTGCCACAACCGATTAACTCATTTTCAAGGACTCTTCATCTCATGTTCTCGATACTTATTGCTTGTTAATATATTATTATTATTTCTTTTCATCAGGGTCTCAGCCTGAAACGTCGATTGTACCTCTTCCTAGAGATGCGGCCTGGCCTGCTGCGTTCACCAGCAACTTTGATGTGTGTTGCTTAACATATGGGAGTTTGATTGCTCTGTCCTCACTGAAGTTCAGAAGGATGCAGGGAGAGCTCATTGAAACCTACCGTATACTGAAAGGCCTGGATAGAGTGGATATGCAGAGGATATTTCCATTAGTGTGAATGTCTAGCACCTGCGGGCACAGCCTTGGAATAAAGCAATGCTCCTTTAGAACTGAGATCAGGAGGAATTTCTTCCTGTCACCTTCAGGTGGTGAATTTGAAATTTGTTACCACAGAGAGCCGTAGGTGTCAATCCTTGAGGTGTATTTCAGGAGGAGATTGATGTGTCCCTGAATGGTAAAAGCTTTAAAGAGAAAAGGCAGGATAATGGGGTTGAGAGAAAAAGGTCAACCATGATTGAATAGTGGAGCAGGCTTGAGCCAAAAGGCCTAATTCTGCTCCTATATCTTATGGTTTTATTGTCTGAATTGCTTGTCTCTCAGTAGTAACATTCTGAGTAATAGCAGTGATGGCAGAAAGTGGTTCTCTCCCAACTCTGTATTCACCACTCTCCAACCAAGCCTCCAAGCTCCCATCATTGAACCTCCAAGAGGACCACAACCTTGCTGTGGTTTGGAGGCTTGCGAGCCTCAATGACCCCAAGAGCCCTGTTGACTGGCACAAAATAATCTGCAGATCCTGGGGTCAAAGCAACACTCACAACAAACACGCTGGAGGAACTCAGCAGGTCGGGCAGCATCCGTGGAAAAGATCAGTCAACGTTTCGGGTCAGAACCCTTCGTCAGGACTGAAGAGGGAAGGGGCAGAGGCCCTATAAAGAAGGTGGGGGGAGGGTGGGAAGGAGAAGGCTGGTAGGTTCCAGGTGAAAAACCAGTAAGGGGAAAGATAAAGGGGTGGGGGAGGGGAGGCAGGGAGGGGATAGGCAGGAAAGGTGAAGAAAGAATACGGGAAAACACAATGGGTAGTAGAAGGAGGCGGAACCAAGAGGGAGGTGATAGGCATCTGGGGGAAGGGGGCAGAGTGACATAGGGATAGGGGAAGGGAGGGGGGAGGGAATTACCGGAAGTTGGAGAATTCAATGTTCATACCAAGGGGCTGGAGACTACCTAGACGGTATATGAGGTGTTGCTCCTCCAACCTGAGTTTAGCCTCATCATGGCAGTAGAGGAGGCCACGTATGGACATATCTGAATAGCAGTTGACTGGCATCAGGGCTTTATTCTTCAGCTCTTGGTAGGGTCACCCATGCCAAACAAGTCAAAGGATAGAGGACAGAGTAAGAGTGATCCACTGGTCCTCCAGGTTTGGAGGTTCAGCTCAGGGCTAAAACCCTCGCTGGTCAAACAGAGTTGTTACAGAAACAGCAATAAAGAATCCTTCTACATCTGAATGGCCAAGGACAGACAGAGATGGGGGACCTTCATGACCGTCCTAAATGCCAGCTGCGTAACCGGCAGTAAGTAAGTAAGTCCCATTATTGATGCTCTTCTGGGACAAAATCATGACGGAAGCACTGAGCAAGACAGGCAGCATCTGTGAAATGAGAATCAAACTTAATGTTTCAAGGCGGGCTGATCTGACTTTCAGTCTCTGCCGAAGGGAGTTTCTGCAGCTTTATCGCTGATGTTCTTTCCCTAACTGACACATCGAGCGGCAATGAAGACCGGGGAAGGTTACAGCAGTGAAGGGTTCCATGCTACTGCGCCCTGACCCGGATCTGTCAAGGACTGTGCGGTGACAGCCCGTGCATCAGTCTTCCAAGTTAAATAAGGTCACGCACAGGCATTAAGGGAGTCCAAGTTCAAGTTTAATTGTTAATTAAGCCATCGTGAATGCAACCAAATGAAACAGTGTTACTCCAGGGCCATGGTGCAAAACACAGTGCCAAAAGTCACACACAGAACAAGCACATATAAGATAGCAGTAAAATACAATCACACACAAAAAAAAATCCACTCTAACATCTCGGATGTTGAATCAGCTTCTACAGCCGCCTGTGGACCCACTGATAGACAACCCCTTAAAAAAAATCACAGTCAACTCGAGCAATCGCACCACGACTCTGTCTGAAACAGCTTGTGTTAAACCTTCCTTGTACGCAGTGTCTTAAAAGACAAAGACCTGTTTGTTTCCAGAAACTTGCTGAAAGCAGCAGAATTGTTGGTCACTATCCAGCCACAGCTGTGCCTCCTGGACACGAGGTGGTGATCTCAGTTTAGTTCCGTGAAGTTCAGTACGAAGACCATTGGAAGTGAAAATGGGCTCTCCTGCTACGTTTTCCAGGAAAAACTGAAGGATTTTTTCTGACCTCCAGCTCACTCCTGTTATTGCCTCATATATTATCCTGTTTGCTCGGCATGAGGACAAGACCAGCAGATGCCGTCTCTGAAAACTGGCTGCATATCAGAGCAACTTCAGTCGAAGGATGAAATAACCAAAAATAAAACCAGACAGCTTCCATTTATATAGCACCTTTAATGCAGTGGAAAGGGGCACTGTGAAGACAATTTTATTTATTTATTTATTGAAACATACTGAGGAATAGGGTCTTCTGGCCATTCGAGCTGCATGCTCCGCAACCCATAGCTGAATCACAGGACAAATTACAATGACCAATTAACCCACCAGCCGGTCTGTCCTTGGACTGTGGGAGGAAACTGGAGCATCTGGGGGAAAACACAGACGTTCAACGGGAAGAATGCACAAACTCCTTAGAGGTGATAGATGATAAATTATGGAGGACAGCATGTGTATAAATGTCTCTCTCCAGCAGACTTCATCATGATCATCATGACTCCAGTATTTTTACTATTTTTTAATGTTTCTTAATTGTACATATGATTTTTTTGTGTTCTATCGCTGAGCAGCAGTGAACCATCTGATTGGCCTATCAGAGTTCTCTTTGGGAACCAGTAGACTTGATCAGCTTTTCTGATCTGGCTATTGTTCACGATTGCACTTAATGAAAAGAAATGCCGGAATTGACCTCTCAACTCTGATGCCCCGAGCTGTAATAGTGTCGCGCTAACTGCTACATTGCCATGGCGCCTTGTGGCCACCATGGCTACTGTGGTTTTATGGAGATATTAGGGTAGGATTAATCAGAGTGATAAGATTTGAGTTATGAAGTCATACAACACGGAATCAGGTTCCTCAGCCCAATTCATCGATGCTGATGGAATTGCCCGATAAGCTTGCCCCATTCATCCCCATTTGGCCCAACAGCCCTCCTAACTTCTCATATCTACATACTTATCTAAACGGCCTTTAACTGTTGCTAATGTGCCCACCTCAACCAATATTTCTGGTGGCCCATTTTAAATAGGTATCACCATTTGCATGGAGAAGCTGTCCCTGGCTTTCGTCTTAAATCTCTTACCACCAATCTTTAACCTATGCATTCTTGTACTTAGCACTTTCTCCCTGGGTAGGAAGGAACATTCCAAAGGAGAGGAAGAGAGGGGAGAGGTTAGGGAAGGAAATCGAAACTACAAATTAGGAACAGAAATAGGTCCCTTGAACCCACCCTGCCCTTCAATTCCATCATAGCTGATATGTCATGGTCTGTTCCACGAAGTCCGTATTCCGGTTCACGGTCCGGTCCATCGACCCTTGCTCCAGGTTTTCCTGTCTACCCTGTTTCTGTTCTTGTTGAGCTCTAATTGAGGCAGCTGATGCTCGTTGGGGCTGGCTGCATAAATACCTTCAGAGACCCAGGTGTGGCTACTGGATTGTTCTTGTCCTTACTCCTTGTATCCCTTCCTCTGCCTTCTGTTTCCTCGCCTGAAACCTTGCCAGTAACTCTCGCCTCGCCTGAAGCTCTCGTTTTGCCTTGCATTACCTGAAGCCTTGCCTGGTCTTGCTGGTAACTCTCGCCTTGTCTCGCCTGCAGTCTTGTCCTGGAGCCACCCCGTACCTAGCTCCCTTCCTGTCCCTTGCCTCCGCCGGGTAAGTCTGGCCGTCTTGCCATTACACTGCGGTTGATTCTGTCCCTTCCCGTCCCTAGCCTCTGTCAGTTAAGCCAGGCTGTATTGCCATTACCTATGGTTGGTTCTGTCCCTTCCTGTCCCTTTCCTCCATTGGGTAAGCCAAGCCATATTGCCGTTACCTACGGTTGATTCTGTCCCTTCCTAACCCTTGCCTCCGTCGGGTAGTGATCCGTGCCCTGCCCAGGAGGAGCCTCCAGCCTCCAGTCTCTAGCCTCAAGCCTGAAGACTCCAGCCTCCTGCCTCCTGCCAAGCCTTGCCTCTAGTCTCTAGCCTCAAGCCTCAAGCCTGAAGACTCCAGCCTCGTCCTGCCTGCCAGCCAAGCCTCGTTCTTGCCTAGTTTTGGGGTCCGAGCCAGAGGCAAGACCCAGGTACTGGGTCCTTGTCCAGTCTCTGGCTCAGAGTCCAAGCCCGGGCTCCTAGCTCTCTTGTCCAGTCCTGTTCCGGGTTCCCGGTTTTTGTGTCCATGTCCTTGCCCTCACCCTGTATCCTAGTCCTGTCCCTAGTACTTCAGTGTCTGTGTCTTGCACTTGGGTCTGTTCCTAGCCACCGCCATGTGACATGATAAGGGGTAACACACAAACCTTTGGAAGAACTCAACAGGTCAGACAGCATCTATGGAGAGAAATAGACAGCCCAGAATTTCAGGTAGCGACGAGAGAGCGTACAGGAGTCAGATATGCCAACTAGTGGAGTGGTGCTGCAGCAACAACCTGGCACTCAACGTCAGTAAGATGAAAGAGCTGATTGTGGACTTCAGGAAGGGTAAGACGAAGGAACACATACCAATCCTTATAGATCAGAAGTGGAGAGAGTGAGCAGCTTCAAGTGTCTGGGTGTCAAGATCTCTGAGGATCTAACCTGGTCCCAACATATTGATGTAGTTATAAAGAAGGCAAGACAGCGGCTATACTTTATTAGGAATTTGAAGAGATTTGGCATGTCAACAAATACACTCAAAAACTTCTATAGTTGTACAATGGAGAGCATTCTGACAGGCCGCATCACTGTCTGGTATGGAGGGGCTACTACACAGGACTGAAAGAAGCTGCACAGGGTTGTAAATCTAGTCAGCTCCATCTTGGGTACTAGCCTACAAAGTACCCAGGACATCTTTAAGGAGCGGTGTCTCAGAAAGACAGTGTCCATTATTAAGGACCTCCAGCACCCAGGACATGCCCTTTTCTCACTGTTACCATCAGGTAGGAGGTACAGGAGCCTGAAGGCACACACTCAGTGATTCAGGAACAGCTTCTTCCCCTCTGTCATCCGATTCTTAAATGGACATTGAATCTTTGGACACTACCTCACTTTTTTTAATATACAGTATTTCTGTTTTTGCACTTTTTCAATTCTATTCAATACATGTAATTGATTTACTTGTTTTTCTGTTTTTATAAATTTATTTGTTTGTTTGTTTGTTTGTTTATTTATTTATTCATTCATCTTTTTTTTCTTTTTTTTTCCCTCTCTGCTAGGCCATGTATTGCATTGAACTGCTGCTGCTAAGTTAACAAATTTCACGTCATGTGCCAGTGATAATAAACCTGATTCTGATTCTGATCACACAGAAAATGCTGGTGGAACACAGCAGGCCAGACAGCATCCATAGGAAGAAGCACAGTCGACGTTTCAGGTCGAGACCTTTTGTCAGGACTAACTGGAATTCTGATTCTGATTCAGTGTTTTGGGTCAAGAAACATTCACCTGGGCTGAAAGATAAGGGAAGTGATATCCAGTATAAAGGGCTAACGGAAGGGGTGATGTAAAATTGGCAGGGTACAGGGAATAGGCAGATGAGGGATGGGGAGAGTGGGAGGGAGGCAGAAGCTTGGAGAGAATAAGACGATAGAGACAAAGGGCTGAAGATGATAGCCTAGTGATGGGTTTTGCACAGCACTTTAGCATTACATTCTGCATTCTGTTACTGCTTTCCCTTGGACTACCTTGATGCACTGTTGTCTAGAAGTCATCTGCACCTTGGTACATATGACAACAGTAAACTAATTTACCAATTTATAGGGGAGGGTGGAGCTCAGAATCAAGGGGAGTAGATGGGGAGGGGAACCAGAGGGAAGTGTATAGGTGATGGGCAGAGGGAGACATTGGGGAAGGGGAAAGAGATGGGGTGGTGGATCCAGATGTACCAGGAGGAAAGATAAAAGAGAAAAGGGACACAGGTGTAGCGGTTAACAAAAAGGGGAAAAAAAATCGGTGCTTCTGCCACCAGATTGGAGAGTACCCAGGGGGAAGTTGAGGTGCTGTTCCTGTCACCCCAAAACATTATTGCTCTGTTTCCTCCATAGGTGCTGCCTGATCTGCTGAGTCCCTTCAACAGTTTGTGCATTAATCCACATTCCAGCATCGGTATTAGGGTTAGGATTAGGTTCTTGTGTCTCCATGGCTGATAGCAACCTCAGCTCCATGTTCTCATCTAACCTCAGTAACACTGTGTTGACCATTCATCAGTTGAACTCACTACGCAACTCTTAATATATCAAAGTTCGTACTTCATTGTTTGCACAAACAACAATGAAACTACTTTGACCCCAGGCCTACAATTTAAGACATGTTCCCCTTGTGCTAACCACTTTTTCAATTTATAACATCAAAATGGGGATCTCCTGTTGGCCAGACGATCGATCCTTTCTTCTCCCAACCGCTGACCAGGGGTTCTTCCTTACAATGCTTAGTCTTCAGAGTTGTTGTGCCTTTGCATTTGGAGATCCTTATTTTGAACGCTTCTTATCAGATCAAATGATGCACTTCATTCCTGTTGGCTTGAGATCATCTGACTGACCTATAACACCTTCCCATTGGATGTAGTCCTTTTGTGACTTCTTCTGTTCTCTTCAACTCTGGTTCAAACCTGTCAAAGCAGGTCACTCAGACACTGGGTTGAGATAATGAAATTATTTCTACAAATCTGCCCTTGTACACAATACACAGCTTCTCTGAGAATGATCTCACATTTAGTAGGTCAATAGTAGAAGCTCCTTGTGTCCACATTTAATCACTATGATCGAGTTGTCCCAGAGCAAGAACCAGTATATCCAACAGTTCACAAAATGGACGATACAAAGCAGCTTCACAAAATGGGAGCCTCCCTTTCTTCAAGCATGTGGCAAGAACAAACTCAATTGATTTATCTACTTCCATTCTCCTTGACACATTCGAGTTTGATGTTTTCTTCCATATTTTAATTCCTCCATGGCCAACAAATGGAGTGTCTTGTTAAAAAGGAATCTATTTATCTCTATCATAAAGAGCAGTCACTGCCTTTGAGGAAGAGTTCCAAAGATTCACCACCTCTGTTTTAAAAGGCGACATCTTAATCTGAGTTGTGGATTGTTTCACATTTCTCTGGAATGCCAAAGTCTGAGGGGTGATGTGATAGAAATCTACAAAATGAAAGAGGTATAGGCAGGGTAGGTAGTCTTTTTTTCCAGGGTGGAAATGTCAAATACTATCAGCCATTACTGTCTAGTTTGGTGTAGAATCCTCTCAAAATATACAAAAAAATACAGCAAACTGTTAGGACAGCAGGGAAGGCTGTAGTCTACCATCCCTTGATATCTTTGAGTTTCCTAATGCACAAAGAGCAGTTGAAATCGCTGTATCAATGGAACAGCAGATAGTGATACAATTGAGTTGCAGTCAGGAATCAACGTGAGTGCCACAACATTCCTGTGGCATTGTCAATTACCTTTTTCCATTTTCTTTCGGTTGAATCTATTGCAGAGGATATGGTACGTAAATGGTGGATGATTCTCCAATCAAGTTGTAGTCTCAGCTACTCACACCCCACAATGCTGACCCTCCTGTTTTTACCACATAAAAGCCCATACAATCTCAATTTTAAATCCCCCTTGTTTTGGTGTATGTGAACTCCTGCCACAGCAGTAAAATAATTTGTTTGGCCAGGCCATTTTCTGTTAGACATTGCAATTTTATTCACACTCACTTTCATTCCTGACTGCAACTCAATTGCAGCTCTATTTGCTGTTTCCATTGATACAGCGATTTCAACTGCTCTTGTACTTCCACGAGAAGTCATTTTTGAATGAATGCTTTCTTGTAAAATTGCACAGGCTAAACAATCTCCCTGTGCATTATTAAGCCCATTAATGAACTAACAAAGCTCAGATAACTTCTTCAATCAGCCATGTATGCTGAAATGGACTCTGCTTCCTTTTTATTCTGCATACGAAACTAAAGTGTTCTGCAATCAGCAATGGTTTTGTTTCTAAATGTTCTGACATTACCTTCACGATATCAGCAAAACTCATTTCTGTTAGCTTGGTTGGTGCAGTTAAACTTCGAAGCAAGCTGTATGCTTTTAAACCTAATGCACTCAACAAAGCTGCTACTTGTTTCTCATTGGCTATTTCATTTGCTTTAAAATACTGTTCAGTCAGTTCAGTATATATTTTCCAGTTATCTCTGATGTAAGTGAATGTGTCTATCTTTCTGATGTAGACAGCTATTTCAGTTTTTTTTCCTAATTTCTGATTGTTATCATTGTTATCACTCATTGTTTATGAACCTGTGAATTTGTCTGTTTACTGCCTTTAAGATTTTTACTCCATCATCTTTCCTTTTGTGAAGAAATATGTGCTGTGCATTTTTTAACTCGAATGCCTCACTGCTCTTCAGCAGGGTCAGTGGTTCATTTAAAAATCTCTGAGGATCTAACCTGGTCCCAAAATATCAATGCAGCTATAGAGTAGGAAAGACAGTAGCTATCTTTTATTAGGAGTTTAAAGAGATTCGATTTGTCAAATAAAACACTTGAAAACTTCTATAGATGTACCATTCTGACATTCTGAGAGGCTGTGATGTCTATTCCCATCACCCAGAACATGCCCTCTTCTCATTGTTACCATCAGGAAGGAGGTACAGAAGCCTGAAGGCACACACTCAGCGATTCAGGAGCAGTTTCTTTCCCTTTGCCATCCGATTCCTAAATGGACATTGAACACATGAACACTATCTCACTTTTTCTTTAGTTTATATTAATTCTGATTTGCACTATTTTTAATCTATTCAATATACATATATATACTTACTGCAATTGATTTACTTGGTTACTTGTTCTTCTTTCTATATGATCATGCATTGCATTATACTGCTGCTGCTAAGTTAAAAAAATTTCACAACACTTGCCGTCGATAATGAAACCTGATTCGGATTCATAAAAGTTCCTCGTTGCCACTGTTATGTTTTCTAACTCCAAAAAAGAATTGAAAGGAAAAGATCAAAGCCCAGCAATTACTTTTGTACTTCATTTTTACTTTAAGCAAGGCACACACATTACACATGGTAGCATCATGATGTATGCAATTCAGAATTTTTTACATAAAACATGCAATGAATTATGTAAACAAACAAAAATGCTTAATCAAACAATATTATTCAAATACTGTAGAAATAGTAAATTCACATATTTTGCATGTGAAAACACTCTCTCCACATACACTTTGGGATACCTGAACAGCATTTGTTGCCCTTTCTATATTCCAGCACATACAAACATAACCTGTATAACCTTCCCCACCCTCCATTCAGGTTTCTCACCTTTCTCGTCCCACAATGATCTTGTCTATCTCTGCAACACCAGTCAACTCTGTTTTGTAATTTGCTATACACTTTGCTACACTTCAAAAGTATGCCATTAGCAATAGAGTACCTTCCTCTGTATCAAGAGCTCCTCGATTTGAAAAACTACCGGGAACTTTATTTGCAAATGAAAAACTTTATCTGCAAATGAAAAACTACCGGGAACTTTATTTGTGTTTATCATATGTTCTGCTTCCATCAGCATGCAATCCTGTCACATTTTTGGCAGAGGCATTTTACTTAGTAAGACCAGTTTAATCAATATCTCCATTAATATATTAAAACCTGAAATTATCAAGGACCTTGATTTTACTGTAACATATTAACTATTGATCTCAGAGGTGAAACATTCCCCACGTACAGGACTACTTTCATTAAGGATTAATCTGCATTGATTACTGGCTAGCCTCAATTTGAATGTATTTGGAATGACCAGTGGTCCATTTACTAAGTGGGAGACTTCAGCATTCCAACTTACTCTGCCTTTTGTGATTCCCAGATTCCTTGATAACACCATAAGATGTAGGAGCAGAATTAGGCCATTTGGCCCATTGGTTCCATTTTCCCTCTCAGCTCCAATCTCCTGCCTTCCTTCCTTTACCCTTCATGCTTGACTAATCAAGAATCTATCAACATCTGCCTTAAGTATACCCAATGAGTTGACCTGCACAGCCACTTGTGCCAGTAAATTCCACAGATTCACCACTCTCTGGCTTAAAAAATTCTTCATCATCTCTGTTCTAAAAGGGCATCCCTCTATTCTGAGGCTGTGTCTTCAGGTCTTAGACTCCCCCACCACAGGAGACATCCTCTCCACTTCTACTCTATTGAGGCCATTCAACATTCAATAGGCTTCAATGATGTTATCCCTCATTCTCCTGAATTGCAGTGAGGAGAGGCCCAGAGCCATCAAACACACTTCATCTGACAAGCCTTTCAATCTAGGAATCGTTTTTGTGAACCTCCTTTGAACCCTCTTTAAAGTCAATACATCTTTTCTTAGATGAGGGGCCCAAAACTGCTCACAAGTGAGACCTCACCAGTGCTTTATAAAACCTCAACATTACATCTTTGCTTTTATATTCTAGTCCTCTTGAAATGAATGTCAACATCGTATTTCCTTTCTTTTCCACCGACTCAACCTGCAAATTAACATCTAGTTAATTATTTTCTTACCAGAATGAATAAATTTGCATTTCTGAACATTATACTCTATTGGCCAGGTCTTTGCCCATTTAGTTAACCTATCAATATCCTCTTGCGACCTCCTTATCTCTTTCAGAATCAGGTTTGTTACCATTGGCATATGTTGTGAAGTTTTGTTGCTTTTTTGGCACCAGTAGAGTGAGTGCAAGACATAAAGAGACTTATTGGAAGTTACAATAAAGAAACAAACTAAATAAACAGTGCAAAAGAGGATGGTGAGGTGGCGTTCATTCATTCATGCGCCATTCAGGAATCCAATGTCAGAGGAGAAGTAAAACATTGTGTGACTTCAGGCTTCTGTACCTCCTACCTGAACGTAGTAATGAGAAGAGGGCATGTTCCAGTTGCTGAGCGTTCTTGATGATGGTTGCCGCCTTCTTGAAGCACCGCCTTTTGAAGATGTCCTCGATGGTGGGGAGGGTTGTGCCTGTGATGGAGTTGACTACGTCTACAACTCCTGGGCAGCCTTTTTTAATCCTATGTATTGGAGCCTCCAATACCTGGTGTTGATGCAGCCAGTCGGAACATCCTCCAAAGTACATCTGTAGAAATTTGCCAGAGTCTTTGGTGACAATTTGCTTGAGTCTTTGGCCTTGAGAGCGTGGAATGAGCTGCCAGCGTGACTGGTGTATGCAAGCTCAATTTCATTGTTTAAGGAAAGTTTCGATAGGTACATGGATGGCAGGAGGATGAAAGGCTTTGGTCCAGGTACAGGTTTATGGGACTGGACAGTTTAAATGGTTCAGCACAGATTAGATGGGTTTATGAGCTGTATTTTTCTAAGACTCTATGATCTTAGACATAAAAAATCCCCTCAGACTCTTAATAAAGTGTAGCCACTGGCATGTATTCTTTGAGTTTGCATCAATATGTTGGGCTCAGGTTAGATGCACTGAGATGTTGATGCCCAGGAACTTGAACTTTCAGCCAAATAGTCTGCCCACCTTTGTGTCAGTTCCAAATATAGCAATCATGCCTTTTGGTTTTTGATATAAATCACATCCAGGTTTTTGATATAAATTGTAAAAAAATGAAACGTCAACACTGTTTCATGTGGTAACCACTCATCACCAAGGATCTCACGTGGTCTGTACATACTGACTGTGTAGTGAAAAAGACATAACAGCGCCTCTTTCACCTCAAATGGTTGAAGAAGTTTGGTATGGGTCCCCAGATCCTAAAAACTTTCTACAGGGGCGCAATTGAGAGCATCCTGGCTGGCTATATCACTGCCTGGTATGGGAACTGTACCTCCCTCAATCGCAGGACTCTGCAGAGAGTGGTGCGGACAGCCCAGCACATCTGTAATTGTGAACTTCCCACTACTTGGGACATTCACAAAGGCAGGTGTGTAAAAAGGGCCCAAAGGATCATTAGGGACCAAAGTCACCCCAACCACAAACTGTTCCAGCTGCTACCATCTGGGAAACAGTACCGCAGCTTCAAACCAGGACCAACAGGCTCCAGGACAGTTTCTTCCACCGGGCCATCAGATTGATGAACTCACGCTGATTTGAGTGTACTCTATATTACATTGACTGTTTTATTTATTATAAATTACTGTGATTGCACATTGCACATTTAGATGGAGACGTAGCGTACAGATTTTTACTCCTCATGTGTATAAAGAGTGTAAGTAATAAAGTCAATTCAATTCAATTCAATATTCAGTTCATTCCATGTTCCCATATAAAGGCCCATTCACTCCTAACTCCGTTTCTGTCAGCTAGGCAATCTTCTAGCCACGCCAATGTGTTAAGTCTACATCATACACTTATATTTTTCACAATAAGCTTTGATCTTATCACATGCTTCTGGATATCCGGGTATAGTACATTCAGTGGTTAGCTGATATTCACCACCCGAGTTATGTTTTTCAGAAACTGCCAATAAATTTGTCAAACATTAATTTCTTTCATAAAAGCTCATTAACTTTGCTTTATTTTTTTCAAACTGCCTGACTGTAATATCTTTAGGAGAGCTTCCTGTGCTCTCCCTGTAACAGGCTCAAGGATAGTTTGTCATTTGAACCATAAGTAGAGAATGTGGGGGGAAACAACTCAACAGGTCAGGCAGAATCTGTGGAAAGAGAAATACTCAATAATTATAATATCTGAGAGTCTGGTCAAATATTGCAGACCCAAACCGTTGGCTGTTTCTCCTTCCTCAGATGCTGACTGATCTGTTGAGTTTTACCGCATTTTCAGTTTGAGTGTCACGTTTCCAGCATCTGCAGTTTTTGAGTTCTATTGCTTGTACTTTCCTGTTCTCTGCCTTTCTCACTGTTTGTTAATAAAGGGGTTACATTTGTTCCTTTACAGCTCCTCTCCAAATTTCGCAGGGTTCCACTCATATGAGCCATTCATAAGCCGAACCATCCACGAGTCAGAAGTATATCCATGGATCGAGTTCCCACTCAGCAGAAGATGCCTGAAACCCTGTAACAGATGGCAAATCAATCCTGCTGGTCTCCCTAGTGTTTGCTCATATATACAGGCTGTAAATAAGTCAGACACTTGTAAGCTGGGAAGGGTCTGCACTAAACATTTACCAAATCAAAGGTACTTTGAAAAATTAAAATTAGCCATCATACTGACTGCTTCATTGGAGACTTCTTTGATGAAACCCTCCCAAACCAGAGGTCACCCATTTTCTCAGTTCCCTGTCCTTGATGACGATTCTTTCACTGGGTCCCTCTCTCCCATCTAATTCTTGATTTACAGCTATTTCCAGTATCCTTATTGACTTTGTGCAATTTTGTACTTTTTCTTCAATTTTTTTATTCTCTTGAAATCGTTTAGTTAAACTCAGATAATGCATCATCTGTTTGGAATTATTCTTTCTGGCCAGAATGAATCAAAGTTATGTGTATTTTGAATGCTCTCATTAAACATAGGTTACTGCACCCTGTCTGACTGATTCGTTAACCTAACTTGCCAGTTCATATCTGTGGGATCTGCTTTCATTGTCAGGGAATATTCTGGAGTTATGCAAATATAGCAGATATTAATTCAAACAAGTCATCTTCAGCTCTTGATGTAAATCGTAAATTGCAGGTAATAAATTGAAGGTAAAAGATCAGACTGGTCAATGGGTTTACGTTAATTGGTTTGAATGAGATCATGGTATTCTTTGCTATTTTAAGTAATTCATTACGGGCTATATGTAAAAATTAGTGAAACGCATATGTCATGACACTACCATGTGACACGTGCATGCCTTGCTTAAAGTAATAATGAAGTTACACTCAGATTCCTGGCTCCCTTGTTTTCCTTTCAATTGGTTTCATGTTTTGGAGTTACAATACAGAGCAACTGTGAGAGGAGTGAAGGAGGTAATGAAAGTGTTCGATTACTGCCTCAACTTCATACAACACTGGTGGCCCCAGTGCAGACTTTGGTCAAAGGAGGGAAACCTCCTTTGGAGGAAGTGAAGTGGGGGGAGGCAGCCAGTAGAAGAGAAGGCCTTCACAGATATTTAAAAAAGCCCAAGTTTCTGAAACTTCTTTAGGATTACCGGCTGTGAGTCGCCCCTTTCACCTTTACTGTAGCAACAAGGAGGGTACAGTAATAGTACTGGACCATAGGGATACAGAAAAGTCCAGTAATATACGATTCAACAAAACAGACTCCTCTTGTAGCCAGAATTGCTTGGTGTTCTGCAGCTTTGGACTGTGCAGCTTGGGCTATGTGGGTTTGTGAGCCTGTGATAGTGGTGGGGCAGTTCATATTACACACTCTGCACAGCATTGTAGAGCTCCTGAATACTGGGAGACTGCGAGCAGCCACAGACCGTCAAAGGGCAGCTTGGAAGGCAGTCCTCATCCCCAAAGACCAGTCAGTAACAATAGTGAGACACACTAACCGAGGATGCGACACATAGGCATCAGCTGGAGGTAGAGGAGAAGGACAATACTGGTGTAAAGGAAAAACCACTGGACGGGGAAGTAGAGGAGACTTTTATACATGGGTTCTGGAGGTACGTAGAGGGAAGCCACAGACTGGATGGACCATGGTGACAGTGACAGGAGAGGAACGAGCTGCAACAGCAATGTTGGGAGGATGCTCAGCTCAGGAGGCAGAACACTACGGGGGGTGGGGGGGGGGAAGTAAACGTAGACACAGACAGCAGGTACACTCTTGGTGTGGTGCATGATTATCTGATGGCAAGGGCATTGGGGAGGGGAATTCATAACCTCAACAGGTGCAGATATTCAACACGGACACCTAATACAAGAACTGCTAAGAGCTGTGAAGTTGCCTGCAGTCGTAGCAGTGATTAAAGACTCACCAGAGAGTGAAAAGGCAATAAGTGGGCAAACCACAGGGCAAAAAGAGCAGCAGAAGGAAGAAACTGAGCCAATAGAAATCGCCAGTGTAAGAGGAACACCTACCGAAGTCGATCTAGTAAAATCATACGGGGACGTAGAGGCAGAGGAGGAGGAGAATTGGAGACGAGAAGGAGCAAAGGAGGGACCGGACGGTAGCTGGATACATGGGAGAGGAGTCGCTGTTACCGCAGCATGCTTTAGACAGATACCGCGAGTGATATCACGGGGTGATGCATCAGGCCTGGGAGAACATGGTGCCCCTGCCAAAAAGCAGGGGGAAAAGTCACCGGCTAGAGATCACCCAGTGGGCAGAGGCTTTCCCCACAAGAGATTGTACTGCCAGCACAGCAGCAGGGGTTTTAGCTCAGGAGACCCTCTCCAGGCCGGTAACCCCAGGCAACATGGACTCGGATCAAGGAGCAGATTTCACAGAGAAAGTGATGAAGGGGGTGTGCAGTCTGGTCGGGATTCAACGATGATTCCATGTACCCGCCCACGCTCAGAGCTCAGGAATAATAGAAAGGATGAACCGAACACTCAAGACTGCCTTAGCTAAAACTACAATAGAGAAGGGAGGAGATGGGATGATGTATTACAAGGAATCTTGATTTATGACGTCAATGTGCCAAAAGTACTCTTCTCTTTACGACCCTCTCTCCTTGTGGATACCTTCCAACAACTTTCCCTCTACTGATATCAGGCTCACTGGCCCATAACCTGCTGATCTATAGGCCTTCTAAATCTGACTCTTCATCTTCCGTTCTCCAGTCCTGATGAAGGGTCTTCGCCCAAAACGTCAACTATGCTATTTTTCAAAGATGGCGCCTGGCCTGCTGAGTTCCTTCAGCATTTTGTGTGTGTTACTACAATTTCCTTCTTTTAGAACATTAGACCACAAGACATAGGAGCAGAATTAGGCCATTTGGCCCATCGGGTTTGCTCTACCATTCATGCACGGCTGATCTTTTCTTACTCCTTCTCGACCCCACTTCCTGGCATCTCCCCGTAACCTTTGATGCCATGGCCTACCAAGAACCTATCAATCTCTATCTTAGAAATTTCTCTGCATCTCTGTTTTAAATGGATGCCCCTCTATCCTGAGGCTGTGCCCTCTTGTCCTAGATTTCCCCCACCATGGGAAACATCCTTTCTACAGCTACTCTGTCTAGGCTTTCAACATTCAAAAGGTTTGAATAAGATTCCCCCTCATCCTTCTAAATTCAAGTGTGTACAGACCCAGAGCTATCAAATGATCTTCATATGATAACCTTTTCATTCCCAGAATCATCCTTGTGAACCTGTTCTGGACCCTCTCCAATTCCAGCACATCTCTTCTTAGATGAAGAGCCCAAAACTGTTCACAATCCTCAAGGTGAAGCCTCACCAGTGCCTTATAAAGCCTCAGCATCACATCCTTGCTCTTGTATTCTAGACCTCTTGAAATGAATGCTAACCTTGTATTTGCCTTCCTCACTACGGACAGTACCTGCAAGTTAAATGTTAGGGTGTTATGCACAAGGACTCCCAAGCCCCTTTGCCTTCCGATTTTTGGATTTTCTCCCCATTTAGGAAATAGTCTGCACAATTATTTCTTCAACCAAAGTGCATGACCCCATGCATTTTTCATCATTGTATTTCATTTGCCACTTTCTTGCCCATTCTCCTAATTTGTTTAAGTCCTTCTGCATCCTACCTGTTTCCTCAACACTACCTACCCTTCCACCAATATTCATATCATCTGCAAACTTGGCAACAAAACCATCTATTCCATCATCGAAAACATTGATATATAGTATAAGAAGAAGCAGTCCCTACACCAACCCTTGTGGAACACCACTAGTCACTGGCAGTCAACCAGAAAAGGATCCTTTGATTCCCACTCGCTGCCTCCTACCAATCAGACAATGTTCTAACCATGCCAGTAACTTTCCTGTAATACCATGGGCTCTAACTTGGTAAGCAGCCTCATGTGTGGCACCTTGTCAAAGGCCTTCTGGAAGTCCAAATATATAACATCCACTGCATCCCCTTTATTGATCGTACTTGTAACCTCCTCAAAGAATTGCAATAGGTTTGTCAGGCAAATTTTCTCTTAAGGAAATCATACTGACGTTGTCCTATCTTGTCCTGTACTTCATGATCCACAAGTACTCCAAGATCTCATCCTTAATCATTGACTTCAACATCTTGCCAACCACTGAGGTCAGGTTAACTGGTCTATAATTTCATTTCGGCTGCCTTCCTCCTTTCTTAAAGAGTGGAGTGACATTTGCAATTTTCCACTCCTCTTGGAAGTGATTTTTGAAAGATCATTACTATTGCCTCCACAATCTCTACTGTTACCTCCTTCAGAACCTTAGGGTGCAGTTCATCTGGTCTGGGTGACTTATATAGCTGTAGGGTTTTGAGCACCTTCTCTCTTGTAATAGTAACTGCACTCACTTCACGTCCCTCTCACCCTTCAACATCTGGCACACTGCTGGTGTCTTCCTCAGTGAAGACTGATGCAAAATACTCATTTAGTTCAGCAGCCATCTCCTTGTCCCCAATTATTATTTCTCCAGCCTTACTTTCTAGTGGTCCTATATCCAATCTCATCTCCCTAACTTATACTTGGAAAAGTTTTTACTATCCATTTTGATATTGTTAGTTAGCTTGCTTTTATATTTTATCTCTTCCCTCCTAATGATTGTTTAGTTACTTTCTGGAGGCTTTTAAAAGCTTTCCAATCCTTTAAATTCCTGCTAGTTTTTGCTTCATTTTATGTGCTGTCTTTGGCTTTTAGATTAATCTTGACTTCCCTCATCAGCCACAGTTGTACTATTTTGCCACTTGAGTATTTCTTCATTTTTGGAATACTTCTATCTTGCACCTTCCTCATTTTTTCCAGAAACTCATGCCATTGTTTCTCTGCTGTCATCCCTGCCGGCAGCTCCTTCCAGTTTACTTTGGCCAACTCCTCTCTCATACCACTGTAGTTTCCTTTACTCCACTGAAATACTGCTACATCAGACTTTACTTTCTCCCTATCAAATTTCAAGTTGAACACAATCATATTGTGATCACTGGTTCTTAAGGGTTCTTTTACCTTAAGCTCTCTAATCACCTCCAGTTCAATACTTAACACCCAATCCAGTATAGCTGATCCCCTAGTAGGTTCAACGACAAACTGCTCTAAAAAGCCATCTCTTAGGCATTTAACAAAGTCACACTCTTGAGATCCATTACCAACCTAATTTTCCCAATCGACCTGCATGTTAAAATATCCCATGACTACCATAACATTGTCTTTTGACATGCCTTTTCTATTTCCCGTTGTAATCTGTGGTCCATCTCCCAGCCACTGTTGGGAGGTTTGTATATAACTGCCATCAATGTCCTTTTACCCTTGCAGTTCTTTAACTCAACCCATAAGGATTCAACATCTTCCGATCCTATGTCATATCTTTCTACTGATTTGATGCCATTCTTTACCAGTAGAGCCACACCAGCCCCTCTACCTACCTTCCTAACCTTCCGACATAACATGCAAACTTGGACATTCAGCTCCCAACTACAACCATCCTTCAGCCACGATTCAGTGATGGTCACAACATCATACCTGGCAATCTGTAATAGTGCAACAGGATCATCCACTTTATTTCTTATGCTACGCACATTTAGATACAACACCTTGAGTACAGTATTTGCTATCCTTTCTGATTCTGCGTCCCTAATGATTTGATACTCAGCCTGTTGGCTTCAACTAAGTCCCATCACCTGCCTGCCCTTCCTGACAGTCTGAGTACACGCTATCTTTACTTTTTTACCATCCGTCCTATCCTGAGTCCCTTCACTCCGGTTCTCATCCCCTGCCAAATTAGTTTAAACCCTCCCCAACAACTCTAACAAACCTGCCCACGAGAATATCGGTCCCCCTTGGGTTCAGGTGCAACCCGTCACTTTTAAACAGGTCATATCTCCCCCAGAGGAGATCCCAGTTATCCAAGAACCTGAATCCCTGCCCCCTGCACCAGCTTCTCAGCCACGCATTTATCTGCCAAATCATCCTATTTCTACCCTCACTGGCGTGGCACAGACTGCGATTCAGAAATTACTACCCTGGATGTCTCCATTCTCAGCTATCTACCTAGCTCTCTAAATTTTCTCTTTCCTCTTTGCTTTTCCTTCCTATGTCATTGGTACCAATATGTACCAAAGCATCAGGCTGTTCTCCCTCCCCTCCAAAATCCTTAGAGCCTTTCTCAAACAGTGGAAGAACATTAGCTATCCTCCAATCCTCTGATACATCACTTGTCATTAAAGACTATTTAAATAACTTTGCTAGGGCCCCGACATCTTTGGCACTTGATTCCCTCAAGGTCCGAGAGAACATCTTGTCAGGCTTTGGGGATTTATCCACCCTAATTTCCCTCAGAACAGTAAACATCTCCTCCTCTGTAATCTATATAGGGTCCATGATCTGCTTGGCTTCTCTTCTTCAGATTCTGTGTCCATCCTCACTAGTAAATACACATGCAAAAAATTAGTTTAACATCTCCCTGTCTCTTTTGGCTCCACACATGGATTACCATTTCAATCTTCCAGAGGGCTAAATGTGTCCCTTGTAATCCTTTTGCAATTAACATATCAGTAGAATCCTTTAGTAGAATCTGCTTTGTCTACTAGGACAACCTTGTGCTTGCTGTTAGCCCTCATGATTTCTTTCTTAAGTGTTCACTTGCATTCCTTATACTCCATTAGCACCTCATTTGATCCTACCAGGCCTTCAATATCTCTTGAAAACCAAGGTTCCCTAAACATGTTAATTTTCCTTTTATTTTGATGACACACACAAGCTTTGTCCTCTCAACATCTCATTTTTGAATACTTACCAACTACAGCTTTGCCAGAAATCAGCCTGTCCCAATCCAAACTTGCCACATCCTTTCTGATACCATTAAAATTGGCCTTCCTCCAATTTAGAATCCCAGACCTTGACCATACTTAACTTTTTGCATATTTACTTCAAAACTAATGGCATTGTGATCACTAGGTTCAAAGTGTTCCCCTACACAAATGTTTGGCACCTGCCCTGTCTCGCTCCCCAATAGCAGATCAATTATCGCATATTTTCTTGTTGGAACTTCTACGTACTGATTAAGGAAACCTTCCTGAACACAGTTCACAAACTCTAGTCTCTTTACAGTACGGGAGTCGTAGTCAATATGTGGAAAGTAAAAATCACCAACGATAACAAGCATATGCTTCTTGCAACAGTCTTTGATCTCTCCACAAATTTGTTCCTACAAACCCCTAGAACTGTTGAGTGGTCTGTAATAAAGCCCCATTAACATGATCATACCTTTCTTATTTCTCAGTTCCGCCCACAGCACTTCACAAGACAGGTTTATTCAAATAGACACTAGCTAAACTCTCCTATAGATCAATCAAAAGGACTGAGAGACTTATTGTCAGATTCTTCTGTCAATCTTCCATCATGGCATGGAGTGGGAATGTTACCTGTGAACCAGAAGCAAATTTACCTCACTGTGTCCCTGCCCACAGGGTAACTACTGACGGCCACTACTGAGTTTTATTTATCAGATATTGAAGCGGAGGTGATAAGGATATGTGAACTGCAATGGGCCTGCAGGGAAGGAGGTCGCGCACACGTGAATGACAAAGCTGTGCTTTAAAGACAGTTTAAATCAGGAAGACAGAAATTTCCAAAAAGAGGTGTGGTCGTACGTATTTCTGGTATGTTTTATTGCCACCTCTGCTAATGCTCAACCGGGGTCCCTGCCATGGAGATTGGGCACCTTGCAGTGGGATAGCAGAAGGGGTCACCAACCACGCTCGATGAGAATGCAATTTCTACCCTCTCGGGGGTATTTGGAGGCTGTATTCAACTCCCTTCCTTTCATCTCAGTCTAGTCAAGCTTTAACCGAAGCAAAGTGACAGTAATGTTCCCTGCTTACCTTAGTCCACGTTCCGGGTGAGAAGATTACGTTTTAGATTAACTCTGTAAAGGAGCAGTGTTCATTGAGTTTTAAGCTACTGCTTCTGAGCTGCAGTGATACCATTAGATTTTAGTTTGAGAGTTTTAGTTAGCGGCACTGTTGGCCTAGTGTTTATTATTTTCCTTTTGTTCTGTACGGTTCTTATTAAAACTTGAGTGAATTGTTCATCTGCTTCAGTGTCTCTCCCTCTGCACTTGGTCCATCACCATACACCATATCGATTGTTAGGGATGATGCTTCAGGGTTTTGAAGGGACGTGGTAAAATAGGCCAAAGTTAGCATGGTTTCCATAAAGGAATATCTTGCCTGGTAAATATCACAGAATCAGGTTTATTATGTGTCGTGAAGTTTGTTAACTTAGCAGCGGCAGTTCAATGCAATACATAACATAGAAGAAAAAAATAAAATAATAATAATATAAATAAGTGAATTAATTACAGTATGCATATATTGAATAGATTAAAAATCATGCAAAAAAAAAGAAATCATATATATTAAAAAAGTGGGGTATTGTTCAAGGGTTCAATGTCAATTTAGGAACCGGATGGCCAAGGGGAAGAAGCTGTTCCTGAATCACTGAGTGTGTGCCTTCAGGCTTCTGTACCTCCTTCCTGATGGTAACAATGAGAAAAGGGCATGCCCTGGGTGCTGGAGGTCCTTAATAATGGAAGCTGCCTTTCTGAGACACCGCTCGTTGAAGATGTCCTGGGTACTTTGTAGCCAAGCACCCAAGATAGAGCTGACTAAATTTACAACCCTCTGCAGCTTCTTTCGGTCCTGCGCAGTAGTCACCCCCCACCACCCCCCCCTCGTACCAGACAGTGATGCAGCCTGTCAGAATGCTCTCCACAGTACATCTATAGAAGTTTCTGAGTGTATTTGTTGACATACAAAATCTCTTCAAACTCCTAATGAAGTATAGTCGTTGTCTTGCCTTCTTTATAAAGGCATTGATCTGTTAGAACCAGGTTAGGTCCTCAGAGATCTTGAAACCCAGGAACTTGAAATTGCTCACTCTCTCTACTTCCGATCCCTCTATGAGGATTGGTATGTGTTCCTTCCTCTTACCCTTCCTGAAGTCTACAATCAGCTGTTTTGTCTAACTGACGTTGAGTGTCAAGTTGTTGCTGTGACACCACTCCACTAGTTGGCATATCTCTCTCCTGTACGCCTCATCACCACCTGAGATTCTACCAACAATGGTTGTATCATCAGCAATTCTATAGATGGTACTTGAGCTATGCCTAGCCACACAGTCATGTGTATAGAAAGAGTAGAGCAGTGGGTTAAGCATAGACCCCTGAGATGCACCAGTGTTAATCATCAGCGAGGAGGAGATGCTATCACCAATCCGCAGAGATTGTGGTCTTCCCGTTAGGAGGTCGAGGATCCATTTGCAGAAGGAGGTACAGAGGCCCAGGTTCTGTAACTTCTTAATAGGGATTGTAGGAATGATGGTATTAAATGCTGAGCTGTAGTCGATGAACAGTATCCTGACGTAGGTGTTTGTGCTGTCCAGGTAGTCTAAAACCATGTGAAGAGCTATTGAGACTGGCAAGTCACAATGGGTCCAGGCCCTTGCTGAGGCAAGAGTTCAGTCTAGTCATGACCAACCTCTCAAGGCATTTCATCACTGTTGATATGAGTGCTACCAGACAATATACATTAAGGCAGCTCACATTATTCTTCTTAGGCACTGGTATAATTGTTGACTTTTTGAAGCAAGTGGGAACTTTTGCTCATAGCTGTGAGAGGTTGAAAACATCCTTGAATACTCCTGCCAGGTGGTTGGCACAGGGTTTCAGAGCCTTACCAGGTACTCCATCAGATCGTTCTGCCTTGCAAGGGTTCACCCTCTTTAAGGACAGCCTAACATCAGCCTCTGAGACAGAGATCACAGGGTCATCAGGTGCAGCAGGGATCTTCACAGCTGCAGTTATATTCTCCCTTTCAAAACGGGCATAGAAAGCGATGAGTTCATCTGGTAGTGAAGCATCGCTCCATTCATGTTATTGGATTTCACTTTGCAGGAAATAATATCTTGAAAACCCTGCCAGAGTTGTCATGCATCTGATGTTGCCTCCAACCTCATTCGAAATTGTCTCTTCACCCTTGAAATAGCCCTCCACAAATCATACCCAGTTTTCTGGTACAGGCCTGGGTCGCCAGACTTGAATGCCACAGATCTGGCCTTCAGCAGATGACATACCTCCTGGTTCATCCAAATCTGTTGGAATTCTTTGAAGAAATAACAAGCAAGAAAGAAAGGAGAATCCGTGGATGCTGTGTATTTGGATTTTCAGAAGGCCTTTGACAAGGTACTGCAAGTGAGGTTGCTTAGCAAGACAAGAGCTCTTGGTGTTACAGGAAAGATTCCAGCATGGATAAAGTAGCAGCTGATTAGTAGGAGGCAAAGATTGGGAATAAAGGGAACCCTTTCTGATCGGCTGCCAGTGACCAGTGGTGTTCCACAGTGGTCGGTGCACGTGTTCTTTTTTTCATTATATGCCAGTGATTCAGATGAAGGAATTGGTTGCTTTGTGGCCATTTGCAGACAATAAGATAAATAGAGCAACATACATCAAAGTTGCTGTGAACGCAGCAGGCCAAGCAGCATCTATAGGAAGGGTCCTGACGAAGGGTCTCGGCCTAAAACGTCGACTGCACCTCTTCCTATAGATGCTGCTTGGCCTGCTGCGTTCACCAGCAACTTTGATGTATGTTGCTTGAATTTCCAGCATCTGCAGAATTCCTGTTGTTTGAAGATAAATAGAGGGCAGGTAGCACTGAGGAAGCAGAGAGGCTGCAGAAGGACTTAGACAGATTTGAGGAACAAGAAAAGTGGCAGATGGAATACAGAATCAGGAAGTGTATGGTCATGCACTTTGGTAGAAGACACTCAAAGCTGCTACGCAGGTTGACTGTGGTTAAGAAGGCATACGGTGCATTGGCCTTCATCAATCGTGGGATTGAGTTTAAGAGCCGGGAGGTAATGTTACAGCTACATAGGACCCCGATCAGACCCCACTTGGAGTACTGTGCTCAGTTCTGGTCGCCTCACTAGAGGAAGGATGTGGAAGCCATAGAAAGGGAGCAGAGGAGATTTACAAGGATGTTACCTGGATTGGGGAGCATGCCTTATGAGAATAGGTTGAGTGAACTCAGCCTTTTTTCCTTGGAGCGACGGATGATGAGAGGTGACCTGATAGAGATGTATAAGATAACGAGAGGTATTGATCATGTGAATAGCCAGAGGCCTTTCCCCAGGGCTGAACTGGCTAGTGCAAGAGAGCATAGCTTTAAGGTGCTTGGAAATAGGTACAGAGATGCTGGGGTAAGTTTTTTACGCAGAGAGTGGTGAGTACGTGGAATGGGCTGCCAGCGGCGGTGGTGGAGGTGGAAACGGTAGGGTCTTTTATGAGACTCACATGGAGCTTCGAAGAATAGAGGGCTATGGGTAAAGCCTAGGTAGTTCTAAGGTAGGGACATGTTTGGCACAGCTTTGTGGGCAGAAGAGCCTGTATTGTGCTGTATGTTTTCTATGTTTCTATGTTTTCTAAATAAAAGCATAGACTACTTTCTAAGTGGAGAGAAAATTTAAAAATCTGAGGTGCAAAGGGACTCCCTAAATGTTAATTTGCAGGTTGAGTCGGTGGTGAGGAAGGCAAATGTAATATCAGCACTCATTTTGAGAAGACTAGAATGTAAAAACAAGGATATGATGCTG
Organism: Mobula hypostoma; assembly: GCF_963921235.1. Classification (NCBI taxonomy): domain Eukaryota; kingdom Metazoa; phylum Chordata; class Chondrichthyes; order Myliobatiformes; family Myliobatidae; genus Mobula; species Mobula hypostoma. The sequence continues at coordinate 4,076,705 of NC_086125.1, forward strand.
AGGCTTTATAAGGCACTGAAGAGGCCTCACAGAGTATTGTGAGCAGTTTTGGGCCCATTATCTAAGAAAGGATGTGTTGACATTGGAGAGGGCTAAAAGGAGGTTCATAAAAATGATTCCAGAAATGAAAGAGTTACCATATGAGAAATGTTTAATGGTTCTGGGCCTATATTCACTAGAATTTGGAAGCATAAGGGTGGAGTCTCATTGAAACCTATCTAATGTTGAAAGGCCTAGATAGAGTGGATGTGGAAATGATGTTTCCTATAGTGGAGAAGTCTAAGACCAGAGGACACAACCTCTGAACAGAGGGATATCCATTTAGAATTTGTTGCAAAAGGCAGCTGTGGAGGCCTGGTCATATTGCATATTTAAGATGGAGTTTGATAGATTTTTGATAGGTCTGGGCATGAAAGGTTGTGGGGAGAACAGGGTTGAAAGGGAAATAGGTCAGCCATGATCAAATGGCAGAGTAAACAATGGGCCGAATGGTCTTATGGTCTTATTGAAATGTCTAACACCAGAGCACAGGGATTTAAGGTGAAAGGGGGTAAGTTCAAAGGAGATGTGCAACACAAGTTGATTTACACAGAGTGCTGGGTGCTTGGTATGCTCTACCAGGGTGGGAGTGGAAGCAGAGGCAATGGGGGCATTTACAATGTTTTTAGATAGGCACATCAATGTGCAGGGAGTGGAGGGGCATGGACCGTGTGCAGGCAAAAAGGATTCATTCAATTCCACGTCATTAGCTTAACCAGTTCGGCACAGCTTCGCAAGTCAAAGGCCCTTTTCATGTCCTGTACAGCTTTGTGTTATATACTGCTTTTCAGATCAATTTTACTTCTATCTATTTATTAATTATAAATTCATATTTAATTCTTAAATAATTTGTTATGATATAATTATTGCTTATAATTCAAACATAATTTAAATGTTATTTTTATATATTAGTTACATATTTTATTTCTATTTATCTATACTTATTTCTCTTTGCACTTTCAATCTAGCTGTTTGTTCCTCAATGCTACCATATTAAGACACAAAGCCTGCTGTTTTCGTTCCACTTTAATAACTTTTAGCCATATCTACTAATCTACATTGTGCTCTCAATCACGGCCTGTTTGCCTTTCACCACAACAGTTATGCTTGTTTCTACTGGTTTCGTTGTTTTCAATTTTGATCCCTTGCCCTCGCTATTTAGTACAAAATCCTCTCTGCTTCCTTAATTCAGCAGCTTCTTACAACATCAGTCCAAGTGCTATTGCAGTAATGGTCTAGTCCCCACTATCACAAGTAGGGTTTCCAGCACTGTATGAACTAGAACCCACTTCTACCACTCCAGTCTCTGAGCTACGTACTAACTTCCTTCATCTTATTTTATCAAGGACTGATTTGCACACAGTTCATGTAATCCAACTTTTGTGGTCTGCTGCGTCCAGTTTGTCATGCTGATCACACAGAACTGCTTCCTTACTCCATCCTGTCGTTGTCCCTATGACATAGGGACATAGGACAATAAGAGGAATAGATAGAGTGGACAGCCAGCGCCTCTTCCCCAGGGCACCACTGCTCAATACAAGAGGACATGGCTTTAAGGTAAGGGGTGGGAAGTTCAAGGGGGATATTAGAGGAAGGTTTTTTACTCAGAGAGTGGTTGGTGCGTGGAATACACTGCCTGAGTCAGTGGCGGAGGCAGATACACTAGTGAAGTTTAAGAGACTAGTAGACAGATATATGGAGGAATTTAAGGTGGGGGCTTATATGGGAGGCAGGATTTGAGGGTCGGCACAACATTGTGGGCCGAAGGGCCAGTACTATGCTGTACTATTCTATGTTCTATGATCCCCCTCTCTCACTGTAGTCCCTCTCGGAATCAGGTGTATCATCACTGAGCAACACACAAAGTACTAGTGGAACTCAGGAGGTCAGGCAGCAGCTGTGGAGAAAAATAAACGGTTAAAATTTTGGGCCAAGATGTTACAAAAGTCCTGATGAAGGGGTGGAAGAATCAACTGTTTATTCCTCCCAATAGATGTTGCCTGATCTGCTGAGATCCTCCAGCGATGTGTGTGTGTTACTCTGTATTTCCAGCATTCGCAGAATCTCTTCCATTTGTTATTACTGACATACATACGTCATGAAATTTCTGGTTTTGCGACAGCAGTATCGTGGAATACATAAAAAGAAATTGCAAGAAGACTGTTAAAAGAATGATAGTGCAAAAAGAGAGGAAATTAGTGAGGCAGCATTCATAGTTTATGGACAGTTCAGAAATCTGATGGTGAAGAGGAAAAAAGTATTGAATGTATGTCTTCAGGCTCCTGTAGCTCCTCCCTGATGGTAGGAATGAGAAGAAGGCATGTCCTGTGTAGCTGGGGTCCTTCAAGATGGATGCTGATTTCTGGAGGCATTGCTTTTTGAAGATGTCCTCAATGACGGGAAGGCTAGTGCTCCTGAGGGAGCTGTCTCAATCTACAACACACTGCACGTCTTTTCCAAACCAGCTCTGAACTCTGGCTCGAAGTCCTTGACCTGAGGGAGATGTTTGATGCTAAAAGGAGCCAATAGTAATTGCAAAGAAAATGAAGGGGAACCCAGAACTAGAGGTCACCATTATAATTTAACCAACAAGAAATTCAACTGTAAAGGAAGAAAGATTTTTCAGAGAACTCTGAGAAGGTGGAACGTATGGCTACATTGGGATGAATCATCAAGATATGTTTAAAGAGAAACTGAAGAAAACACATAGGGAGAAAGGGTTGCATGCTACAGTAACAGGCCTTTCAGCCCATCTGATTCCTGTTACTACACCTGCTCTACATGAACTCCTGCCATTCCATCTCGTTTGTCTTCATCGGTATGCATACATATGAAAATATTTTGCTCTGTTACAAGTGTTCGCTTGGCAGAAGACAAAGTATACAGTGGTCAACTGCAGATTTCTGTGGCATTTATGGCTCGAGTCTGGACTTTTTTATTGCATTGCTATATTTTACTGATATCTTTATGTGCTTTCTATCTTTCTGCTTTGTGCTTTGTGTTTTGTGCTGTGTAGGCTGTTGGTACTGTGTTTTGCACCTTGGCCCCAGTGTAATGTATAGATCTATTCCTCTTGGTGCAATGAGTCCCCTTAGCACTAATTATTGACTGATAACTTATATATGTGCATTGCTTTGTTGCTTTCTCTGCAAAGTAAATAAAAATGATAACTTCTTCCCCAAGTCCGTGCTTTTATTTATTTATTTGGTATGTAGTTGTCTGAACACCGCAAATTGGCGATGAGTACGAACCTGAATGTCAGCGGATATCACCGACTGCACCGACAGTTATGAGGTGACAGAATTCTGCGGAAGGGAGAGAGACAGTGAGAGGGAGAGCGAACTGAACCCGTACATTGATGGAGAAGGCAGTCGCGGATGCTAGAAAAGAATGGGTGAGTAACAGCGCATAGTACACAGAGAAAGACGCACAACTAGCAAAGCTAAAGTGAAAATAACGTGATGGTGGCCTTAGTTGGGAAAGTTGACAAATTTAATAGTGTTAATGAGGACTGGGAATTATATATCGAGAGGGTTAAAAGGTATTGGGACGGTTGTAATGCTAACAATGTGGATGAGTTAAAGACAATTTCCACATTTCTTAGCTTAATGGTTGCTAGAATGTACAGACTCTCACACAACTTTGTATCTCCTGATAAGTGAACAAGCAAGACTTTCAACAAAATTGTGGCAATTTTTGCAAAATCACTTGAGCCCAAAATCACTAGTAATTGCTAAGAGATTTACAGGTCACAAAAGGAACCAAAGGATGAAAACATTTCTAACTGAAAGCATTGCAGAACTACATAAACTTTCCCGATATTGTGACTTAAGAGATGGACTTTCTGATGCATTAAGTGACAGGCTTATATGTGACATGCATCATCAAAGCACTCGAAAGGGGCTACTGTCAGAAAGAGACATAACTTTAGAACAGGCATTGACCATTACAATATTGCCAGAGGCTGTGCAAAGGATGCAGTAGAACCACAGAAAAAGAGTTTAGAATGTGAAATGCACAAAATGTCCCTGAATTGTGTAAATAGCCAAAAATTTTATTCATGTGCCAAACCCTTCCCTGAAGCAAATGGTTGTTGGTTCAAAGAAAAAGCTTGCAAGAAGTGTCACAGACAAGGTTACATAGAGGGAGAGTGCAAGGCAGACAAAAAACACAACAAAAGAGAAAAACCACACAGAGGGACAAGGGTCAAACACAAAATTAAACAAATGCATAAAGTAACTGAATGTGAAACAGAATCAGACAACACGTAGTACACTGAACTGTACAGTATTACTGAAAAAGGTTACAAACTTATCTGCATCACAACAGACGTGTCTGGTGTAAAACTAAAAATGGAGCTGGATACAGGGTCAGTTTTGTTTATAATTTCAGAGGCTAACTACAACAGGCTGCTTTCTAAGCTATCTTTAGAAAAGACCTTCTAAAGACCTACCCAAAAGCAAAATAAAAGTAAATGTGACATTCAGCAGCAAAACACAGCACTTAGAGCCTTAGCTGTTGAAAAGTGGAGGGCCAGCACTTTTTAGGTGTGAATGGTTGAGAAAATCCACTAGACTCGCTCACGATCAAAGCTCTCAATGTGTCATCACTAGGCAACTGTAGCCCAAATGGTAGCACTAACCAGAGACTGTCACAGTTGCTTAGTGCTAATGAGAAGGAGTTTGAGAAGGGTATTGGTAAACTCAATGACATAAAGGCCAGATCTGAACTGGATGAAGCAGCAACACCAAGATTCCAAAAAGCACGTCCAGTACCGAACGCACTACATCCTAAAGTGAATGCTAACCTTCAGAGCTTGGAGGAATCTGGCATTCTCTCCAAGGCTGTGTAGAATGATTGGGTGATGCCCATTGTCCCAGAAAGGGAAAGCCAGAGCTGTTCTCATATGTGGGGACTCCAAAGTGATCATCAGCTCTGTGCTGCCTGCTGTGCATTATCCCCTGCCACAAATAGAAGACACACTTGCATCTTGGCAGGCAGGGAGAGGTTTTCAAAGAATAACTTGTCACAAGCCTATATGCAAATTGAGATTGAGGAGTCAAGCAAGAAGTTCCTCACAATCAACACCCACAAAGGACTGTTCCAGCATAATCGTCTCGTCTTTGGTGTCATATCATCTCCAGCAATCTTGCAAAGAGCAATGGACCAAATGCTCCAAGATATCACAGGGGCACAATACGACCTTGATGATATCTGCATGGCTGGCAAGAATGATCTCCCATGCTTACCAGATTGAGTGAGTATGGTCTGCGTGCAAAGAGAGAGAAATGTGAGTCTTTCAAGAATGGAATGAGCAGGAAGCTCAGAATCAAATATCACTATGATGATTGTACATTCTAGTATCAATTGTTTGGCAACAATAAAGAATAAAAGTATAAAGTATAAAAAGTAAAAAGTAATATTGTGGACATGTCATTGACAAGCACGGCTTACATAAGTCACAAGAGAAGATTGAAGCAGTGCTACAGGCACCCAAACTGGAAAATGTGTCACAACTTGCGTCATACCTGGGTCTCGTAAACTCTACCACCAGTTCCTCCCAAACGTTGTGACAGAGCTGCATCCGTTGAACACACTGTTACAGACAGGAGCAAAGTGGAAATAGTCAGAAAAATGTGAAAGCACATTCAAGGAAACAAAGAGACATAACATCAGATGAACTGTTCAGTCGTTATGTTCACATCGCTGCCCATCAGACAGGCACCTTATGGCATTGGTGGTGTTCTGTCACACACTATGAAGGATGGATCTGAACGCCCAATTGGATCTGCATCTAGATCACTGATGAGCTCAGAACGCAACTACGCCCATCAACCAAGAGGCCTTTAGTCTAGTATAGGGAGTAAAGAAGTTCCACCACTACCTCTACGGACAAAAGTTTACTCTTGTGTCAGTCGACCAGCACCCTGCGTCCATTTTCAATCCCAGGAAGGGAATCCCAGTGATGTCTGCTACCCAGTTGCAACATTGGGCACTTTTCATAGGAGCCCACTCATATGACATAGAGATCAAGGGTAACAAACAACACAGCAACACTGATGGCTTATCACACCTTCCACTGTTGGCAAGTGAAGAAGAAAAATCTCCATTCTGTGACCCAGCAGAGGTGTTCCACACAGCATTGGTGGACCAGCTGTCAGTAACAAATTCTGAAATACAAATAGAAGGAGGGGATGACCCAAAAGTGTCAAAAGTCTATGGCATCATCATGCAAGGATGGCCAGCTCATGGTAACCTTATGTTTCCAGAGTCTCAGTGAGACGAAGCCAGCTGTCAGTATGTCAAAGTACCTTAATGTGTGGATCTCATGTAGTGATTCCCTCTGAACTGCACACCAGAGTGTTAAAGAATCTGCATGAAGAACACCTGGGTACAGTCAAGATGAAGAGTCATGTCCACGTCCACGTGAGGTGGCCAGGAATCACCAGACAGTTTGAAGACTTAATCAAAAGCTGTTTGGGATGCCACAAAGTTCAAAATGCACCCTTACGGGCACCGCTGCACCTGTCAGGGTGGCCATCTTCACCATGGCAAAGAGTACAATTGACTTCACTGGGCCATTCATGGACTCCATGCTTCTGATTGCTGTGGATGCTCATTCGAAGTGATTGAAGGTCATACCAATGAAGTCAACCACCTCAGCAAAGACTATTACCACTCTGAGGACTATCTTCACCAGAAATGGCTTACCAAACCAAATTGAGAGTGATAATGGACGATAATACATGTCAGAGGAGTTCAGACTGTTCATGAAGTAAAAATGGCATCAAATATTTCAAGTCAGCTCCTCACCACCCAGCAACAAATGGGTTAGCTGAAAGGTTTATCCAGACCTTCAAAAAGCCCATTAAAGCTATGGATAAGAGTGATATTTTTTCTACAGCACAAGGTGGACAACTTCCTTTTTGTATATCAGAACTCTGTTCATGTAACAAGTCAAACACCAGCAGTGTTGCTCATGAACAGGAATCTGAGATCATGCATCGGCTTCCTGAAACCAGAGATAGAGGAAAGTGCAGAAATACACAGTTCAGCCAGTTGCCAAGTAAATCAGCAAGCAACCTTGAGGTTGGACAGGAAGCCCTAGCACGTGAGTACCGTGGAAGACGAGTTGATAGGCAGTAGGATAGCTACAAGAATTGAAACACTGACATGAAATGGAGGTGGCTGAGTTTACACCCTTCTGAAGCTTGTTCCAATCCTATGCAATCCTCCATGCCAGCTGGTGATGCAACTGCTCAGATCACTCTCTACTGTGCATCAATAGAAATTTGCTAGAAGTCCATGATGACGTACCAAATCTCCTAATGAAATATAGCTGTCCGTGTGCCTTCTTTTTGATTGCAGCATTATGCTGGACTCAGGATAGATCCTCTGAAATTTTGGCAGCCAGCAGCTTGAAGCTGTTCCCCCTTTCGACCTTTGGCCCCTCAGTAAGGACTGGTGCGTGTTCTTTTGACTTCCCCTTCCTGTAGTCTACAAGAACATGAAGCTGCCCACTCTTTTCAGTTTAACATCTGTCCAGAAATCAGCACATCCAGCTTTGTGTTCCCAATTGGTTTTGTACTGGAGCGTGGCTTAGAATGAGTGACCTCACAGTAAAGAGATTTAACTAATAAACAGTGATGTTACTACAAAAATCATAAGGGATGTTTCTGCCCTTGACAGGCTACGTGAAGCTGTGGTTTAATGTACGCTGCTTATTAAATCAGTTCACCACAAAGCACAAATCTCCTGCTGGTCCCCATGTTGGATAAAATCTGGATCCATTAATAGGAAGAGTGGAATGAGGATAACTATGTAGGTTCACTGCTGTGAAAATCAGCAAGATGTTTCCCCCAGAACACTCCAGAGAAAGATAACAAATTGCTGCTGTTAATCTACTTCTCTTGTATCTCTCTGTAAAATCAGTACAGAAAAACAATCTCACTGATGCAGTGTTCTGGTTTTCCTCAGAGCCCTGATCATGCTTTGCAAGTTACTAAGTCACTCTTCAAGGGAGAAATCAGCTCATGGCAGGGAACAGATGATCTCTTGCCCATCGGAGATGTTGGTCAGAGGGTAAGGGCTTATCTGGTTCTGGAAAACTTTCCCCATTTGTTTAGACAATCGAGTTGACTTTAGCATATGATCAGGCAGAAAAATTACATCTCAGTGGAAAGTGTAACACTTTTGGCAGCCCTATCCCTCAAGAGCAGTGAGCTGGTCCAATCAGTTCCTTGATTCCACAGAGTCAACCAGACTGGTCCAGAATTAGAACTGGAATAAAGATGATTATCACTGGCATGTGTCATGAAATTTGTTGGTTTGCGGCAGCAGTACAGCGCAACATATAAACATTTACTCTAACTTACAATAAAAATATTTTTAAAATGTGCAATTAAACAGGAAGAAATGAGGTACTGTTCATGGGTTTATGGTACGTTCGGAAACCTGATGGCAGATGAGAAGAAGCTGGTCCTAAAATGCAGAGTATGTGTCTCCATGCTCCTGTACCTCCTCCCTGATAGGAGTAGTGAGAAGAGGGCATGTCCTGGATGCTGAGGGTTCTCAATAATGCTGCCTCCTTGAGGTGTCACCTATTGAAGATGTCCTCAGTGATGGGGAGCATTGTGCCCTTGATGGAGATGGCTATGTTTACAACAATCTGCAGCTTTCTCTGATCCTATTCCAACCCAATGCATAAAAGCATGCTGACACCATCAAGAGGTTCAGTTGTTGTTCAGACCACTGTTACTGTGCTGCCCTAACTGTATTTGATTACTAATTTAATTTGGATCAACATTGTGGGCTGCAGGGCCTGTTCCCATGATGCACTGTTCCACGTGGTATGTACCCCTCAACCAACACCACCAACAACAGGTCTTGTGCAATCTCGGTGCGCATAATTTGGCTGCCTTGCTTTTTGACAAAGAGGATGAAACCGCAGTTTAACAGGGGCATTTTTGAGGCATCGATTAGCCTGCATTTGGAACATTGTGAGAAATTTTGGGTCCCATATCTGAGAAAAGACGTACTGGCATTAGCGAAGGTCCAGAGGAGATTCATGAGAGTGATCCCAGGATTGAAGGGTTAACATAAACGTAAAACGTGTGTAAAAGGCATTTTCAGTTTGTAAGAGGCAGAAGACATGAATATTCACAAGGCTTCCTGAGTGTTTGATGGCTCTGGGGCTGTACTTGTTGAAGTTTGGAAGAATGAGAGGGAATCTCATTAAAGCCTATTGAATACCGGAAGGTGCAGGTAGAGTGGATGTAAACAGGAAGTTTCCTATAATGGAGGAGTATAGGACAAGAAGGCACAGCCTCAGAATAGATGCTCATTTAGCATAGAGGTGAGGAGGAATTTCTTTCGCCAGAGGGTGGTGAATCTGTGGAATTCATTACGACGGACGGCTGTGGAGACCAAGTCATTAGGTATATTTAAAGCAGGGGTTATTAGATTCTTGAAGTCAGGAGACTGTAGTTGAAAGGGAAAATATATCAGCCATGATCAAATCATGGAGCAAACTTGATGGGCTGAATGGCCTAATTTTGCTTCTATGTCTTATAATCCTATTTTATCTTAAACCTGACGGTTCCAGCAGCAAACCCTGCCTTAATGTAATTGAGGAGATACTTCTCATTGACTGTGTGCCAGATCAAGGGATTAAGTTAGATTGGGTCTCTAGAAACCAGCATTTTTATTTCCATTTTTCATTGTCACCTTGTTTGCTTTGGTGTCAGCATCATTTTCATACCTTCCAGGAAACAGTGCAGCTAAATAATCCTCAGGCTGTGGTTTGGTGGGTTTGCGGCGTATTGGTTTCTTGTATGCAAGGTACCGAGCGGATCTGGGTGTGGTGTCATGGTGACCGAAGAGGCCATTCGAGCTGGAAGCTCCATGCCAGTGTTCATTCACAATGTTCTCTGCTCTGCACAGGAGGCAATGGAGCAGCTGAATTAGATGCTTCGAGATGGAATTGCAGTTGTAGGTTGAAGTGGGGATTTTGGTCAACAACGGAGTTCAGTGAGAAGGGAATATCCAACAAGATTCTTCAATTTCATTTTCTTTCCTTTCTTTGGTTTCACTGGTTGTTAAGAGGGGTGGTGATGTCAGCCAGCAGAGTGGACTGCTCCTTCTGTGAGATCTGGGAGATCGGGGAAAATCCAAGTGTCCCTGATGACTATGTCTGCAAAGAGAGTGCCTCTCAGGCCGCACTAATTAGTTGGAAAGGCAACAGGACTTGCTGAGGAGCTCATAGGATGCAGAGAATGCGCTGGACAGGAGATTCAGGGAGGTGGTCACATCGAAGGTTCAGTCAGAAAAATGAGTGACCACGGGGAGAGGCAGGCCAGTAGTGCTGGATTCACCTGGGGCTGTTCTTCCTTCAAGTATTCCACCTTGGGATGCTGTTGGAACATAGAACAGTACAGCACAGGAACAGGCCCTTCAGATCACAATGAAGTGATGAACCGGCTAAAAAGTAAATCAAAAAATCCACAAGGAACTAACCCTTCCTACCTACCCTCAATGCACATATCCTTCCATCTTCCTCATATCATAGAAACATAGAAAATAGGTGCAGGAGTAGGCCATTCGGCCCTTCGAGCCTGCACCGCCATTCAGTACAATCATGGCTGATCATCCAACTCAGAACCCTGTACCTGCCTTCCCTCCATACCCCCTGATCCCTTTAGCCACAAGGGCCACATCTAACTCCACAAGGGCCATATCTAACTCATGTGCTTATCTAAACATCTCTTAAAAGCCTCCAATGTATTCGCCTCTACCACCATACTTTCAGACAGCACAGTCCAGGCATCCTCCACTCCCTGAGTAAAAAGATTGGAGGGGGATAACCTCTCAGGAGATAATGAGGCGCAATTCTCGGTTGATCAGCAGGGTACAGCAGAGTCTAGGTTTGCCATAGCAATAGGGGAGCTCCATAGTCAGTGGAACAGATAGGCGTTTCTGTGGCCACAAGTGAGATTCCAGGATAACGTGGTTCCAGAATTAATGATGCACCTCAGAGAGCTTGGGACATTCTGAAAGGGAGGGTGAGTGGCCAGAGGTTATTGCCCGTATTGGCACAAAGGACCTAGATAGGAACAATGAGAGTTAAAGAGTAAGACATCTATAGATTGATAGATAGATAGATACTTTATTAATCCAAAGGAAATTACAGAGTCACAGTAGCATTACAAGTGCACAGGTATAAATATTAGAATAGAACTAGATAGAATAAAAAATAAGTTACCAAAAACAATCTAGCAGGAGTGGATCTTCACTTCCCCAGCTGTAGGCTGACTCATTATAGAGCCTAATGGCTGAGGGTAAGAACGAACTCATATAGCGCTCTTTGCTGTAGTGCAGTTGTCTTAGTCTGTTAGTGAAAGTGCTCCTCTGTTCAGCCAAGGTGGCATGCAGAGGGTGAGAAACATTGTCCAGAATTGTCAGGATATTCCAGAGGGTCCTTTATTCTACCACAGTCTCCAGTGCATCCAGTTTGACGCCTATAACAGAACCACAATCAGAATCAGGTTTGTTATCACCGGCATGTGACGTGAAATTTGTTAACTTAGCAGCAGCAGTTCAATGCAATACGTAATCTAGCAGAGAGAGAAAAAAAAATAAAACATAATAGTAAATAAGCAAGTAACTCAATTACATATATTGAATAGATTTTTTTAAATGTGCAAAAGCAGAAATACTGTATGTTAAAAAAGTGAGGCCTTTTCCCAATCTTGTTTAATCTTAAATAAAGGACGCTTATCCCATTGTAAAAGTAAATTATAAATTCTTCCAATGGAACCCTTTATTGAAGGATTCATACTCATAATAGTATCTAACAGGTCAGCATCCAATATGTAAGGAAAATTACTTCAATACTTTTGTAAGAAATATCTAAGTTGGAGATATTGTAAAAAGTGTGAGTATGAAAGAAAATATTTATCAACTAATTGTTCAAAGGACGTCAGTCTACCTTCTTTAAATAAATCCAAAAAAGAATTAATACCTTTACTTTTCCAAAGTAAAAAAAATTGGATCACTCAAAGAAGGTTTTAAAAAGTAGTTTCGATAAATTAAACAAGATTGGGAAAAGGAACTTAATTTGACTCTTACGACAGAGGATTGGACACGAATTCTGAAGCTGGTTAACTCTTCTTCGATCTGTGCTAGTCATTCACTGATTCAATTTAAAATTGTACATCGTTACTATTTGACGAAGGAGAGACTGTCTAAAATATTCCCTAATGTTGATAGTTATTGTGATAGATGTAAAACTGAGACAGCTACAGTGACACACATGTTTTGGTCTTGCTCTATACTGGAACAGTTCTGGAAGTCAGTTTTTTCAACAATTTCTAAAGCACTTAAAATTAATTTACAACCTAACAAATTAACTGTGCTTTTTGGAATCATTCCTCAAAATATCCATGGTATTTCTGTGTCTGACCAATATGTTATTGCATTTGTTACATTGATAGCTAGGAGGGCCAGTTTGTTGAAGTGGAAGGATACAACGGCTCCCACTTTGTCACAATGGTTCTCTCAAGTGATGCTATGTCTTAGTTTGGAGAAAATTAGAAGTCGAACCTTTGAACCTATGTTTGATTTTGAGAAAAGATGGGATTCATTTGCTCGTTATTATCATTTGAGTTAATTGATGGATTCTCCATGATCTAATTGTAAATTTTTTTGGGTACTTTTTTTTTGCTAGCGGTTTAATGCTTATCTTTAGAAGCTTTATGTATGACGCATGGCTCTGGGGTTGAACACCTAATGGGATTTTTCTTTTTTCCCACTTTTCTTGCTTAGTAGGGTTTTTTTTTATCACAAAATTTTTTTCAATCTTTATATAATGTTTTTCTTTCTTGAGACATTGTAAGTGCTGTTTACTTTGATGTACTTGTGTATATTTTGGAAAAAAAAAGGATTTGAAAAGAAAAAAGTGAGGCAGTGTCCGAAGCTTCAATAATAATAATAAATAAAATAAAACATAATAATAAATAAACAGGTAACTCAATTACATACATTGAATAGATTTTTTTAAATGTGCAAAAACAGAAATACTGTATATTAAAAAAAGTGAGGTAGTGTCCAAAGCTTCAATGTTCATTTAGGAATCTGATAGTAGAGGGAAAGAAGCTATTCCTGAATCACCAGCCTTTCTTATCAGTTTATTGAGCCTGTTGGCATCACCCGTGTTGATGCCATTGCCCCAGCGTACCACCACCACCTCTGGCGATAACAGACTGGTAGAACATGTGAAGGAGAGGCCTGCATACTCCAGAGGACCTCAGTCTTCTCAGGAAGTAGAGGTGACTCTGGTCCTTCTTGTACACAGCCTGGTGTTGGTGCTCCCCTCAAGTCTGTCATCTAGGTGCACCATCTGTAACGTCAGGACTGTTCCCTGTGCCCTGCACTAGTGAGGCAAGGGAGAAGAAGATAGTGCAGTTAAGTGAGTGCTTCAGCAACTGATGCCCCTCAGGTACACGGATCATTGGGTTCTCTTCCAGATGAGGCCTGTACAAGAAGGACACAGAGCGCATCTAAACTAGAGCTCTCCTACTGCTACTCAGGAGGGCTTAGGCTAGGATGGCAGGGTATTAGAACCAGAGTAATCAGTCCAAAAGAGGAAGGACTGAGGAGAAGGTGGAGACAGATCAAGACTGAAAGAAAGGTCAGGCAGGTCCAGATTAATGAACACAGGGAGGCTGATGGGATGAGGTGTATTTATTTCGATGCAATGAATACTACAGGTAAGGCAGATGAGTTTAGAGCCTGCATTAGTGCATGGAACTATGATGTTGTAGCCATTCCTGAGATTTGTTTGAGGGAAGGGTAGGACTAATGGCGCAATGTTCCATTGTTTGGATATTTCAGATGTTCAACAGTCAAGGTACTTTTATTATCGAAGTATGTATGCAGTATGTCTAAGATTTGTCTTCTACAGATGGCCATGAAACAAAGAAAACCATAGATCCATTTAAAGAAAACCATGACCACCCCCCATTCGCAAAAAAACAAGTTGTGCAAATGGCAACAAGAATATCAAAGCCCAAACTCTAATCAACTCCCCCATGCAAAAAATACAAACAAATCTTGCAAACAATAACACAAAAGAACAGGCAAAAACATACAATATAAGACATAAAACTGAAAGAGTCCAAGTGAAGTAGAGTCCAATCCATAAATCGCATACAGAATATCAGTATCGTTCTCCAACAGCATCGAGGGAGAGAAACAAGCCATCCGAAGGCAGGGGCCTTCCCGCAGGAGCAGTGAGAAAGAGATTGTCACACACAGGCACAATTCAGACACAGTGAGCGAGGCAGGTAGACAGCGCTATACACTCGCTTGCCTTCCACACTCACTTTGCTGTTTCAATCTTCCTCGATGCTTTAATTGGTGAGAAATGGCCCTGCGCCCATCTCTAAGCTTGTAGGCCTGGATGCCACTCGCCTACTGGAATCTTCTTGGAGACAGCAAAACATCAGATTGCTTAATCAGTCTTCAAACTGTAGATCACGGGCTCTAACAGAGCCGGAAATGCATTTAAAATGAAAACAAGATGAAAAAACCTGAAAGGAACAGTTTCATGGACCATCTGAAGATGGAGGCCCAAACTAGCGTTGTCTGTTGGCGCCATCTTGACCGGATAGATGTGCAAGAGAAGGAGGTAAAAGAGGTGTGGGAGTTATGCCACTGACCGGAGAGAATGTCACTGACTGTTGTCTCCTGATGGGGAAGCTAAGGGTCCAGTTGCAGAAGGAGGTTCAGAGCGTTGGGTTTTGAAGCTTGTTGGTTATTTCTGATGGAACTACGGTGTTAAATGCTGAGCTGTAATTAATAAACAGCAACCTGACGTATATTTTGTTGTTGTCCAGGTGGTTCAAAGCCCAGTGGAGAGCCAGTGAGATCGCACCCACTGCAGATGTGCGCGGTAGGCAAATGCAGTGAGTCCAGATTTTTGCTTAGGCAGGAATTAACTCCAGCCTTGACCAACCTCTCGATGCACTTCATCACAGTAAGATATGTGAATAACCGGTGGAAGTCATTGAGACAGCTCACATTACTCTGCTTTGGTCCCAGTATGATTGATGCTCATATGAAGCAGATGGGGATCTCTGATTGCAGAGTGAGAAGCTGAAGGTGTCCTTGAACACGCCAGCTAGCTGGTCAGCACAGGTTTTCATTACCCAGGGAGATTACACCATCGGGGCCTGACACCATGTGATGGTTCTCCCTCTTGAGGGACGTTTTGATGTCGGCATCCAAGACAGAGATTTCAGGATTGCTAGCCGCAGTGAGGGTTTGCACAGGTGTAGTTTTATTCTCCCTCTCGAAGCATACATCAAGGAAGTTGAACTCATCACAGAGTGAAGCATCAGTGCCCTTTATGCTGTAAGGTTTCATCTTGTTAGAAGTAATGGCATACAAACCCTGCCACAGCTGTTGCGCGTCCAATTGTGTCGAACTTCGCAAGGAAATGTCTTTTTGCTCTCATGATGGCCTTCCATAGGCCATAACTGGACTTCTTGTAGGGTTCTGGATCACTGGCTTTAAATGCCACAGATCTAGCCCTCAGCCGACCGCAAATCACCTGGTCCGTCCAGGACTTCTAGTTTGGGAATGCCTAGTATGTCTTCGAAGGCACACACACACACCCATCCACACAGGTTTCAATGAGTTAGTGATGACCGTGACATATTTATTCAGATCCGAAGATGAATCACTGAGTATAACCCAGTCCACCAATTCAAAGCAGTCCTGTGATCACTCTCTATCTCCCTTGACCAGACCTTCATGGTGTTCACCACTGGCACTGGAATCCTTCGTTTTTCTGCCTATATGCTGAGAATAGAGGTACAGCCAAGTGATCAGACATGCCGAGATGCAAGAGTAGGATAACACAGTATGGCTGTGTAATAGTGATCAAGTGTGTTGTCTCCTCTGGTTCATGTTGGTAGTAGTTGGTCAGAGACTCCTTCAAGCTGACCTCGTTGAAATTCCCTGCAATAATTGGGAAAGTAGCAGGGTGCGCTGTCTCATAAGAGTTGCTCACAGTGCTTAGCTCCTCCCGTCCCAGCCTCACGTTAGCCATGTGAGGAATGTACATTCTGACCAGGATAGGGCAATGAACTCCCTCACAGAGAGATTAGACACTTGGCCGCCATATCAGGGAAGCAGATCTGAGACAGAACTGCCACATCTGTGTACTGTGAAGAGTTAATCATGAAGCAAGCACTGCCACCTCTGCCTTTACCTGATGCTGCTGTCCAGTCCATGCAGTCATCAGTGTAGCCCTTGGAATGGAGTGCTGAGGTCAACCACGTCTCTGTGAAACAGAGTACACAGCAGTCCCTGATGTCCCTCTGGTATTGTAATCTTGCTCTAAGGTCTTCAGTTTTCCAGAGACTATACATTAGTCTGGAGGATAGCAGAGAGGTGGTTTCTTAGGGTCCTATGTTTCAGTTTTAACTGCAGCCCTGTCTAACAGCCACATTTCCTGAGAAAATGCAGAGATCCCCTGAACTTCCAGCTGTGACACTGGCTCTCTGGGTGGTCAGTACTCCTGAACCTTCCAATTCTGCAACGTAAACAACTTGAGGTAATGTTGCTTACAGCATTGTCTGTGCTGCAGATTGCAGCTGTAGTAATCCTGAAGGGGAATACGTGGTGGAGAGGCGTTGCTCTGCTTAGAAGCCCATGACCAGTGGTGTTCCTCAGGGGTCAGTGCAGGGTCCTCGGCTGTTTGTGATATCTGCAAACAATTTGGATAAAAATGTAGCTGTACTCATCAGCCATTTTGCAGATGTCACGGAAGTTAGCAGAGTTGAGGGTAGTGAGGAAAGTTGTCAAAGGATTCAGCTGGATATAGAGCAGCTGAAAACTTGGGCAGAGAAATAGCAGATGGAGTTTAATCCAGACAAGTGGGAGATATTCACACTTTGAGAAGTCAAATGTTTGAGGAAAGCATACAGTAAATGGTAGGACCTTTAGAGCACTGAGTAATTATGTACGTCACTGAAAGTGGCGGCACAAGTAAACAAGCTGGTAAAGAAGACCTGCAAGATTCTTTCCTCTATCAGTGACGAGGACAATTGGGAAATCATAGTAAAGTTGTGTAAAATCTTGGTTAGGGCACATTCAGAATACTGTATGTACTTCTGGTCATCGCATTCTAGGAAAAATGTTGAGGCCTCAGACAGGATGTGAAAGAGGTTCACCAGGATGTTGCCTGGATTAGAGAGTATCAGCTATAAGGAGAGATCGGACAAACTTGGATTGTTTTTTTCTGAAGTGTCAGAGGCTGAGGGCAATTTGATAGAAATAGATACAATTATGAGAGGCATAGATAGAATTGATGATCTTCTTCCCAGGGTATAAACGTCAAATACTAGAGGTCACAGCTTTAAGCAGGAGGAGGAAAGATTAAAGGAGTTTTATGAGGCAAGTTTTTCCACAGTGTGTGGCAGGGGGTCTGGAAATGATGGAAGCAGACATTTAAAACTGGCACATAAACAGGGAGGCAATTGAGGGATAATGGCAATGTACAGGCAGAAGTGATTAGTTTAAATTGGCATTATGTTGGCGCATGGCCAAGTGGTTAAGGCATTTGTCCAGTGATTCAAAGTTCGCTGGTTCGAGACTTGGCTGAGGCAGCGTGTGTGTCCTTGAGCAAGGCACTTAACCACACATTGCTCTGCGACGACACTGGTGCCAAGCTGTATTGGCCCTAGTGTCCTTCCCTTGGACACGTCGGTGGCGTGGAGAGGGGAGACTTGCAGCATGGGCAACTGCTGGTCTTCCATACAACCTTGACCAGGCCTGCGCCCTGGAAACCTTCCAAGGCACAAATCCATGGTCTCATGAGACTAACGGATGCCTATTATGGTCAACACAGACACTATGGGCCAAAGAGCCTGATTCTATGTGGTTTCAACTGTTAGAAATGTCCCATGTTGTTACAGACATAAGCTTTATATACTCCATTTGAGCATGTGAACCCTAATTGCTACAGTTTAGTCACACTGTTGTTCATTTTTTATTAAAATAGACTTTATCCTAAGTGTGTTCTTTCTCATGAAGATACATACAATTTATGTTTCATGTAAGTTTTCCTTGAGAAAGAGATGTTTCCTATAGACCAGAGAAACAAAGTGCAGGTTGTTGCTCATCTGTGTTCAGTCCACAAGAGCGACAACAAGCTTCCCACTTTAATTCACCATCCCAATCCCACTCTGGCCTCTCTGTGGTCTTCTTTTCTGTTTCAGTAATGCTCAGCACCAGCCTGAGGAATGAACACCTTAACTCCTGTAGGGGCATGTTTTACCCTTCTGCATCCAGTATCAAAATTTACAATTTTAGGTAACTCATTTTCTCTCTCTCTGATTCAAAACTGGACAAAGCTGAGTGCAGGAGGGAGGAGGAGTAGTTCTGTGGCCTTACACCAGCTGATGATGTGAAATTCCATACCGTTTTATAGCATCACCTTTCTTTTTGAATGTGTACCACACCAACTCTCACATGAAAACCAAGGAATTTGTTTGGGTGGAACGCTGGGACAGATCATAGGACCACTGCTTCATAGCATTCCTGACCTCTGGTGCTGACTGTGTGGAGTTTTCACATTCCCCCTGCGACCAAATGAATTTCACACATTCATTCCCGTCTCTCCTCACTTCCCAAAGACATGTCGATCAGTCAGTTATTTGTAGACCATGTAAGAACCCCAGTAGGAGAGAGGTACAATCCGGGGGCAGTAGAAGGAAGTGTGAAATGATAGGTTGCAGGGAAAATTAGAGGGTGTACGGGATTTCTCTGTGACCTTGCTTGTCAGATAGGAATGCGAGTCAGTGTCGTTTACTCAAGGTTAGGAGTTACAGAGTGGTTGCGACACAGAAGGAAGCCGTTAAACTCTTCAAATCTTCGGAAGAGCGACGTGCAGGAATGCCGGAGGAACTCCGCAGATCAGGCAGCACCTGTCAAAAGGAATAAATAGTTGATGTCTCGAGCCAAGCCCCTTCATCAGGACTGGAAAGGAAGAGAGCAGAAGCCAGAATAAGAAGGTGGGGGGAGGGGAAAGAGTACAGTCCAGGCTGGCAAGAGATAGGTGAGACCAGGTGTGGGGGGGGTGCGGGGAAGTGAAGTGAGAAGCTGGGAGGAAATAGGTGAAAGAGGTAAAGGGTTGAAGAGGAAGGAATCTGATAAAGGAAGGGAGTGGACCATGGGAGAGAGGGAAGGAGGAGGGCCCCAGAGGGAGGTGATGAGCCAGTGAGAAGAGAAAAACGAAGAGTGGGGCCAAAAAGGCGACTGTGTTTATGACTCTTTGTAAGAAACCACTTAGTTTGACTGCTCCATTCTTTCCACATTGTCTTGCAAAATCTCTTAGATAATTATCCAGCTCGTTTTTGAACGGCAATTGAATCAGCTCCATTGCTACCCTTGGGTTTGCACTCCAGACCCTAACCACTAACTGGAAGATTTACTCTTCCTGTTTCTCCATCTACTCTGCCAATACTCTTCTCAACACTTCTACCAGGTCCGCTCACAATCTCATCTGCTTCAGGGAGAACAACCTTAATTTCTCCATTCTACCTACACAATTGCATCATAGTCTGATAGAGCAGTACAAATGCACACGAATGTAAGAAGCTGCAGAGAACAGTGGCCACAACCCAATACTTCATGGGCACATCACTCCCCACATGAGGTGTTATCTGCAGCATCTGTCATCAAAGGGCCCATCCTGGCCATGCCATCTTCTCACAGCTACCGTCAGGCAGGAGGTACAGGAACCTGAAGTTCCACATCGCCAACTTTAAGAATAGATACTTCCCTTCAACTATTTGGTTCTAGAACCAACCCCATTCATTACCTCAGCAAAGCAACACTACGACCACCTGGACCACCTTGCACTACGGTGGTTTTGTTTTCCGCCCTGTTCATGTATAATGTGTGTTCTCTTGTGAATGGTCCTCCTTATCTGATGCTCTGTGCCAGAGACGCTGCTGCAAGTAAGTTTTACATGTCAGCTCTGGGTACGTGTACTTTGTGCATATGACAACAAATAACGTTTGATAGCTGAAAGAAGATTTTTCTAAGGATAAATGTTAGCTTTATTTGTCACATGAACATTGAAGCATACATTGAAATGCGTCCTTTGCATCAACCTTCAGACTGAGGATGTGCTGGGAACAGCCCACAAAGTTTGCAACTTGGTACAAACATAACATATCCACAACTTATTATCCATAGCTCGAATGTATTTGGAATGTGGGAGGAAACCAGAGGAAACCCACACGGTTACAGGAGAATGTACGGACAGCAGCAGGAATTGAAAACAGAGGAGATCAAGTTAGTTAAGTGCAATTTTCCAATTACTACTGCTGTTAACCATTATGCTACCACACTGCCTGAAGTCTCTGATTCTGGAATTACTTTAGCAAATCTCTTCTCCTCTCTCTCCAAAGCTTTTGCATCTCTCCCACAGCCTGTACCCAGTTTCAGCAGTCTGCAGTTAATGCAAGAGGTCATTCGATGGGGTTAAGAAAGAGCTCAAGTGCTTCTCAGTGAGCTGGAATCAGCATGGGGCCAATAAAGCGAAAAGAGGTATAAGCAGAGTGGCCATTTTTGGAGTGGGGTAGTGTTAGAGTGGTCTGGCTTTGGCTTAACACACTTGAGCAAGTATGGTCAGAGGTTCTAAGTAAGTTTCTAGTAAGTTCCTTTTCTGTTAGAAGTAGTTATGTTCTTTGTGTGAGATGTGGGAATGCTGGGGGATCTCCAGTCTCACTGATGACTACTTTGTACATCTACATGCAGTGTTTGGAGCTGCAGCTCTTAGGGCTACAGGGAGGTAATCGCACCAAGTTGCAGGAAGCAGGTAACTGGGTGACTGTTAGGGGAGGGAAAGGGAATAGGCAGTCAGTGCAGAGTACCCCTGTGGCTGTTCTCCTCAATAATAAGTATAGCACTTTGGACACTGTTGGGGTGTAGGATGTGGGGCTGAGCTACCAGTAGGAAGCCACAGTGACCGGCTCGTTGGGACTGAGTCTGGCTCTATTGCTCAGTAGGGAAGGGGGAAGAAGAGGAGTGCAGGAGGGATAGGGGATTCCATAAATAGAAGAGAAGACAGCAGATTCTATGGATGTGAAAGAGACAATCCATTGATATGTTGTCTCCCAGGTGCCAGGTTCAGAGGTGTCTAGGATCAGGTCCACAGCATTCTAAAGGGAGAGAGTTAACAGCCAGAAGGCATGGTACATACTGGCACCAATGACATAGGCAGGACCAGGGAGGAGGTCCTGAAGACTGAATTAAGCGAGTTAGGCATAAAGCTGAAAATTAGAACCTCCTGAGTAGTAATCCCTTGAGCCACATACCAGTACGAGTAAGAATAGGATGAATTGGCAGATTAATGTGTAGCTAAGGAATTGGTTCGGGGGGCAGGGTTTCAGATTTCTGGATCATTGGGATCTTTTCTGGGGAAGGTAGGACCTGTGCAAATAGGATGAGTTACAACTGAACTGGAGGGGGATCAATATCCTTTCTGGTAGGTTTTCTAGAGCTGTTGGAGAGGGCTTAAACTGATTTGGCAGGGTGATGGGAACTGTAGTGATAGGGCTGAAGATGAGGCTGCTGGTATTCAACTAGAAACAGTGTGTAGTGAGATTGTGGGGATGGACAGGCAGATGATTGGGTAAAATTACAGTCAGTGGGATGAGTTTAAGTAGAACAGGGGCAAAAATAAAAAAGGGTGATGAATAAAGGACTGAAGGTGTTATAGTTGAATGCACACAGTTTACAGAATAAGGTAGATGATCTTGTAGCACAGTTAGAGATTGGCAGGTATGACACTGTGGGCATCTGACTCGTGGCTGAAAGAAGATCATAGGTAGGAGATTAACTTCCAAGGAAACACACTGTATTGAAAGGACAGGCAAGTAGACAAAAGGGGTGGGGTGGCTCTGGTTGTTGATAAAAAAAATCAAATCTTTAAAAGAGGTGACATAGAATCAGAAGATGTAGAATCCTTGTGAGTAGAGTTATGAAACTGCATGGGTAAAAAGATCCTGATGGGAGATATATACAGGCCTCCAAACAATAAACACACAAAATTTTGCAGATGCTGGAAATCCAAGACAACACACACAAAATGCTGGAGGAACTCAGCAGGTCAGGCAATATCTATGGAAATGAATAGATAGTTGATGTATTGGGCCGTGACCCTTCTTCGGTACTGAGAAGGAAGGGGGTAGATGCCAGAATAAAAAGGTGAGAGGAGGGGAAGGAGGCTAGCCGGAAAGTGATAGGTGAGGCCAAGTAGGTGGGAAAGATCAAGGGCTGGACAAGAAGGAATCTGAGAGCAGAGGAAAGTGGACTATAAGAAAAAGAGAAGTAGGAGATGACCCAGGGGGAAGTAATAAGCAGGTGAGAAAAGACAGAAGGTCAGAGTGGGCAGTAAAGGAGTGGGGGGGAGGAATTTGTTTACCAGAAGGAGAAATCCATGTTCATGCCATCAGGTTGGAGGCTATCCAGATGGAATATTAGGTGTTGCTCCTCCACTATGAGGGTGGCCTCATTGTGGCACAAGGGGAGGCTATGGAGCTATGGGGAAGAATGGGAATGGGAATTGGAATTAAAATGCTTGGCCAATAGGATGTCCCACTTGTGGCAGATAGAGCAGATGTGCTCAACGAAGCGGACACAATAGATAACCCCAGCTGATTTACAGATGACATGTTGCCTCATCTAGAAGGACTGCCTGGGGCCTTGAACGGAGGTGAAGGAGGAGCTGAATGGGAACTTGCAGGGAAGGAGATTAGAGGTAAGGAGCGACTGGACAAGGGAATCATGAGGGGAGTAAACCCTGCTGAAAGCAGAGGTGGGGGGGGGTCAGTAAAGATATGTTTAGTGGTAGGATCCCTTTGGAGATAGCTGAAGTTGTGGAGGATAATATGTTGGATACGGAAGTTCATAGGGTGGTAGGTAAGGCAGCCAGAAGTTGGGGTGAGTGCGGATGAGGGCAGTATAAATAGTGGAGGGAGGGAAATCCCATTCTTTAAAGAAGGAGGACATCAGTGGAAAGCCACATCCTGAAAACGGATATGACAGAGGCGAATAAACTGAGAAAAGGGAATAGCATTTCTACAGGAGACAGGGTGGGAAGAGGTATAGTTCAGTGGTTCAATGGTTACAGTTACTAGCAGGGAATGTATACAATAAACAACCTGAAGTTCTTTCTCTCCCCAAACACGTTCGAAACAGAAGAAAAACTCTAAAGAATGAATAACAGAAAAAACATGAAGTCCCCATGGGCATCAGTAGTGGCCAGGACATGAGCTACTAATTATAATAGGACATAGAAAAAGCATGAAAAATGGGCAAATGTTGTGATAATCATGGGGCATTTCAATATGCATGTAGATTGGAAAAATCAGGTTGGTGCTGGATCCCAAGAGGGGAACTTTGTAGAATTCAATTCAGTTCAAGTCAATTGAATAGCGGAATGTCTATGAGTTTGCTTTTTAGAGCAGCTTGTGGTGAAGTCCACTAGAGGAATGGCAATTCTGGATAGGGTGTTTTGTAATGATCCAGATTTGACTAAGGAGCTTAAGGTAAAGGAACTCTTAGGAGACAGTCATCATAATGATAGAATTCACCCTAGAGTTTGAGAAGGAGAGGGTAAAATTGGATATGTCAATATTACATTGGAGTAAAGGGAATTACAGAGGCATGTGAGAGGAGCTGGCCAAAGTTGATCAGAACAGGACACTAGCAAGGAAGACGGCAGAGCAGCCATGGCTGGTACTTCTGAGGGAAATTCAGAAGATGCAGGATAAATACATCCCAAAGATAAAGAAGTATTCTAAAGGGGGGAGCTTTTTAAAAACAACAGAAGGCAGCCAAAAAAGCCATACAGAGTGTATAGATGAAATATGAAGGTAAGCTACCCAATCATATATAAGAGGATACAAGATACAAGATGTGTTTTCAGCTATATAAAGAGTAAAAGAGAGACAAGAGTGGATATTACACCACTGGAAAATGATGCTGGAGAGGTACTAATGGGGGAAAAGAGATAGCGGACACACTTACTAAGTACCTTGTGTCAGTCTTCACTGTGGAAGACATCAGCAGAATTCTAAAAATGAGAGTGTCAGGGGTCAAAAATGAGTCTAGCTGCTATTACTACGGAGCAGTGCTTGGGGAGATGAAAAGTCTGAAGGTAGAAAAGTCACCCTGGGCCAAATGCACTACATCCAAGGTTCTGAAAGAAATAGCTGATGGAATTGAAGAGGCATTGTAATGGTCTTTCAAGAGTCATTTGACTCTGGAATGGTTCGGAAGGAGTGGAAAATTGCAAATGTCACTCCACTCTTTAAGAAAGGAGGGAGGCAGAAAGAAAGGAAATGATAGGCCAGTTAGCCTGACTTCATTGGTGGGAAAAATAGTGGAATATATTCACAAACAGAAAATCTGAAGATGCTGGAAATCCAAGCAATGCACTGGAAAAGAGTGAACAGTCGACCTTTCAGGCGAAGACCCTTCATCAGGGCTCAGGAAGGGTATCAGCCTGAAACATTGACTGATAACATTTTTCAATAGATGCTGCCTGGCCTGCTGAGTTCCTCCAGCACTTTGTGTATTTTGTTAGAATTTATTGCTGAGGATGACGTTTCAGGGTACTTGCAGGCACATGATAAAACAGGCTAAAGTCAGCATAACTTCCTTAAGGGGAAATCATGCCTGACAAATCTGTTGGAAATCTTTGAGGAAATAACAGGCAGGGTAGAGAAAGCTGGATGTTGTTTACTTGGATTTCAGAAGGCTTTTGGCAAAGTACTGCAGAATGAGGCTGCTAAACAAGGTAAAAGCCCATGTTATTAAAGGAAAGATTCTAGCATCAATAGAAGATTGGATGACTGGCAGGAAACAGGATAAAGGGGGCTACCAGTGACTAGCTGTGTGTCACAAGAGTCAATGTTGGGACCCATCAGTCAATGTTTTGGGCCGAGACCCTTCATCAGGACTGAAGAGGGAGGGGGCAGAGGCCCTATAAAGAAGGTGGGGAGAGGGTGGGAAGGAGAAGGCTGGTAGGTTCCAGGTGAAAAACCAGTAAGGGGAAAGATAAAGGGGTGGGGAAGGGGAGGCAGGGAGGGGATAGGCAGGAAAGGTGAAGAAGGAATAGGGGAAAACACAATGGGTAGTAGAAGGAGGCGGAACCATGAGGGAGGTGATAGGCAGCTGGGGGAGGGGCAGAGTGAAATAGGGATAGGGGAAGGGAGGGGAAAGGGATTACCGGAAGTTGGAAAATTCTATGTTCATACCAAGGGGCTGGAGACTACCTAGACGGTATATGAGATGTTGCTCCTCCAACCTGAGTTTAGCCTCATCATGGCAATAGAGGAGGCCATGTATGGACATATCTGAATGGGAATGGGAATGGGAAGCAGAGTTGAAGTGGGTGGCTACCGGGAGTTCCTGTCTGTTATGGCGGACAGAGCAGAGGTGCTCAACGAAGCGGTCCCCCAATCTACGTCGGGTTTCACCGATGTAGAGGAGGCCGCACCGGGAGCACGGGATGCAATAGATGACCCCTACAGACTACACTTACACCTGTCCCTACACCTCCTCTCTTGCCACCATTCAGGGCCCCAAACAGTCCTTCCTGGTGAGGAAACATTTCACTTGTGAGTCTGTTGGGGTCATCTATTGCATTCGGTGCTCCCAGTGCAGCCTCCTCTACATCGGTGAGACCCGACGCAGATTGGGGGACCGCTTCATCGAGCACCTCCGCTCCGTCTACCACAATAGGCAGGATCTCCAAGTAGCCACCCACTTCAACTCTGCTTCCCACTCCCATTCAGATATGTCCATACATGGCCTCCTCTACTGCCATGATGAGGCTAAACTCAGGTTGGAAGAGCAACACCTCATATACCGTCTAGGTAGTCTCCAGCCCCTTGGTATGAACATAGAATTCTCCAACTTCTGGTAATTCCCTTCCCCTATCCCTATTTCACTCTGCCCCCTCCCCCAGCTGCCAATCACCTCCCTCTTGGTTCCGCCTCCTTCTACTACCCATTGTGTTTTCCCCTATTCCTTCTTCACCTTTCCCGCCTAGCACCTCCCTGCCTCCCCTCCCCCACCCCTTTATCTTTCCCCTTACTGGTTTTTTACCTGGAACCTACCAGCCTTCTCCTTCCCACCCTCCCCCCACCTTCTTTATAGGGCCTCTGCCCCTTCCCTCCTCAGTCCTGACGAAGGGTTCTGGCCAGAAACATCGACTGATCGTTTCCACAGATGCTGCCCGACCTGCTGAGTTCCTCCAGTGTGTTGTGAGTGTTGCTTTGACCCCAGCATCTACAGGTTATTTTGTGTTTAGTGTTGGGACCGCTTCTTTCCACATTAAATGTCAATGATTTGAATGAAGGAGTTGATGGCTTTGTGGCCAAGTTTGTAAACGATATGAAAGTAAGTGGGGAAATGAAGGCAGTGTTGAGAAAGTAGGATGTCTGCCGAAGAACGTAGGTTAAGAGAATGTGCAAAGAAGTGGCAGGTGGAATGCAGTGTTGGGAAGCAGCAGGAAGAATAAACTGTTTTCTAAACAGATAGAAATTACAAAAATAAGAGATGCAAAGGGACTTGGGAGTCCTCCTGCAGGATTCCCTGAAGGTTAACGGGGAGGTTGAGTCGGTGGTAAGGAAGACACATGCAATCTTATCACTCATTTTGAGATAAGTAGAATACAAGAGCAACAACATGATGCTGAAGCTTTATAAGGCATTGGTCAGACTGCATTTGGAATATTGTAAGCAATTTGGGCCCCTTATAAGAAAAAACATGCTGACATGAGAGAGAGTCTAGAGGAGGTTCATGAGAATCATCCTAGCAATGTAAGGGTTAATGCATGAGAAGTGTTTGATGGCTCTGGGCCTGTACTCGCTGGATTTGAGAAGACTGAAGGCTGATCTCACTGAAACCGATCGAATCTTGAAAAGCCAAGATAGCATGGATGTGGAGAGAATCTTTCCTATATTTGGGGAGTCTGGGACCTGAGGGTACAGCCTCGTAACTGAGGGAAATCCATCTAGACAGAGTTGAGGAGAATTTTCTTTAGCCAGAAGGAGGTGAATGTGTGGAATTCATTGCCACAGGCAACAGTTCAGGCCAAGTCATTGGGTATCTATAAGCCAGAAGCTGAAAGGTTACAGGGAGAAGGAGGGGAATGGAGTTGAGAGGGATAGTAAATCAGCCATGATGAAATGGCACAGAAGACTCAATGGGCTGAATAGCCTAATTCTGCTCCTATGCCTTATGGTCTAACAGAGCAGCAGATAAGACAATGTTATGAAATTTTGAACGGAAACCTGAGAGGACTGGATAATTTGCAAGAGATTGATACACTTGTGAAATCTTCTGGCTTTATATGATTATGTAACCTGTTTTTTTCCTGTTGCTTCTTGAGAAATTGAGCAATGTTACAGATCATCAGCTACTAATGTTATTGTAAGAGAGTCCAAAAAAGAACTTGGTACAAGGCGAGAGGGAACCATTCACAATGATTGTGACTGCTCTTTGGGTTTACGCATATTTTCATTTTGTAGGTTTTATCCGGTTCCTTTGTGAAAGTTCCTGTTGAAACTCTTTCTGTCCTTTCAATCACTTAATTTTAGGTCACAACAGCTCAGAATATTCTTTGCAACGCACACAAAATGTCAGAGGAATTCAGCAGATCAGGCAGCATCTATAGAAAAGAGTAAACAGTCGATGTTTCGGGCCAAGACCCTTCAGCAGGACTGGGAAGGAAGAGGGGAGATACCTCAATAAAATGTTGAGGGGAGGGGAAAGAGGCTAGCTGGAAGGTGATAGGTTAATACAGGTGGGTGGGAAAGGTCAGGGGCTGGAGAAGAAAGAATCTGATAGGAGAGGAGAGTGGACAATGGGTGAGATGGAAGGAGAAGGTGACCCGGGGGAAGTGATGAGCAGGTGAGACGAACTGAAAGGTTAGAGTGGGGAATAGAGGAAGGAAGGGCGGTGAATTTGTTTACCAGAAGGAGAAATTGATATTTATACCATCAAGTTGAAGGGTACCCTGACATATATAAGTTGTTGCTCCTCCAGCCTGAGCGTGGCCTCTTCTTGGCACAAGAGGAGGCCATGGATTGACAGGTCAGAACAGGAATGGGAATCAGAATTAAACTGTTTGGCCACCAGGAAGTCCTGCTTGTGGTGGATGGTGCAGAGCTGCTCGATAAAGTAGTTCCCCAATTTACAACGAGTCTCACCAATGTAGAGGAAACATAGAAACATAGAAAACCAACAGCACAATACAGGCCCTTTGGCCCGCAAAGCTTAGAAATTACCCAGGGTTACCCATAGCCCTCTATTTTTCTGAGCTCCATGTACCTGTCCAGGAGTCTCTTAAAAGACCCTATCGTATCCACCTCCACCACCGTTGACAGCAGCCCATTCCACGCACTCACCACTCTCTGCGTAAAAAACTAAACTCTGACATCTCCTCTGTACCTACCTCTAGGCACCTTAAAACTGTGCCCTCTCATACAAACCATTTCAGCCCTGGGAAAAAGCCTCTGACTATCCACATGATCAATGCCTCTCATCATCTTATACACCTCTATCAGGTCACCTCTCATCCTCCATCGCTCCAAGGAGAAAAGACCGAGTTCACATGACCTATTCTCAAAGGGAATGCTCCCCAATCCAGGCAACATCCTTGTAAATCTCCTCTGCACCCTTTCTATGGTTTTCACATCTTTCCTGCAGTGAGGCGACCAGAATTGAGCACAGTACTCCAAGTGAGGTCTGACCAGGGTCCTATAGAGCTGCAACATTACCTCTCGGCTCTTAAACTCAATCCCATGGTTGATGGAGGCCAATACACCGTATGCCTTCTTAACCACAGAGTCAACCTGTGCAGCAGCTTTGAGTGTCCTGTGGACTCGGACCCCAAGATCCCTCTGATCCTCCACACTACCAAGAGTCTTACCATTAATACCATATTCTGCCATCATATTTGAACTATCGAAATGAACCACCTCACACTTATTTGGGTTGAACTTCATCTGCCATTTCTCAGCCCAGTTTTGCATCCTATCAATGTCCCACTGTAACCTCTGACAGCCCTCCACACTATCCACAACACCCCCAACCTTTGTGTCATCAGCAAATTTACTAACCCATCCCTCCACTTCCTCATCCAGGTCATTTATAAAAATCACGAAGAGTAGGGGTCCCAGAACAGATCCTTGAGGCACACCACTGGTCACCAACCTCCATGCAGAATATGACCCATCAACGAATACTCTTTGCCTTCTGTGGGCAAGCCAGTTCTGGATTCTCAAAGCAATGTCCCCTTGGATCCCATGCCTCCTTACTTTCTCAATAAGCCCGGCATGGGGTACTTTATCAAATGCCTTGCTGAAATCCATACACACTACATCTACTGCTCTTCCTTCACCAATGTCTTTAGTCACATCCCCAAAATATTCAATCAGGCTCGTAAGGCACAACCTGCCTTTGACAATGCCATGCTGAATATTCCTAATCATATTATGCCTCTCCAAATGTTCATAAATCCTGCCTCTCAGAATCTTCTTCACCAACATACCAACCACTGAAGTAAGACTCACTAGTCTGTAATTTCCTGGGCTATCTCTACTCCCTTTCTTGAATACTGGAACAATATCCGCAACCATCCAATCCTCCGGAACCTCTCCCGTCCCCATTGATGATGCAAAGATCATTGCCAGAGGCTCAGCAATCTCCTCCCTCACCTCTCACAGTAGCCTGGGGTACATCTCATCTGGTCCCAGTGACTTATCCAACTTGATGCTATCCAAAAGCTCCTGCACATCCTCTTTCTTAATATATACATGCTCAAGCTTTTCAGTCCGCCATAAATCATTCCCACAATCGCCAAGATCCTTTTCCATATTGAATAGTGAAGCTAAGTATTCATTAAGTATCCCTGCTATCTCCTCCGGTTCCATACACACTTTTCCACTGTCACATTTGATTCGTCCTATTCTCTCGCATCTTATCCTCTTGCTCTTCACATACTTGTAAAATGTCTTGGGGTTTTCCTTAAGCCTGTCCGCCAAGGCCTTCTCATGGCCCCTTCTGGCGCTCCTAAATTCTTTCTTAAGCTCCTTCTTGCTAGCCTTATAATCTTCTAGATCTCTATCACTACCTACTTTTTGAACCTTTCGTAAGCTTTGCTTTTCGTCGTGACTAGATTTTCAACAGCCTTTGTACACCATGGTTCCTGTACCCTACCATCCTTTCCCTGTCTTATTGGAATGTACCTATGCAGAACTCCACACAAATATCCCCTGAATATTTGCCACATTTCTTCCCTACATTTCCCTGAGAGATCTCTTTCCAATTTATGCTTCCAAGTTCCTGCCTGATAGACTCATATTTCCCCTTACTCCAATTAAACACTTTCCTAACTTGTCTGTTCCTATCCCTCTTCAAAGCTATGGTAAAGGAGATAGAATTGTGATCACTATCTCCAAAATGCTCTCCCACTGAGAGACCTGACACCTGACCAGGTTCATTTCCCAATACCAGATCAAGTACAACCTCTCCTCTTGTAGGTTTATCTACATATTGTGTGAAGAAACCTTCCTGAGCACACCTAATAAACTCCACCCCATCTAAACCCCTCACTCTAGAAACTATATAGAAACATAGAAAATCCATCTCATTTGAATCCCTCACTCTAGGGGCATGCCAATTGATATTTGGGAAATTAAAATCTCCCACCACGACAACCCTGCTATTATTACACCTTTCCAGAATCTGTCTCCCTATCTGCTCCTCGATGTTCCTGTTACTATGGGGTGGTCTATAAAAAACACCCAGTAGAGTTATTGACCCTATTCTATTCCTAACTTCCACCCATAGAGACATCGTAGACAATCCCTTCATGACTTCCTCCTTTTCTGCATCTGTGACACTATCTCTGATCAACAGTGCCTTGCCCCCACCTCTTTTGCCCTCCTCCCTGTCCTTTCTGAAACATCTAAAGCCTAACACTCAAAGTAACCATTCCTGCCCCTGAGCCATCCAAGTCTCTGTAATGGCCACAACATCATAGCTCCAAGTACTGATCCACGCTCTAATCTCCATTGGCCTGAGCGCATCCCTTCTCTATCACCTGCCTATCCTTCCACTCACACTATCTCCAAGCTTTCTCTGTTTGTGGGCCAACCGCCTCTCCCTCCATCTCTTCAATGCGGTTCCCACCCCCCAGCCATTCTAGTTTAAACTCTCCCCAATAGCCTTTGCAAACCTCCCCGCCACACCTTTTACCAATTAACCTCAAACTGAATTTTTACCACCAAAATTGCTCCGTTCTCAATTCCCCACTGACAGAACAATTCCCAACACTACCCCGCCTCCCCATTTACTAGATCTGCCATGAGTTCTGCAAGCATGTGCACCTGTATTTGCCCATTGTTGTCTTATTTAGCCCCTGTGCTTTCTGTTTAACCTTGTCAAACTTATGTTGACTGGCACGGGTTTTCCACACACTTTGATTATTTAATGCGGACTCCCATTTAGTGCTTATCGCAGTGTCCTTGTGTTTTGAGAATGATTCATCTCGCGGTGTTGCTTGGTCAAGCCCCTGATGCTCTGTTGGAATTCCTTTGAATAAACTATCGTTTCTGTCTCTAAGTAAGAGTCATTTATTCCTCCACACCTGGGTTCAGCCATTTGTCAGCACACACTGTGACAGGATAGTTAGAACATTACAGCACAATACAGGCTCTTCTGCCCATCATTTTGTGCTGGTCTTTTAACCTAATGTACCATCAATCTAACCCATCCCTCCTACATAGCCCCCCATTCTTGTCATCTACGTGGCCATCTAAGAGTTTCTTAAATGCGCCTAAAGTATCTGCTTCCACCACCAGACTTGACAGGGTCTTCCACGCACTCACCCATCTCTGTGTGAAAAAACCTACCCCTGACATCCCCCCCTATACTTTCCTTCAATCATCTTAAAATCATGTCCCCTTGTATTAGTCAATTCTGCTCTGGGATAAAGTCTCTGGCTATCCACCTTATTTATACTTCTTATCATCTTGTACACCTCTATCAAGTGATCTCTCATCCTCCTTCACTCCAAAGAAAAAAAGCCCTCACTCACTCAACCTATCTTCATAAGTCATGCATTCTAGTCTGGGTAGGATCCTGGTAATTCTCCTCTGCACCCTCTCTAAAGCTTCCACAGCCTACCAATAATGAGGTAACCATAAATGAACACAATATTCCAAGTGTGATCTAACCAGGGTTCTATTGAGCTGCAACTTTACCTCATGGCTAATTACTTAATTACCTCAACATTACCTAATGAAGGCCAAATCTCCATTTACTGGACTCCCCTCCCCTAACACTTCATCTACTGACACACAAAATGCCGGAGGAATTCAGCAAACCAGCAGCAACTATAGAGAAGAGTAAATAGCCAATGTCTCGGGCCAAGATTCTTCATCAGGACTCTCTTCTCTCTCATTTCATTTACTGAATTACTTCCCAACTTTACAATGAGGTAATGGAAAATGTCTATCTTTACTACACTGACCATTTTCTTGGGAATTCAAACAGCTTGATCAAACCTTTTCTGGCACAAGCCAAGTTTCTCCAGTCCCCACCGAACTGAAGCTTTGTTCTAGTGACTTTCCTCCATATTGCTTTCCAAGGGGTTGATATCCTTTTAAAGTGGGATGTCAGGGGCGTCAGGGAGGGGTAGCACCTCTGGTGGGGGAACATGTCACGTCCTTGTTGACTCCGCCTTCAGGGAACTATGCACCATTATTCCTAGATCCCTCTGTTCTATAGCATTCTTCAATGCCCTACCATTTACCATGTATGTCCTATTTTGATTAGTCCTACCAAAATGTAGCACCTCACATTTTTCAGCATTAAACGCCATCTGCCATCTTTCAGCCCACTCTAACTGGCCTAAATCTCTCTGCAAGCTTTGAAAACCTACTTCATTATCCACAATGCCACCTATCTTTGTATCATCTGCATACTTACTAATCCAATTTACCACCTCATCATCCAGATCACTAATATATATGACATCCACTACCAAGACAAAGCTGGTTGGTAAAAAAACAAAAGAAAAAAAAGAGTACTTTATCATATAGTGTTTTATAATAATAGCCCAGATCTATATTTTAATAACAATAATAATTCAAAGATTTTCAAGGTAGTTCAGAAAGGGTCCCCATAGCTTTTGAAAATCTTGATTAGAATCAGAAATCGAAAACGAATCTTCTCTAAATTTAAACATGACATAACATCACGGCCTTGGTGAGACCACACCTGGAGTATTGTGTGCAGTTTTGGTCCCCTAATCTGAGGAAAGACATCCTTGCCATAGAGGGAGTACAAAGAAGGTTCACCAGATTGATTCCTGGGATGGCAGGTCTTTCATATGAAGAAAGACTGGATGAACTGGGCTTGTACTCGTTGGAATTTAGAAGATTGAGGGGGGATCTGATTGAAACGTATAAGATCCTAAAGGGATTGGACAGGCTAGATGCGGGAAGATTGTTCCCGATGTTGGGGAGGTCTAGAACGAGGGGTCACAGTTTGAGGATAGAGGGGAAGCCTTTTAGGACCGAGGTTAGGAAAAACTTCTTCACACAGAGAGTGGTGAATCTGTGGAATTCTCTGCCACAGCAAACTGTTGAGGCCAGTTCATTAGCTATGTTTAAAAGGAAGTTAGATATGGCCCTTGTGGCTACAGGGGTCACGGGGTATGGAGGGAAGGCTGGGTTCTGAGTTGGATGATCAGCCATGATCATAATAAATGGCGGTGCAGGCTCGAAGGGCCGAATGGCCTACTCCTGCACCTATTTTCTATGTTTCTATGTTTCTATAACCATTGAGCATGTGTAGGGGGGGCAACCTCCTTCCATTTAAGCAAGATCACCCTCCTAGCCGTAAGAGAAATAAAAGCCAGTACCCGCAAATGAGAAGGCTCCAAAATAATAGCCCTTTCCTCAACAATACCAAATAAAGCAGTCAAAGGATTGGGCTTAAAATTAACTTTAGAAAGTACAGGCAAAGTTTGGAATACATCTTTCCAATATTTTTCAAGGCTCAAACACGACCAAAACATATGAATTAATGAAGCCTCTCCATTATTACATCTGTCACAGTAAGGAGATATATCTGCAAGAAAACGAGCGAGCTTGTCTTTAGACATATGAGTCCTATGTACCACTTTAAACTGTAGGAGGGAATGACCAGCACACAATGATGAGGAATTAACCAATTTGAAGTAGCCCTCCAGGTCTCATCAGATAATGAAGTCTGTAAATCCTTTTCCCAATCTTTTTTAATTTTGTCTAAAGGAGCCATTCTCAGTCCCAACAACAGACCATAAATATAAGATATTGAGCCATTATCAAAAAGTTTCAAATTAAAAATTACATCTATTATGTTCTTATCTGGGCTGGTAGGAAATATATGTAGTTTAGATCTACCAGGATATACTATCCTTTCCTAAATGGGTAGCATTGGAATTACAATCTGTTCAGGGTTTTACACTTGGCTCTATTTTAGGTTCCTCTCTTCCTTTTGATTTGAAACGCCTTAGACAGGTGTCTAACCCGATAGTTAAATATACCTTACGTATTTGGTTTCAATTCAGAAAGCTTTTTGATCTTAATCAATTTGGGTTAGCGATTCCTATTTTAGGTAACATATTTTTTCCTCCCTCTTTTACGGATCGTGCTTTTCAAATTTGGAAGACTAAGGGTATTTCACGGTTTTTGGATTTATTTTTAGATGGTTCCCTTATGTCTTTTGAACAATTATCTAATAAATATAACTTATCAAGAATACATTTTTTTAGATATCTACAAGTTAGAAATTTCCTAAGTACTATACTTTCTTCCTTTCCAATGCTTCCTCCTACATACATTTTAGATACTATAATTAACCTTAATCCATGTCAGAAAGGTGCATCGGCTATGATTTATAATATTATTATGAAACTTAGGAA
Source organism: Mobula hypostoma (assembly GCF_963921235.1). Classification (NCBI taxonomy): domain Eukaryota; kingdom Metazoa; phylum Chordata; class Chondrichthyes; order Myliobatiformes; family Myliobatidae; genus Mobula; species Mobula hypostoma. The sequence continues at coordinate 4,111,812 of NC_086125.1, forward strand.
AGCTCCATTTGATAAGATTAGGGTAGATTGGGAACAGGAATTGGGGTTTATCATTTCTGTGGATGACTGGGGGCAGATTTTACAATTAGTCAATACTTCCTCTATCTGTGCTAAACATTCCCTAATTCAATTTAAAGTTGTTCATAGAGCACATATGTCCAAAGATAAATTAGCGCGCTTTTATTCTCATTTTAATCCTTTTTGTGATAGATGTCCGGGGCAGATAGCCTCTTTAACTCATATGTTTTGGTCTTGCCCTACTCTGGAAACTTTTTGGAGAGACATTTTTAATATTATCTCCAAGGTATTGAATATAGATATCTCTCCTCACCCTATTACTGCTATCTTTGGACTACCTAAAATTTCCAGTAATCTTTCCCCTTCAGCCCATAGAATGATTGCATTTCTTACTTTAATGGCGAAAAGATGTATCTTACAACATTGGAAAGAGCTCAATGCTCCATCTACCGTTTTTTGGTTTTCTCAGATGATATTATGCTTGAATTTGGAGAAAATTAGAAGTCTTTATGATTCCTCATTTAAATTTGAACAGACCTGCAGATCTTTTCTTCAATATTTTCATTTAATGTAATATATACCCTTCTTGTTTTTTTTACTGTTTTTAATGGAGGTCGGGATTGAGGACGTGATTTTAAGTTTTTTAACTGTTTGGTTTTAAGTTAGCCCATTGCTTTGCTTTGCTTTTAGTTAGTTGCACGGTGGGTTTTTTTTGGGGGTTTTTTTTTCCTTTTCTCTATTGATATATATATAAAAATTAGTATACTTTTATGTTACCTTGGTACGTTATGTTTAAATTACATTGTTTGTAGTTTTTTTTTGTATTAATATCTTCTGTAATTTTATTATATTCTAACAGTGTATTAGTGCCTATATGGCTTACCTTTTTGTATACTTATTCAATAAAAAGATTTAAAAAGAAAGAAAGATCTTAAAAAATTTCTAATCTGTAGATATCGAAAAAAGTGGGTATTTGATAGGTTATATTTCACTGAGAGTTGCTCAAAAGCCAACAAACAGATCCTGAAATCCTTTAATGCCTAATCTATCCCATCCTCTAGAAAACAGATCGGTTGTAGATGGTTTAAAAAATTAGAAAAAATAGGACTAGAAAGAGAAAATCTCAATAAACCGAAATGTTTTCTAAACTGTAGCCAGATCCTCAAAGTGTGTTTAACCACCAAACTGTCAGTTAATTTATTTAAAGATAAAGGAAGAGAGGATCCAAGAAGAGAAATAATAAAACATTTCGTAACAGAGTTGGCTTCCAAAAAGACCCATATTGGACAATCCTCACGATTAATATAATATAACCAAAAGGTAAGATTTTGTATGTTAATTGCCCAATAATATAACCCAGAATTGGGTAGAGCAAGACCTCCATTCCTTTTAATTTTTTGAAGGTGGGCTTTATTTAATCAGGGTTTTCTGTTCTTCCATATATAGGAAGAAAGAATCGAATCTAAAGAATCAAAAAAAGACAGGAATAAAAGCAGGTACAGCTTGAAAAAGGTGTATAAATTTAGGTAAAATATTCATTTTAATAGAATTAATCTGACCAATCAATGATAAAGAGAGAGGCACAAATTTCAAAGTGTCTTTTTCACATAATTCATTAAGGTTAGAAAAGTTTCTTTGAATAGGTCTTTCTAGTTCTTAGTGATTGTTACACCTAAATATGTAAATTGTTTTCTTAAAATTTTAAAAGGAAGGTTAATATCGGTTGATATCAAATTGGTATCAAATTAATCCAGGAAGCAGGAAGCGCAGAATCAAATTTCGCTGTGATGATTGTATGTTCTAGTATCAATTGTTTGGTGACAATAAAGTATAAGGTATAAAGTATTTAAAGGAAATAATTCACTCTTACGTAAAATCAATTTATATCCTGAAAACTAACTAAAATTAGTCAGTAAAAGAAACATAGAGGGTAAAGAAGTTGTAACAATAGATATAAAAAGCAATAGGTCATCAGCATAAAGCGAAATTCATGAATAATACCTTTCCTTAAAATACTGGTGATATCTTTAGACTCTCGAAAGGCAATTGCTAAAGGTTCTAATACCAAATCAAAAAGCAAAGGGATCAACGGACATCCAATGTTCCACGTTGGAGTTTAATTGGCTTAGAATTCTGAAAGTTGGTAAGGATCCGAGTGGAGGGAGATAAGTAAAGTAATTTAATCCAAAGAATAAAATTGGGCCCAAAATTAAATTATTCTAAGATTTTAAATAGGTAATTCCATTCAACTCAGTCAAAAGCCTTCTCTGCATCCAGAGAAATCACACATTCCGATCTTTCCTTGGATGGAGAATGCATAACGTTTAACAATCACCGAATATTAAAATGGGAATATCGATTTTTAATAAATCCTGTCTGATCATCAGATATTATAGAAGGTATAATATTCTCGAGTCTACGGGCCAAAACTTTAGATAGGATCTTAGCATCAACATTGAGTAAGGAGATTGGTCTATATGAAGAGCATTCAGTGGGATTCTTATTCTTTTTAAGAATAAGCGAAATGGAAGCTTCATAAAAAGACTGTGGCAACCTACCCACCTTGAAGGAATCAGTAAGGGTAGAACATAAATGAGGTATAAGTAATGAAGAAAAAGCCTTATAAAATTCTCCAGAGAATCCATCAGGTCCTGGAGATTTCCCAGAATGCAATGAACGTATAGCCTCAGTGATTTCTTCCTGAGAAATTGGTTGATCCAATTGCTTTCGATTATTAACCAAAAGTCCAGGAATATTTAATTGGTTTAAAAAATCGTTCATTGCAGTATTATCTTTAACAAAATCAGAACTTTACAGTTTAGAATAAAATTCTCTAGAAGTGTCACTTATTTCAAAATGGTCAATTGTCAAATCACCATTGGTTTTGCGAATTTCTTTAATTTACCATTAAGCTATAAAGGTCTTCAGCTGATTAGCCAATAGTTTACCATTTCTTTCTCCATGTATATAGAGTTGGCTTCTATCTTTTAAAAGTTGGCTTTCAATTGGATACGTTATAAGAAGATCATATTTAGTTTTAACTTCAATATGTCTTTTGTATAGTTCAGGGTCTGGTGCCAAAGCATATTTCTGGTCTAATTGTTTTAATTGATTAAATAAGTCAGTTCTCTCTTTATTAGCTTTTTTCTTAATATATGCAGTATAGGAGATAATTTGTCCTCTAATATAGGCCTTAAAAGCTTCCCAAATGATAAGACTAGAAGTTTCTTCCAACACATTTTCTTCAAAAAAAAAATTCTCCAGAAATTTTAGAAAGTCTTTATCAGATAACAAAGTTAAATTAAAACACCAGGATCTGTTCATATGAGTGAAACCAGGAAGATTTAAAGATAGAAATACAGGAGAATGGTTGGATACAGCTATTTCTTTATATTCAATGGATTGAACTAATAGAATCATTTGACTATCAATAAAAAAATAATCAATCCTGGTATGGGAATGATGGACAATAGAGAAGAATGAATACTCCCTTTCTGCTGGGTGAAAAAGACACCAGACATCAACAATATCACATTTTGTTAAAAAGGATTGAATAAGTAAAGCTGATTAATTAGGTGTGGCTAATTTAAGAAAAGAATGATCTAATACTGTGTCTAGACAACAATTAAAATCTCCTCCCATCACTAAGAAATAAAGACTCAAATCTGGCAGGAATGAAAAGAAACGCTCAAAAAATCTTGGGTTATCCACATTGGGAGCGTACACATTGGCAAATACAATTAATTTATTATCTAGTTTCCCTGACACTATGACAAATCACCCATTAGGGTCAGAGACAACTTTATGTTGAATAGAAGAAATTGTATTGTCTATAAAAATCGAGATCCCTCGAGATTTTGCTCTGAATGAAGAATGAAATTGTAAACCCCTCCACCGATTAAAAAGGTGTGCGTTGTCACAACTACGTACATGCGTTTCTTGTAGAAAAATAATGGGGGCCCTTAACTTTTTAATATAAGCAAAAATCTTATTCCGTTTCACAGGATGATTTAACCCTTTCACATTAAAACTAAGTAAGTTAATATTTCGATCCATTTTAAATACTAATTAACAGAAGAGTTAAAAGATCTGACCATAAATTATTAGAACCAGAGAATGAACCATAAAATAAGGTACTCAGACAGAAAATTTGAATGATAACCCAACCCAGCTTCCAGAAAAAAAAGGAAAAAAGAGACCCCCTCTCCCCCTCCCAAAGCCAAAAAGCCAGCCAAAGGACAGTGGGCATGCTAAACCCTAAAGACAACCCTCCCAAAGAAATCCTGCTGGCAAAACTCCAATCACTCAAGGTTATTATGTTCCTACCAAGACAAAACAGACAAAAAAAAACTTAGATCAGAAATCCAAAACGTAAGAGGATTCATTTTAACAATTTCAAAAAGAATATATATAGAAAAACCTCAAAAAAATAATAAAGTAATAAAAAATATCAAAGAAAATATCAAAAAACAATATATTTAAACAGTCAAAACATAAATTTTTTAAAACCTTATTCTATCCAATATTAAAAAGATAATTGCTCTTGTAAGAGATTTAACACAATTTATCTTCTTCTTTCAAAAACTTCTGTGCATGTTCAACCGATCCCAGCCATTTCTGCACGCCATTTTTCTGAACGATTCTAAGACGTGCGGTGAAGCGAAGGGAAGGCTTAAACCCTTTGTTATAAAGCAGCGACATGACCTCTTTATATTTGGCACATTCAGCCATAACCTCCGGTGTATAATCTTCCACGAATCTGATCATCTTCCCGTTGTAATCGATCATTCCTACTCGACGGGTATGACGGATGAAAAGGTCCTTAGTATGAAATTCATGAAAACATAAAATAACCGACCTAGGTTGCTCCTCCGACTTTGGTTTCGGGGCCAGTGACCGGTGGGCGCTGTCCAACTTAGGCACAGATGGCAGTAAATCAGGGAATAGCTGCTTCAGAAAGCTTGCAAAGAACTCTGTGGGGTGGGCACCTTCAATTGATTCTTCAAGACCCAGAATACGTAGATTGTTCCTTCTGCTTCTGCTTTCCAGGTTGGTAATCTTCTTTGTTAATTTTTCAGTAGATAATGATAACTTTTTGCAGAGCTTACTCATGTCTCCTAAGTCCGCTTCCAGTATCGACGAAGTTTCTTTATTCTCCTTAATTCACTTTTCATGTTCGATTAGAGTTTGTTGAATCATGTCCAACTTAACGTTAAGATGTTTAAATTCTTCAGAAAATTCTGTACTTTGCTTTTTAAGGAAATCTCCAATTGATTCCAAAGTGGTTGGAGAATCACCTTCTTTTTCTTTTGCAGAGGCTTTAGTCCTTCTCATAGACATAATAGAGCAATATTGAGATTTATAATAAGGTTTCAAAAAACTGGTAGGAAATAAAAAGATAGATAAGGTAGGAGCAAGTTCAAAAAGATGTTACCTCATCAGTTGCCAGCAAGGCTGTCCAGGCAAGATCTAGCAAAGATTGAGAACAACTTCCTCGCTTTCGCAATCCATTCCTAGGTTTATAAAACCAAGAAAGCCATTAAAAACAGCACGATGGTAGAGGCAAATACTTCATTTGGGAGGCATGGTAGTGAGTGGTTAACACAATGTTTTACAATACAGGCAACCTGGGTTCAATTCCCACTGCTGCCTGTAAGGAGTTTGTACATTCTTTCGATGACCCTGTGGGTCTCCTCTGGGTGTCCTGGTTTCCTGCCACAGTCCTGGTTGGTAGGTTAATTGGTCATTGTAAATTGCTCCATAACTAGGCTAGGATTAAGTCAGGGGATTGTTAGGTGACATGGCTCGAAGGGCCAGAAGGGCCTATTGCACACTGTATCTCAATAAATAATAACTAAATAAGAACCAGAGGTTTTAAAAGGTGTTCAGACAGGCATGTGAATATGAGAAAGATGGAGGGATATGCACATTGTGTAGGTAGGAGGGATTAGTTTTTGGAGTTTTTTTTACTTTTTAACTGGTTCAGCACAACACCATAGACTGAGGGGCCTGTTCCTGTGCGGTACTATTCTACGGTCTTTTATAAGCTGGCCTGCACCTTCACAGGTGTGACCTTTCACCTCCCAGTCCTTCTGGTCCTGCATTCCTCGATAACACTCTACCCTTTGTTTTGATCAACAAAAACACAAGAGTTCCAGAGGAACTCAGGCAGCATCTGTGCAGGGAAATTTTCTCCAGCAGTTTGTCTCCAGCTCCAGATTCTCCTCAGCGGTCTGGTGCTCTAAATGTTGCTGTCCCTCTCCAGAGGTTGCCTGAGCTGCTGTGTTTCCTCAGCAGTTTGCTTTTCCCTCCGGATTCCAGCATTGTCAGCCTTTTTGCATGTCCGTTTCTTTTACGTTAACTCCTCTCCGTCTTCCTGCCAAACCGTGTCAATGTTGTAGAAAGAAGGTAAAATGTAATGTTCCTCCCTGCACCTCATTTGGCGCATCGGGTGGCAACCTTGCTGCTTCTTTCATGTTCGTCAGGTTTATAAGGTCGAATTGCAAGTCCAGTGCAGCACAGGTGGAGCCTGAGGCCTCTTTCTCCACACTCCAGGCACAGAACCCACCACACCAGCGTCACATAAAGGAGGAGGGAAGCAAATACAAAATAAACAGTTACAGGGGTAGGTTGAAAAGGTTAGAACTTTATTCCCTTGAACGTGGGAGAATGAGGGGTGATCTTACAGAGTAAGGAGGGGTACAGATAGTGTGAATGCATGCAGGCTTGGATGAGACCAGAACCTATGGTCATAGTTTTAAAGTAAAAGGTGACACATTTAAGGGGAATGTAAGAGGAAACATCTTCACTCAAGGGCTGCCAGTGGAAGTGGTGGATGAGGGTTCAATTGTAACATGTAAGAGCAGTTTGGATCAGCACATGGATGGGAGGGGTTCGGAGGAATACAGTGTGGGTGTAGGTCGATGATGAGGCAGCTAACCAAGCTGGCATGGATTAGATGGGCTAAAGGGACTGGTTGTGTGTTGCAGTGCTCTATTTGCTCGATGCCGGCCCTAGGCCTGAGTTGACGTAGTAGTAGCTCCACAGCTCTATGACTGATTCCCTCTATTTAGGGTTCATCTTGAAGGATGTCACTCCCTTTGCCACTCTTTACTGCATTCCAAAGGTTTATGCCATCTGCAGACTTTGAAATGATGCCACTCACAACTTAAAGTTCAGGCTGGCAGAGTGGCACAACCGGAGGAGCCACTGCCTCAGGGCGCTGATGACCCTCATTCTGTGCAGAGCATGTATGTTCCACCTGTGACTGCATTGGTTTCCCCCCGGGGGCTTCAGGTCCCTCCTACATCCCAAAGGCTTGCAGGCCAGCCAGTTAACCGACCACCTTAACTTGTCCCTAGTGTGTATGAAAGGAAGGTTTACGAGGTGTTGGCCCAAATGCATCGACTACAGTAGCCCAGGTAGGCACCTTGGCTACCATGGAGAGTTGGACAATAGGGCCTCTTTCTCTGTAGTGCAATTCTACAACTAAGTGATAGTAATGTTGATAGGGTGAATAGGTTACAGGTAAGATTAGTAGGGGAATTGATGGAGGCTATTTGGCCCATTAAGATTATGCCACTTTTTAAACATTAAAAGAAAGAGCTTCTGGAGGAACTGGCATGCTCTCGATGGGCTGAATGGTCTCCATTAATTCCATAGGGAACTAAAGGAGCAGTTCCCTATCACTGAACACGTGCCCTCCAAACACTTCTGTTCCATGACGAACTTTGCAGTTTTTTTATCCAATCATGAGACGTCAGCGTTACTGGAACGGACACGGCAGAGAGGTTTGGAGCACCACAGCAGAATCAAGCACAGTCCAATGGGTCGGAGTCACGTAGACCAGAGGGTGTTAGCTCCGTCTGCAGTGACCTTGATATTTGCTCAGCAGCTTCACCATTACCAGCTCACACTTCCTAATCCCAGATTCTTTAAGTGCATTGTCGTGGTCAAATTTGGAGTCTTTGATTTTCAGAATATTAACCCAGATCTAGAAGGTAAGTAAACAGGAACAGGAGGAGGCCACTCGGCCCCTCAACCCTGGCCTGCTATTCATTCTACAGCTGGCCTGAGTTTCACTTCTGTGCCAGTTACCCCGTGCCCTCAATTCTGTAATTGTTTAAAAATTTGTTTGCTTTTGAATTATGGATTAAGTGTCTAGTAATAAAACATCAACACTGACGAAAATAAACAGGATATGCCTTTAATCCAGGTAGTTTTATCCTGCATGGTTTAGTTCCATGAGAAAATAAACTGCAGGAAGTTATATCCTTCAGATTTATGAAGGTTTATTACATGTTTATGGCGCATTATCACCAAGAGTAATAGATCACTGCATGGATATTCCTTTCTTTCTCCCTCATCAAAGACTTCATTAGTTAGATTAATCAGTAATAGAGTTGTAGAGTCATAGACTACAGCACAGATGCAGGCACTTTGGCTCATCTAGTCTGTGCCGAACCATTAATCTGTCTAATCCCATCGACCTGCACCCAGACCATAGCCCTACATACCCTTCTCATCCAAATTTCTCTTCAACGCAGAAATCGACCCCATATCCACCACTTGTGCTGGCAGTTCAGTCCACACTCTCACCGCCCTGAAGCTCCCCCCATAACATGACACGATGCTTTTCCCCAGTCGCTGCTCGTAAACCTTGTAGATTGTCAACTGTTGCTCGGAGGTTTGTGAAGACCTTCACCTGTGAGTCTGATGGCGATGAGTTGTCCCAGCCTACTCTCGTGAAAAATGATACAACATAGAACACTGAACAGTGCAGCAAAGGAAAGGCCCTTCAGCCCATCAACAATACTGGTACAAAATACAAACTGAGAGCAAGAGTAACTCTGAAGGATTCAGCAGGCCAATTAGTATCTATGGGGAGGAATAAAGAGCCGACATCTCGGGCCGAGACCTTCATCAGGACTTTGGGTGGCACATTAGCACAGCTGATAGAACGGCTGTTACATTTTATAACTTCAAAACATTAAACTAATTCAAAGGAAGGCATGGGAGTTCAAAATGTGGGCCTAACTTTGAGTTTACTTTAAGCGAGGAATGCATGTATCACGTGGTAGCATGATGACGTTTGCAATTCGCATATTTATACATACATACCACGTAGTTATTTAAATGAACAAGAATACTTGATCAAACAATATGTATACAAGATTACTACAGTATTAAATACACAACAGCTACTGTGTCACCTCTCCAGCCACCTGGGTTCAATCTTGGCCTCTCGGTGATGCCTGTGGGGCGTTTGAATGTTCTGCAAGGGCTTGTTCAAGATCTCCAGTCAAAGCCAAAGCCAAAGTAAATTTATTATCAAAATGAATCTTTAGATCGGAATATGGTAACAGAGTTAAAAATACACTTGGTGTTTATATCCCAATTTGTTCGTGCTTGTTCCTGCCCGCAGACATATGTATGCAACATTTTGGACCAGTGGAAATGGTCCAGAAGGGTTGTATGGAAACTATTATTACCATTTTTCTTAACAACTAATTTCATTACTTAGCCTAATAGGTTAGATTTACCACAGTACATAATTATCTATTTAAATGTTTATTTTCCTTTTATATCATCTCAATGTGTACTTAAGAATGTATAAATAATTGTAGTTTTATACACATAAAAAAATGGAAAAGGTTATATGTGTGAAAAAAGTACATGATAATTGTGAACTCCTTATCCAAATAAAAATAAAATTTAAAAAAAAATACACTTGGACTAAGATGTTAACTGTCCTGTGCTATCACCAGTGGGATCATCAGTTGATCTGCCACCTGCCTTCAGGAGTTTCGGCCCATTTATGATCAAGACTCCCTCGAGGTGGTGGGCCAGCAGTGCTAAAGCACCACCTCCCACTGGTGAGGTTAAAAACTTGACATCTGCCTCTATCATATACGTACCGTATACTACCCTGATACATTTTCTTGCAGGCCTTTACAGGAAAATGAAGAAATACAATAGCACTAATGAAAAACTACCTAAACAAAGACAAACAACTAATGTGAAAAAGAGTACGAATGTGTATTTAAAAAATAGATAATACTGTGAATGTAAGTTGTAAAGAGTCCTTGACAGAGAGTCTGTAGATTGTGGAATCCCAAAGGCACATGGGTTTTGTAGGTTAATTGGCCACTGTGTGCTGTTGTAGTGTGTGAGTGGTGGAATCTGGGGAAGTTGCTTGGAATGCCAGGAGAATAAATCGGGGCTCATGTAGGATTATCATGAATGGATGCTTGCTGTGCCCTGCAGGATGAAGTGTTTTTTCCAATAACATGTGATTCTGTGACCCTTCTTACTTTTGTTTTCATGACAATCTCTCAACTTTAGTGTCTGTGGAGTGGATCCTCAAGTCACAGCCTGTCCACTGAGCCACATTGCCCATGTGTTGTTGGAAGGCACGGACTGACTGATAAACTCTCCCACCACCCACCCACCTCCCAGCTCACTCACTTCCACCTCCCACCCCACTATTCCACTACACTCTTATTCTATCTTTCTTTCCAGTCCTGATGCAGGGTCTTGTCCCAAAACATCAGCTGTTCATTTTCCTCCACAGATGCTGCCTGACCTGCTGAGTTCCCTGGGCATTTTATGTGTGTGTTGCTCAATCTTCTCTTTCTCACTGAGATGTTAATAGGAGTTGGAAGATGATCTTGTCATCCATATCCCATTGACATGATGGACCATTTCCCACTAGAAACAACTTCTACCCTTAATCCTATCTCTTTCCTATTGGTCTTACCTGCTCATATCATTTGTCACTGAAAACAGGCCTATTCACAACCACACCAACTATTAAGCATCCATTTAAATAAATCCAACTTAATTAGGCCATCAAAGCACAGAAACAGGCCCTTCAGCCAATCTAATCCATCCACGTTCTCCCCTGCTTCCCATCATCTCCCCTCCCCTCAGATTCCGCCACTCATCCATAGATGGTAGGCAATTTAATCTGACAAATAAACCCACCAACCCACATTGTAGTGTGGGAGGAACAGAGGGAACCCACAGGGCAACTATAAATGAAAATTATTTTAAAACTTGACGTGTGTTCTTTCCTGGATCCGCTCAGTGTATTCGCAAACAAAGGAAACGACGCTTGTGCTCTAGGCCACAAGAAAACGCTTTATTAGAACTAGCACAAATGCAGCACAGAGAGAGAAACAAATTACAGTGGTGGTGGTACAGAATCAAAATAATACTTATCATTCACTGAACAAGCCAGTCTGGGGGGAGCCACAGATCTGACAATTCACATGCTTACTCTCTCTCTCTAACTCTGATTCTCGCGATGTACTGTTCCCTATCTCAGCACCAGCTGTGATCCAACCTGAGTCAAAGCTCTCCCCCCCCCACCACCCTGCACGAAGAAGGCACGCCTTTTAAACCCTTCAAAACCCCTTGCCCTGGTACTTTTCCATGCATCTGGTACCTGCACCTGCACAACGTCCTTGCCTTCCCCAGAAAAACATATAGACCTCTTCTCCCTTAGCTTTCTCAAAGCATTGCTGTGGACTGGTTCTCTCGTACTTTCTCAAAGCAATCCCACTCCAAGCTAACACCATCTTGTCTTACAGATTTCCATTTCTATTTTAACATATACCGAGAAGGAATCACATTTAACTCTTTCCTTACAGGAAAAAGAAAATTCCAGAGAGATGGCACCCAAGGTCAGGATTAAATCTGGGTCTCTGGATCTTCGAACAAAACAGTTCTAGTGATGGTACCACTGTTCTACCCAGACTGATCCAGGACAAGCAATATTCTAACACACTGCAGGGTCTGAAGTTTTATTGCTTTATTGCCTGAGTTAAAATCTGAATTCTAACCAAGAGATTTGGAAGCTGTGTATCAAAATAAAATATCTGCAGGAGATGGGATAGAAACCTACAGCTCACACTCATGCTGCTAAAGAGGGGTATTAGTTGGACCTTTTGAGGATGAAATTGGTAGATTTTCTGAGAAAGGAGACGGGGCTAAGGGGACGGTCAGCCATAATGACAATGAATGATAGAAGGCACTCAGTGGGATGAATGGCCTCTTTCTCTACCTATTGGGTTCATACATTCCTGAGAAATGGCAGCTGGAGGTCTGGAGGTCAGTGTTGGAGGATGGCTCCCCGATCACTTCATCATCGGACCTCAGAAACACCACAAACGTCCTGAAACCAACCAGCATGGAAATCACGTGCAGGTTATTGCCATGATACAGGATGTTGCCATGATACAGCTTGTCGCCATGGTACAGGTCACCATGCAGTTAAATAATGGATAAGACTTGAATTACTAAAACAGCAGATCTTTTAGGTGAAATAAAAATCAAAAGCCTGCAGATGCTGGAAATCTGAAGTTAAAAGCATCAAAGGAAAGGAAATCATCAAGACCCTTTGTCTTTGCAGCAGCAGCGCAGATGTATTTTTCCACTCGCGCAAAGGCCACAAATTTCATGACATATTCCCATGATATTAAATGAGGTTCTGATTCTGAACACTGGAGATACAGGAGATTGCAGATGCTGGAATCTGAAGCAGTGCTTAAAACACTAAAGGAACCCATTGCCTCAGTCAGCATCTGCAAAGGGAAATTGATAGTCAACATTTCAGGTTCCTGTTTCCAACAGTATTCCCATTCCTCCCCCATACCTTCATTCCCATCAATCGAATCCACCAAGTCACCTGCCAGTTCCTTCTCCTCCCCTTCCATCCACCTTGTTACGCTGACTATCTCTTTCTTGCAGTCCTGACAAAGGGTCTCAACTGGAAACATGGACTGTTCATTTCCCTCCATAGATGCAGCCTGACCTGTGTGCTGTGAAGGAGCAGTTATGATCAAGGCTCAAAGTTCAAAGTAAATTTATCATCGAAGTACATTTATATGACTATATACTACCTTGAGGTTTATTTTCTTGCAAGAATTTACAGGGAAAATTAAGAAATATAATAGAATTTGACAGAAAAAACTATACATAAACAGGCAAAGACTGACAAACACCAATGTGCAAAGAAGACAAACTCTGCAAATAAAAAATAAAAACTATAATATGAATTGTAAAGAGTCCATGAAAGTGAGCCAACAGGTTGTGGAGTCAGTTCAGAGTAGTGGTGATTAAACACATCCATGCTTGTTCTAGAGCCTGATGGTTAAAGGTAACTAATGCAGAACCTGGTGGAGTGGGACCTGAGGCTTCTATACCTCTTGCCCTGATGGTTCTAGTGAGATGAGGAACATGGTCTGGGTGGTGGGAGCCTTTGATGCTGGTTGCTGCTTTCTGAGGAAGCACTTCATGTAAATCAGACCAAGCCTGTGACACAAGACAGTGCAGATATAACCATATAACCATATAACAATTATATATACCATCTCTAAGAATACTTTCCATCAATTTACCCAGCACTGACATCAAACTCACAGGCCGATAATTGCTAGGTTTACTCTTAGAACCCTTTTAAACAATGGAACAACATGAGCAATACGCCAATCCTCCAGCACCATCCCTGTTTCTAATGACATTTGAAATATTTCTGTCAGAGCCCCTGCTATTTCCACAATAACTTCCCTCAAGGTCCTAGGGAATATCCTGTCAGGACCTGGAGACTTATCCACTTTTATATTCCTTAAAAGCGCCAGTACTTCCTCTTCTTTAATCATCATAGTTTCCATAACTTCCCTACCTGTTTCCCTTATCTTACACAATTCAATATCCTTCTCCTTCGTGAATACTGAAGAAAAAAAAATTGTTCAGAATCTCTCCCATCTCTTTTGGCTCCACACATAGCTGTCCACTCTGATTCTCTAAGGGACCAATTTTATCCCTCACTATCCTTTTGCTATTAATATAACTGTAGAAACCCTTTGGATTTATTTTCATCTTACTTGCCAAAGCAATCTCATATCTTCTTTTAGCTTTTCTAATTTCTTTCTTAAGATTCTTTTTACGTTCTTTATATTCCTCAAGCATCTCATTTACTCCATGCTGCCTATATTTATTATAGAATCTCTCTTTTTCTGAACCAAGTTCCCAATATCCCTTGAAAACCATGGCTCTCTCAAACGTTTAACCTTTCCTTTCAACCTAACAGGAAGATAAAGATTCTGTACCCTCAAAACTTCACCTTTAAATTACCTCCATTTCTCCATTACATCCTCCCCATCAAACAAATTGTCCCAATCCACTCCTTCTAAATCCTTTTGCATCTCCTCAAAGTTAGCCTTTCTCCAATCAAAAATCTCAACCTTGGGTCCAGACCTATCCTTCTCCATAATTATATTGAAACTAATGGCATTGTGATCACTGGACCCAAAGTGCTCCCCAACACATACCTCCGTCACCTGACTTATCTCATTCCCCAACAGGAGATCCAACTCTGCCCCTTCCCTAGTTGGTATCTCTATGTATTGCTGCAAAAAACTATCCTGCACACATTTTACAAACTCCAAACCATCCAGCCCTTTTACAGTATGGGCTTCCCAGTCTATGTGTGGAAAATTAATATCTCCCACAATCACAACCTACTACAAATATTTGCTATCTCCTTACAAATTTACTCCTCCAATTCTTGCTCCCCATTTGGTGGTCTATAATACACCCCCATAAGTGTTACTACACCTTTCCCATTCCTCAATTCCACCCAAATAGCCTCCCTAGACGAGCCCTCTAATCTATCCTGCCAGAGCACCGCTGTAATATTTTCTCTGACAAGCAATGCAACACCTCCCCCTCTTGTCCCTCTGCTTCTATCACACCTGAAGCAATTAAATCCAGGAATATTTAGTTGCCAATCACACCCCTCCTGCTGGAAACTGCTGGAGAAGCTCACCAGGTCAGCTGGCTATTGAGGAGGGAAAGGGACACTCAGTAATTTGGGCTCAGACCCTTCATCTGGGCAGTTTCTTTGCCTGTGTAATGTGTTACTGGTAATGGTAAGTCTGTGGGACAGGCCCAGCAGGTAAGAGTGTACAGAAAAGAAGAAAGAAGCTGATAAGCAACACACATCAAAGTTGCTGGTGAACGCAGCAGGCCAGGCAGCATCTCTAGGAAAAGGTACAGTCGACGTTTCAGGCCCAGACCCTTCGTCAAGACGAAAATCCAAGATGACGGCAGGCAGGAGAGTTGATTCTGCAGCAGGCAGGCAGGAAGAGTGACAGGAAGGTTCACAGACCAATGTGCAAGAATATGTAGCACTAGTCTGTGGCAGGACTGGAGCGTTCTCCCGGCCATTTACAAACAGAGATTATCTTGTTCACCGGTGAACTGCAGCTCATGGAGGCTGGCCACCTACTAACTGGCTGCGGGACTTTCTACATTACAGCAGTGACCAGATCCCAAATGGATTGCTGGATGTAAAGTGCTTTCAGAAGTCCTGAGACGTGGTAGGGATAGCAAGGGAGTTAAAACAAGAGGCTGAGTAACCAGACCCAAGAGACTACAAATGTTTTTATCTGGAGCAGCAAAAACATTTGCTAAAGGGTCTCAACAGGTCGAGCAACATCTTTGGGGTTGGTGAGGAGGGGAAGGGAACTGTCACATTTCAAGTCAAAAGCCTGCTATAGAACCGTAAGAGTAAAGGGGAGGTGGGCAGTATAAAGAGGAGATGGAAACTGAGGAAGCAGGAGTCAGCGGGTGGTTGGTGGACCAAGGATGGTTTAAGGCTAATGGGCAAGCACCAGACTGGAGCATGGTGGACACTCTCTGCCTGCCCAGGTGAGGGTCCCAGTAAGTTTAACATTAGGTTTTTTTTTGTTCTAATCATGTGCAATCCAAGCAACACACACAGAATGCTGGAGGAACTCAGCAGGATACAGGCAGCATCTGTGGAAAAAAGAACAGTCGACGTTTCGGGCTGAGACCCTTCTGCAGATTTTCTCTTGTGTGTGCTTTCTTGTCTAGTTTGGTATAATTTAGGTTTAATTTATGCTTTTCTTGTGAAGGTTGTATATCTGATGCTACGTGCCTGTGATGTTGCAGTACGCAAGTTTTTTCATTGCACCTGTGCATACAAGTACTTGTGCATATGACAATAAACTTAACTTTGATATTACCAGAAAAATTTTGCCGATGCACTGTGGAGAGTATTTCAACAGGTTGCATCACCATCTGTTAAGGGGGTGGCGGGGGGGAATGTGACAGGAAGTAGGGGGCTACTGCGCAGGATCAAAGAAAGTTGCAGGAAGTTGAAAACTTAGTCATCTCCATCATGGGCTTTAGACTTTGTACTTTCCAGGACTCCTTTAAGGAGTGGTGCCTCAAAAAGGTGGCATCATCATTAAGGACCCTACCATCACCCAGGGCAGGATGGTTCTCATTGCTACCACCAGGAAGGAGGTACAGGATCTTGAAGGGTCACACTCAGTGATTCAGAAACAGCTTCTTCTCCTCTGCTGAAACTACACCGATTGGTCTAATCTCGAATAATAATGGGGCAGCCCACAGAGAAGTCATTAACCTGATACAGTGGCGTCAAGAAAACAACCTCTCCCTCAATGTCGCAAAAACAAAGGAGCTAGTTGTGGACTACAGGAGGAATGGAGACAGTCTAACCCCTATTGACATCAATGGATCTGGGGTTGAGTGGGTGAACAGCTTTAAATTCCTCGGCATAAACATCACTGAGGATCTCACATGGTCTGTACATACCAGCTGTGTGATGAAAAAGGCACAACAGTGACTCTTTCACCTCTGACGGCTGAAGAAGTTTGGTATGGACCCCCGGATTCTAAGAACTTTCTATAGGGGCTCAATTGAGAGCATCCTGACTGGCCGCATCACTGCCTGGTATGGGAACTGTATCTCCCGCAAACACAGAACTCTGCAGAGAGTGGTGCGGACAGCCCAGTGCATCTGTAGTTGTGGATTTCCCATGATTCAGGACATTTACAGAGACAGGTGTGTAAAAAGGGCCCGAAGGATCACTGTGAACCCGAGTCACCCCAACCACAAACTGTTCCAGCTGCTGCCATCCGGGAAATGTTACCGCAGCATAAAAGCCAGGACCAGCAGGCTCCAGAATAACTTCTTCCACCAGGCCATCAGACTACTCAACTGTATTTCTATGTCATATTGACTATCCTATTGTACGTAATCGCACATTGCACATTTAGACGGAGATGTAACATAAAGATTTTTACTCCTCATGTATATGAAGGATGTAATCAAGTCAATCCAATTCTGACATCAGACTTCTGAATGGACATTGAACCCATGAACACTACCTCACTAATATTTTATTTCTATTTTTGCACTACTTATTTGATTTAAGTATTGTATATATATATTTACTGTAATTCATATTTTTCTATGATTATGTATTGTGTTGTACTGCAGCCACAAAGTCTACAAATTTCATGACATACGCCGGTCTTTACTTCAGATGATCAAACACTGTGCGTGTGTGATTGATTACAGAGCTTTACTTATGGCTGCTCTGTCAACTTCCTTCATGGAAATGAATTCCCACACTGGTTAGGAATGGGGGGGGGGCGTGGTTTGCTGACTTTGGAAGCAGCAGGTTAAACATTGAGCAGGACAGCACAGGAATGGGCTTTTCGACCCACAACATCGGCACCCGACACAGGTAATGTTACTGGGTTCTCTGCCCAAAAAGCCCGAAACTCACAGAAGATTTTAAGCCTTATCCAAACTAGGTGTCTACAGGCACCCTCACCATAGGAAGGTTATACACGACAGGAGCCTGCAGCAGTTTAACCCAATCTGATTAGTTACACAGGCACAATCAAGTGGCAGACATCATTCACCAAAACCTTGCTTTAAAATACCAACTCATAAAAGACACCATACCTTACTGGAAATGCAAGTCTGATACAGTTTCAGAGTAAGAGTCCCACAAATTATATTATGACAGATATATCCATTATTACAGCTAGCACAATCCGTAATAAACATCCGGATATGATATCGCAGGATAAACAGGCAAGAACACTTACTTTATAGATAATAGATAAATTTTCAGAAAGCCATAATGCTAAACACCACTAGAATAGTCTAGAAGTTACCAGAAATTGACAAATGAGTGTGCTTGGCTATGCCTGTACCTCAGGTTTTACCAGCTTGAGCAGAGAAAAAAATTAAAATATAATAATAATAAAACCATATCGGAGCAGAATTAGGCCATTTGGCCCATGAAGTTTGCTCTGCCATTTTGTCATGGCTGTTTTATTGTCCCTCTCAACCCTGTTCTCCTGCCTTCTCCTTATAACCTTTGATGCCTCGACTAATCCAGAACCTATCAACCTCCACTTTATATATATCCAATGATTTTGCCTCTATAACCATCTGTAGCAATGAAATTCACAGATTCACCATCCTCAGGCTAAAGAAATTCCTCCTCATCTCTGAGGCTGTGTCCTCTGATCCTAGACTCACCCACTTTAAGAAACATCCTCTCCACATCCATTCCATCTAGGCTTTTCAATATTCAATGGGTTTCAACAAGTTCACACTCATTCTTCTACATTCCAGCAAGTCACAGGCACAGAGCCATCAAACACTCTTCATACATTAACCTTTTCATTCTCGGTATCCTTCTCGTGAACCTTCTCTGGGTCTCCAGTGCCAGCTCACCTTTCATTAGATACTACTATGTCAACTCAGGCCTAGGGGTCCAGCGTCAGGCACGATGACAGACTCTCCACTTCTCCCTCTCCCTCATCAGTGTGTTCAGTTCATCTACATTAGCCACGCTGCTGTCTTCTAGGAGCGCGTTGACCATAGTCTTAGGAGGGTGCCCAGGGTTCATCCTCCCATGCTTGGGCTCCCATATGATGACTAGGCTGGCAGGTAGCTCGGGGTGGCGTAGACGGTGCCCCGCTAGTTGCAGTCTTCTCACCTCGATTTTAGTAGTGAGCATTTTAAGTAAGGGGCCCAAAACTGCTCACAATGAATGTCAACGTTGCATTTGCCTTCCTCACCACCGACTCAGCTGCAGGTTAAACTTCAGGAAATCCTGCAGAAGTACTCCCAAGTCCTTTGCACCTCTTATTTTTGAAATTTCTCCCTTTTTAGAAATAAGTATATGTCTCTAGTCCTTCTATCAAAGTGCATGACTTCCCTGCACTACCATCTTTGCCCATTCTCCCGATCTGTCTAAGCCCTTCTGCAGACTCCTTTTTCCCTCAACATTACCCACCCCTCCAACTGTCTTCATATCATCTGTAAACTTGGCCAGAAAGCCATCTATTCCATCATCCATATCACTGACATGTACTGCGAAAAGCAGCAGTCCCAACACCAACCCCTGTGGAACTCCACTAGTCACCATCAGCCAACCAGAGGAGTCCCCTTTTATTCACACTCTTTGCCTCCTGGCAGTCAACCAATCTTCTATCCAATAGTAGTAGTAGTAATAATAAGAAGAAGAAGAAAAAGAAAAAGAAGAAGAAAGAAAGAAATGAAGAAAGAAAGAAAGTTACTGAGAACACGAGTTACAGAGTCCTTGAAAGTGAATCCATAGGTTGTGAAGAGTTGAGGTGAGTGAAGTTGTCCATGCTGGTTCAGGGGCCTTATTTTTGAACTGTTCCCGAACCTGGTGATGTAAGACATAAAGCGACTGTACCCGCTTCCAGATGGCAGCAGTGAGAAGAGAGCATGGCCTTGATGGTGAGGGTCCGTGGTGATGGATGTTGCATTCTTGTGGCAGTGCTCTTTGTGAATGTAGGAGCACCTTGTAAAACTCTTTGTAGCTCCTTGTCAAGGCCTCTGTTTGACATCTCATCCAAAACAACTGGCAAGACCAACTGCGTTGTTCACTAAATGAGCAAACATGAAAGGTGAACTACCCCTAGCCTTGGAAATGCTGAGGATAACTGAAATCACCGGGTACTTTGCCACCCAAGTTCGAGAACCTCCATGTACCACTTAAAAGGTGTTGCTATGCCTTTTTAAGAAGCAGATTAGTGGTGCAGACTAGAAACTTTGAGCTAACTCAGGAGAACTTTCAACGGTGACAGTTGTGGGCCGTTAGGGTTAGTGAGACGTGGGCAGTCAGGGTTAGTGAGTTATGAGCAGTCAGGATTAGTGAGTTATGGGCCGTTAGGGTTAGTGAGCTGTGGGCCGTTAGGGTTAGTGAGTTGTGGGCAGTCAAGGTTAGTGAGTTGTGGGCCGTTAGGGTTAGTGAGTTGTGGGCCGTTAGGGTTAGTGAGTTGTGGGCAGTTAGGGTTGTGAGTTGTGGGCCGTTAGGGTTAGTGAGTTGTGGGCAGTCAGGGTTAGTGAGTCGTGGGCAGTCAGGGTTAGTGAGTTGTGGGCAGTCAGGGTTAGTGAGTTGTGGGCCATTAGGGTTAGTGAGTTGTGGGCAGTCAGGGTTAGTGAGTTGTGGGCCGTTGGGGTTAGTGAGTTGTGGGCAGTCAGGGTTAGTGAGTCATGGGCAGTCAGGGTTAGTGAGTTGTGGGCCGTTAGGGTTAGTGAGTTGTGGGCAGTCAGGGTTAGTGAGTTGTGGGCCGTTAGGGTTAGTGAGTTGTGGGCAGTCAGGGTTAGTGAGTTGTGGGCCGTTAGGGTTAGTGAGTTGTGGGCCGTTAGGGTTAGTGAGTTGTGGGCAGTCAGGGTTAGTGAGTTGTGGGCCGTTAGGGTTAGTGAGTTGTGGGCAGTCAGGGTTAGTGAGTTGTGGGCAGTCAGGGTTAGTGAGTTGTGGGCAGTCAGGGTTCGTGAGTTGAGGGCCATTAGGGTTAGTGAGTTGTGGGCAGTCAGGGTTAGTGAGTTGTGGGCAGTTAGGGTTAGTGAGTTGTGGGCCGTTAGGGTTAGTGAGTTGTGGGCCGTTAGGGTTAGTGAGTTGTGGGCAGTTAGGGTTGTGAGTTGTGGGCCGTTAGGGTTAGTGAGTTGTGGGCCGTTAGGGTTAGTGAGCTGTGGGCCGTTAGGGTTAGTGAGTTGTGGGCAGTTAGGGTTGTGAGTTGTGGGCAGTCAGGGTTAGTGAGTCGTGGGCCGTTAGGGTTAGTGAGTTGTGGGCCGTTAGGGTTAGTGAGCTGTGGGCCGTTAGGGTTAGTGAGCTGTGGGCCGTTAGGGTTAGTGAGTTGTGGGCAGTCAGGGTTAGTGAGTCGTGGGCAGTCAGTGTTAATGAGTTGTGGGCCGTTAGGGTTAGTGAGCTGTGGGCCGTTAGGGTTAGTGAGTCGTGGGCAGTCAGGGTTAGTGAGTTGTGGGCAGTCAGGGTTAGTGAGTTGTGGGCCGTTAGGGTTAGTGAGTTGTGGGCAGTCAGGGTTAGTGAGTTGTGGGCCGTTAGGGTTAGTGAGTTGTGGGCCGTTAGGGTTTGTGAGTTGTGGGCCGTTAGGGTTAGTGAGCTGTGGGCAGTTAGGGTTAGTGAGTTGTGGGCCGTTAGGGTTTGTGAGTTGTGGGCCGTCAGGGTTAGTGAGCTGTGGGCAGTCAGGGTTAGTGAGTTGTGGGCAGTCAGGGTTAGTGAGTTGTGGGCAGTTAGGGTTGTGAGTTGTGGGCCGTTAGGGTTAGTGAGTTGTGGGCAGTCAGGGTTAGTGAGTTGTGGGCCGTTAGGGTTAGTGAGTTGTGGGCAGTTAGGGTTAGTGAGTTGTGGGCAGTCAGGGTTAGTGAGTTGTGGGCCGTTAGGGTTAGTGAGTTGTGGGCAGTCAGGATTAGTGAGTTATGGGCCGTTAGGGTTAGTGAGTTGTGGGCAGTCAGGGTTAGTGAGTTGTGGGCCGTTAGGGTTAGTGAGTCGTGGGCAGTCAGGGTTAGTGAGTTGTGGGCCGTTAGGGTTAGTGAGTTGTGGGCAGTCAGGGTTAGTGAGTCGTGGGCAGTCAGGGTTAGTGAGCTGTGGGCCGTTAGGGTTAGTGAGTTGTGGGCCGTTAGGGTTAGTGAGTTGTGGGCAGTCAGGGTTAGTGAGTTGTGGGCAGTTAGGGTTGTGAGTTGTGGGCCGTTAGGGTTAGTGAGTTGTGGGCAGTCAGGGTTAGTGAGTTGTGGGCCGTTAGGGTTAGTGAGTTGTGGGCAGTTAGGGTTAGTGAGTTGTGGGCAGTCAGGGTTAGTGAGTTGTGGGCCGTTAGGGTTAGTGAGTTGTGGGCAGTCAGGATTAGTGAGTTATGGGCCGTTAGGGTTAGTGAGTTGTGGGCAGTCAGGGTTAGTGAGTTGTGGGCCGTTAGGGTTAGTGAGTCGTGGGCAGTCAGGGTTAGTGAGTTGTGGGCCGTTAGGGTTAGTGAGTTGTGGGCAGTCAGGGTTAGTGAGTCGTGGGCAGTCAGGGTTAGTGAGCTGTGGGCCGTTAGGGTTAGTGAGTTGTGGGCCGTTAGGGTTAGTGAGTTGTGGGCAGTCAGGGTTAGTGAGTTGTGGGCCGTTAGGGTTAGTGAGTTGTGGGCAGTCAGGGTTAGTGATTTGTGGGCTGTTAGGGTTAGTGAGTTGTGGGCCGTTAGGGTTAGTGAGTTGTGGGCCGTTAGGGTTAGTGAGTTGTGGGCAGTCAGGGTTAGTGAGTTGTGGGCCGTTAGGGTTAGTGAGTTGTGGGCCGCTAGGGTTAGTGAGTTGTGGGCAGTTAGGGTTAGTGAGTTGTGGGCCGCTAGGGTTAGTGATTTGTGGGCCGTTAGGGTTAGTGAGTTGTGGGCAGTTAGGGTTAGTGAGTTGTGGGCAGTCAGGGTTAGTGAGTTGTGGGCCGTTAGGGTTAGTGAGTTGTGGGCCGTTAGGGTTAGTGATTTGTGGGCCGTTAGGGTTAGTGAGTTGTGGGCAGTTAGGGTTAGTGAGTTGTGAGCCGTTAGGGTTAGTGAGTTGTGGGCAGTCAGGGTTAGTGAGTTGTGGGCCGTTAGGGTTAGTGAGTTGTGGGCAGTCAGGGTTAGTGAGTTGTGGGCCGTTAGGGTTAGTGAGTTGTGGGCAGTCAGGGTTCGTGAGTTGTGGGCAGTTAGGGTTAGTGAGTTGTGGGCAGTTAGGGTTCGTGAGTTGTGGGCAGTTAGGGTTAGTGATTTGTGGGCCGTTAGGGTTAGTGAGTTGTGGGCAGTTAGGGTTAGTGAGTTGTGGGCAGTCAGGGTTCGTGAGTTGTGGGCAGTTAGGGTTAGTGAGTTGTGGGCAGTTAGGGTTCGTGAGTTGTGGGCAGTTAGGGTTAGTGATTTGTGGGCCGTTAGGGTTAGTGAGTTGTGGGCAGTTAGGGTTAGTGAGTTGTGGGCCGTTAGGGTTAGTGAGTTGTGGGCAGTCAGGGTTCGTGAGTTGTGGGCAGTCAGGGTTCGTGAGTTGTGGGCCGTTAGGGTTAGTGAGTTGTGGGCAGTTAGGGTTAGTGAGTTGTGGGCCGTTAGGGTTAGTGAGTTGTGGGCAGTTAGGGTTAGTGAGTTGTGGGCAGTTAGGGTTAGTGAGTTGTGGGCCGTTAGGGTTAGTGATTTCTGGGCCGTTAGGGTTAGTGAGTTGTGGGCCATTAGGGTTAGTGAGTTGTGGGCATGCTATGTTAATGCCGGAAGCATGGTGACACTCCTGGGCTGACCCCAGCACAATCCAGGCCAATTTGATTTTACACAAACAAAACATTTCACTGTATGGACCAATGACAAATAATGTGAATTCCTTATTTTGAAATGCAAGTGGATGTCCAGCCAACAGCTCAGGGATATAAGCTGCCAACATCACTTATTGCCTAATGATAACTTGGCCAGACCTACTGTGTGACATTAAGGAAATAGCTCACGAGGTCAGTTCCCACTGGCATACTCTTTTGCCAGACAAACACCATTACAGCCATTTCCCAAACACCCACAAATGAAAGCTGTACTTAAAGACCAATTAGCCACACTATTAGATGAATCAAACATTAAGCCTTCAGGAATCTAAATGACTCAAAAGACTTCTCAATTTTATTAAGTTTTCCCATCTTTTTAACACATTAGTCAGGGCACACAGTACTGTACAATGTGCAGTTCCGGTCAC
Organism: Mobula hypostoma; assembly: GCF_963921235.1. Lineage (NCBI taxonomy): Eukaryota > Metazoa > Chordata > Chondrichthyes > Myliobatiformes > Myliobatidae > Mobula > Mobula hypostoma. Next base: position 4,135,680 of record NC_086125.1, read on the forward strand.
CACACTGTATAAAGGATGTGATTACGCTGGAGATGGTATAGGGTCCTAGTGCATATCGGATTTACTGGGGTTGTGAGTGAGAGACAGCAGACAAGCTCTTTGTGGCTCACCCTGTGGGCCATTTATGAGCTCGGCCGGAATTCCGTAACCTGCGATTCTACTAGAGTTGTCCCACAGGTAAGGAGGTCTTTTAACCGACTGTGCCCATCTCCCAGCACTTGGTCCCAGAGAGTTCGATGCCTGGGCGATTCCACATGCTCTTCTGGACACATCCTAAATATTGTCTGTGACTCTGCACCCTCCACTCTCTCTGGCAGTGCATTCCCAGCACTCACCACTCTCTGGGTAAAAAAGATGCCTTGCAGATCCCCCTCTAAATCTCTTACCCTTTCCTCTAGTTCTGTTGCCATTGGGGTTGGAGCATTACAGCTAGGAAGACAGAATGGATACAGTGGAAAGAACAAGAGAAAATCTGCAGATGCGGGAAATCTGAGCAAAACACATAAACTGCTGGGGGAACTCAGCAGGCCAGGCAGCATCTGTGGGAAAAAGCACAGACAATGTTTCAACCTGAAAGGTTGACAGGGCTTTTTTCCACAAACGCTGCCTGACCTGATGGATCGGATGACTTGTTTACCTTGAACCTGAGCAGGATGGGGGGCTGAATGAGGTGTACAAAACTACAAGAGGGATAGATAGGGGAAATAATAATAATAATCTGAAGATAAAATTTTAATGATTGTGGATTCACAGAGAGATGTGGGAGATATAGAAGGGATCTGAGGGGGAGTTTCTTTCCACATAGATGGTGGTTGGAGCCTGGAATGTGTTACTTGAGCAAGGGTGAAGGCAGATTGTTGTTCCTTTCTGTGCCTTGTGGTACATTGGTCGGCAACCATTGTCATTTCCTTTGCAATTTTCTCTGTTTTTTTTAATGAGGCCGAGTTGCTAGCTCACTGCTCAACCCAGCACAAACGGAAAGCATGCAAGGAGCCAGCTGGATTCGAACCCTGGACCACTTTCCTCGAAGTCTGGTGTGGTTGCCACCACTCAACTGGCCGGCTGACAGGAGGCAGATACTCTCATGAGATTTATGAAGCATCGAGTAAAATATTTAAATTACCAAGGAATAGGAGCTCATTTAGAAGGTAATTGGAATCACTGGGCAGCAGGACATGGTGGGTTGAGGGGCCTCGTTCTGTGCTGTTTGACACTGAGGATAACACACACTAAGTGTCAGTCAGGCAGCATCTATGGGGGGAGAATAAACAGTCGACACCACGCTGAAACCCTTCATGAGGACATATGATCCTGATGAAGCTTCCCGTTGTGTTTTTCTGAACTCCGCAGTGTGAGGTCTGTGTGTTCCCTGAACTTCCCAATTCCTCCCACAGATGCTGCTCAACCTGCTGAGTTCTGTCAGTATACTGTTGCTGGATATTCCGACCTCTTGTGTCTCTGTGATCCTTGAGTGCTCCCCAAACCCTGTGGGCTCCCTGCACTCTCCACTCTTTAACTCCACCATGAAGGCAGTGTGTTCCCTGACCTCTGCACTGTGAACTTTATGGCAGTGACCTCAGCATGGCTCTGCTCTGTATTGTATCTTGAACTCACAGTGTGAAATCTTGTGCTTTCTGAACTATAGTGTGAGAGCTAAACTTTCCATGAAATCAGCAGAGTGTGTTTTCCCTGGCAGCAATAGATTTAGCTCTGTTTTCCCAGAAATGCTGTATGAGACCTCTCTGCATTCCCTGCAGTCTGCAGTAGTGGCTTCTGTGCATTCCCCAGACTCTGCAATGGGACCTCTTGTCTTTCCCTGAACTCTGCAAGGGGACCTCTTGTCTTTCCCTGAACTCTGCAAGGGGACCTCTTGTCTTTCCCTGAACTCTGCAAGGGGACCTCTTGTCTTTCCCTGAGCTCTGCAATGGGACCTCTTGCCTTTCCCTGAACTCTGCAAGGGGACCTCTTGTCTTTCCCTGAACTCTGCAAGGGGACCTCTTGTCTTTCCCTTGAACTCTGCAAGGGGACCTCTTGTCTTTCCTTGAACTCTGCAATGGGACCTCTTGTCTTTCCCTGAACTCTGCAAAGGGACCTCTTGTCTTTCCCTTGAACTCTGCAAGGGGACCTCTTGTCTTTCCCTGAACTCTGCAATGGGACCTCTTGTCTTCCCTTGAACTCTGCAATGGGACCTCTTGTCGTTCCCTGAACTCTGCAATGGGACCTCTTGTCTTTCCTTGAACTCTGCAATGGGACCTCTTGTCTTTCCTTGAACTCTGCAAGGGGACCTCTTGTCTTTCCTTGAACTCTGCAATGGGACCTCTTGTCTTTCCCTGAACTCTGCAATGGGACCTCTTGTCTTTCCTTGAACTCTGCAATGGGACCTCTTGTCTTTCCTTGAACTCTGCAATGGGACCTCTTGTCTTTCCCTGAACTCTGCAATGGGACCTCTTGTCTTCCCTTGAACTCTGCAATGGGACCTCTTGTCTTTCCCTGAACTCTGCAATGGGACCTCTTGTCTTTCCTTGAACTCTGCAATGGGACCTCTTGTCTTCCCTTGAACTCTGCAAGGGGACCTCTTGTCTTTCCCTGAACTCTGCAATGGGACCTCTTGTCTTTCCTTGAACTCTGCAAGGGGACCTCTTGTCTTTCCCTGAACTCTGCAATGAGACCTCTTGTCTTTCCTTGAACTCTGCAATGGGACCTGTTGTCTTTCCCTGAACTCTGCAAGGGGACCTCTTGTCTTTCCTTGAACTCTGCAAGGGGACCTCTTGTCTTTCCCTGAACTCTGCAATGAGACCTCTTGTCATTCCCTGAACTCTGCAAGGGGACCTCTTGTCTTTCCTTGAACTCTGCAAGGGGACCTCTTGTCTTCCCTTGAACTCTGCAATGGGACCTCTTGTCTTCCCCTGAACTCTGCAATGGGACCTCTTGTCTTCCCTTGAACTCTGCAAGGGGACCTCTTGTCTTTCCTTGAACTCTGCAAGGGGACCTCTTGTCTTTCCTTGAACTCTGCAATGAGACCTCTTGTCTTTCCTTGAACTCTGCAATGGGACCTCTTGTCTTTCCCTGAACTCTGCAAGGGGACCTCTTGTCTTTCCTTGAACTCTGCAAGGGGACCTCTTGTCTTTCCCTTGAACTCTGCAAGGGGACCTCTTGTCTTTCCTTGAACTCTGCAATGGGACCTCTTGTCTTTACTTGAACTCTGCAATGGGACCTCTTGTCTTTCCCTGAACTCTGCAAGGGGACCTCTTGTCTTTCCCTTGAACTCTGCAAGGGGACCTCTTGTCTTTCCTTGAACTCTGCAATGGGACCTCTTGTCTTTCCTTGAACTCTGCAATGGGACCTCTTGTCTTTCCCTAAACTCTGCAATGGGACCTCTTGTCTTTCCTTGAACTCTGCAATGGGACCTCTTGTCTTTCCTTGAACTCTGCAATGGGACCTCTTGTCTTTCCCTGAACTCTGCAATGGGACCTCTTGTCTTCCCTTGAACTCTGCAATGGGACCTCTTGTCTTTCCCTGAACTCTGCAATGGGACCTCTTGTCTTTCCTTGAACTCTGCAATGGGACCTCTTGTCTTTCCTTGAACTCTGCAAGGGGACCTCTTGTCTTCCCTTGAACTCTGCAATGGGACCTCTTGTCTTTCCTTGAACTCTGCAAGGGGACCTCTTGTCTTCCCTTGAACTCTGCAATGGGACCTCTTGTCTTCTCTTGAACTCTGCAATGGGACCTCTTGTCTTCCCTTGAACTCTGCAAGGGGACCTCTTGTCTTTCCCTGAACTCTGCAAGGGGACCTCTTGTCTTTCCTTGAACTCTGCAAGGGGACCTCTTGTCTTTCCCTGAACTCTGCAATGAGACCTCTTGTCTTTCCTTGAACTCTGCAATGGGACCTCTTGTCTTTCCCTGAACTCTGCAAGGGGACCTCTTGTCTTTCCTTGAACTCTGCAAGGGGACCTCTTGTCTTTCCCTGAACTCTGCAATGAGACCTCTTGTCTTTCCCTGAACTCTGCAAGGGGACCTCTTGTCTTTCCTTGAACTCTGCAAGGGGACCTCTTGTCTTCCCTTGAACTCTGCAATGGGACCTCTTGTCTTCCCTTGAACTCTGCAAGGGGACCTCTTGTCTTTCCTTGAACTCTGCAAGGGGACCTCTTGTCTTTTCTTGAACTCTGCAATGGGACCTCTTGTCTTTCCTTGAACTCTGCAATGGGACCTCTTGTCTTTCCCTGAACTCTGCAATGGGACCTCTTGTCTTCCCTTGAACTCTGCAATGGGACCTCTTGTCTTTCCCTGAACTCTGCAATGGGACCTCTTGTCTTTCCTTGAACTCTGCAATGGGACCTCTTGTCTTTCCTTGAACTCTGCAAGGGGACCTCTTGTCTTCCCTTGAACTCTGCAATGGGACCTCTTGTCTTTCCCTTGAACTCTGCAAGGGGACCTCTTGTCTTCCCTTGAACTCTGCAATGGGACCTCTTGTCTTCTCTTGAACTCTGCAATGGGACCTCTTGTCTTCCCTTGAACTCTGCAAGGGGACCTCTTGTCTTTCCCTGAACTCTGCAATGGGACCTCTTGTCTTTCCTTGAACTCTGCAAGGGGACCTCTTGTCTTTCCCTGAACTCTGCAATGAGACCTCTTGTCTTTCCTTGAACTCTGCAATGGGACCTCTTGTCTTTCCCTGAACTCTGCAAGGGGACCTCTTGTCTTTCCTTGAACTCTGCAAGGGGACCTCTTGTCTTTCCCTGAACTCTGCAATGAGACCTCTTGTCTTTCCCTGAACTCTGCAAGGGGACCTCTTGTCTTTCCTTGAACTCTGCAAGGGGACCTCTTGTCTTCCCTTGAACTCTGCAAGGGGACCTCTTGTCTTCCCTTGAACTCTGCAATGGGACCTCTTGTCTTTCCTTGAACTCTGCAAGGGGACCTCTTGTCTTACCTTGAACTCTGCAAGGGGACCTCTTGTCTTTCCTTGAACTCTGCAATGGGACCTCTTGTCTTTCCCTGAACTCTGCAATGGGACCTCTTGTCTTTCCTTGAACTCTGCAAGGGGACCTCTTGTCTTTCCTTGAACTCTGCAAGGGGACCTCTTGTCTTTCCTTGAACTCTGCAATGGGACCTCTTGTCTTTCCTTGAACTCTGCAAGGGGACCTCTTGTCTTTCCTTGAACTCTGCAAGGGGACCTCTTGTCTTTCCCTGAACTCTGCAATGAGACCTCTTGTCTTCCCTTGAACTCTGCAATGAGACCTCTTGTCTTTCCCTGAACTCTGCAAGGGGACCTCTTGTCTTTCCTTGAACTCTGCAAGCAATGGGACTTTCTGTGTTTTCACTCATGGCTCAGCCATGTGTCACCTGTTCCTCAAACACAGCACTGTTACTTCTGTTTTTTGCTTGCATTCTGTCGAGTGACTTCTCTGTGTTGTCTTAATGAGGCAATTTGCATCATTATGATGCTTTGTTACAACATAGGAGCCCATTGAGCCCATTAAGTCTATGCCAGGTTTCAGATCAATCCCATCAATCACACTTCCCTGTTTATTTATTTGTTTGTTTATTCATCATCTCATCTATTTATCTCTCCATCTATCTATTTAGTTAGTTGTCAACTAGAGACAACCCAACAAGCCGGTGCCAGCCAGTTACACCCATGTGACCAGTTAGCTCACCAACCCATACAGCTTTAGACTGTGGGAGGAAACAGGAGCACCCGGAGGAAACCCTTGGGGTTATGGGGAGACGCGCAAACCCATTACAGGCAGTGGTGGAACTGAACCCAGGTCACTTCACGCTTTCATAGCGTCACGTGAACTGTACGTTCTCTGTAAAAATTCACTCTCATGGTGTTCTGCTGCGCCACCCAGACTGGGGTAATTTACAACTGCCAATTAACCTCCTGTGGGATGAGAGGAGATCTCACACAGTCACAGAGAGGAGCATACAGGGAGCGCCGGCCTGGGTCGTTGGAGTGGTACTACCCTCTGTGCACAACGCAGCCTATCCGATCCATTCCCTGAACTCCCGAGTCATGTGCACAACTGCAGTCGGGTACAGGTACAATGAAAAACTTATGTGCGGCAACATCACAGGCTCATATATTCAGACAACAACACACACAACATAAATGAGACATAAATTGTATATAAATTATATAAAACTTCAGAGTAAAAGACCATGCCAAGCAAGGCAATCGTACAAAAATTCCAAGTCAAGTCCATGCTCGTTGAAGTGGAGGTGCTGAGGTTTGGTTAGTGTTGTGCAAGTCACTTCAGAATCTGTGGGGAAGAAGCTGTTCCTGAGCCTGTGGGTGCAGGACTTCGGGTTTCTGTACCTCCTGAGTGATGGTAGCAACAAGAAGAGGGTGTGACCCGGATGATGCGCCTTTGTGATATCAGATGTCGTCTTCTTGAGCCAGTGCCTCACAGAGGGTGCTTTACATTAACTGAACAACACAGCATCAGCTCTACACGAACACCGTTAAGTCTGAGTAAGAGCAGACCACTCAGCCCGTGAAGTCTGGCCCATCATTCAGTATGATGATGGCTGATTTGCTTCAGGCTTCATTTCTTCCTCTTCTTTAACATCACAAAGCATTTCCAGAAGTTCAACAGAAGCACCTTTAGACAAAATTCAATCTTTGAGATTGAAGACCCAAACCATCTTAAATGATTTCCTGGTTTGACCATACTTTGTTTTTAAAATTCTCGTTCTTGGTTTCAGATGAACCCTTTATCTCACGCCGCCTATCTCTCTGCTCTCCCTCAGCCCTCGGGCATCTCTGCACTCCTTCGATTCTGCCCTTTTGCTCAACTGTGATTTGCTCCACTGCTGTTCGGTATTCCTCGCTGCCTCAGTAGAGCCGCCAACATAATCAAAGGCCACACCCAGCTCAGACATTCTCTCCGCTTCCTTGTCCCTTCAGGCAGAAGATACAAAAGCCCAAAAGGACCTACTACCAGGCTCTAGAACAGCATCTGTCCCACTGTTGCATAACTTCTGAACTGTCCCTGGTACAATAAGATGGGCCTTTCACTTTACAATCTATCTCATTATGACCTTGGACTTTATGTCTGACCACCCTGCACTTCCAATTTATTCTGCTTTCTGTTATTGATTTTCCTTGTACCTTTTCAAAGCACTGATGTGATGAAATGCCCTTTACGGATAGCATGCAGAACAAGTTTTTCAATGCACATGTGACAATAATAAATCAAGTTACCAGTTTACCTTCATCTGCCAGGCTCTACAGCTCTCTAAACTCTCTGCATACATCCATCTCCCCCACTTCTTCTTTAAATCTCTCTAAGACTGACCAGTCTAAGCAGGTCACTTGCCTTCAAATCTGAACTGAGAACTCTCCTGTGAATCACCTTGAAATATGTTGCCTCACAAGTGTGAACGCAGTCCGTTGTTGCAATGGGGTTTCATCCACTTCCTTTCTGATTGGGTTTGTACATAGTTTCCTCATCACTCGAACCTTCCATCATTGTGGCCTCTGTAAGGGGAACTCCTCGACTGCAAGGAGTGCCGTATTTTCTGAAAACAATCAACCACACAATGTTTGCTGGGAGGAAAAGATAGCTTGGACAGGTCGATCTGGTTTGTGATAAATGAGCTCGTTTAATTGCATACTTAGTGCAATTTTAGTGGCCAATCAGACAACAACAACTAAAAAAAGGAACTCAGTAAGACTCCCATTCTGACATGTCTGTCCATGGGCCCCTCTACTACTTCGATGAGGCCACACTCAGGTTGGAAGAGCAATCACTTCCTCGTACCCCACTCCCCTCCCCACCACCACCCTCCTCTTTTTTTATATTCCCCATTCTAGTTAACCTCTCACCCCTTCTCTTCTCCTCACCTGCCCATCACCTCCCTATGGTTCCCCTCCTACTTCCTTCCATGGCCCTCTGTCCTCTCCTATCAGATTTTTCCTTCATCAGCCCTTTACCTCTTTCACCAGAGGCAGTAGTCTCTGGACTGTTGCCTGTGCCATGCACCAGCCTGTGTAAAGATTGGGATGACTTGGCAGATGAATGTGTGACTGAAGAACTGGTGTGGGGGCAAGGTTTCAAGGTTCTGGATCATTGGGATCTAAGGAAGGTGCAACCTGTAAAAAAAGGACAGGTTACACCTGAACCCAAGGGAGACCAATATCCTTTGCCAGAGCTGTTGGGGAGGGTTTGAACTAATTTGACAGGGGGATAGGAACCAGAGTGACAGGGCTGAGGTGGGGGCAGTTGGTGTACAACTAGGTAGTGTGAAGGGAATTACAGAGGCTGTTGCGAGCAGCAGGCCAACCTTGATTGGAAGGGGACACTAGCAGAGGTGATGGTAGAACAGTAATGGCTGCTGTCTCTGGGGGCCATTTAAGAATGTGTAGGATAGATACATCCAAAAAATAAAGTATTTTAATGGAAGGATGAGACAAGCTTGGCTGACAAGGGAAGTCAAAGACAACATAAAAGCTAAAGAGAAGGCATATAACAAAATTTAGTGGGAAGTTAGAGGTTTGGTAAACTTTTAATATCTGACAGAAGGCAACTAAAAGAGCGGTAAAAGATGAAATATGAAGGTAAGCTAGCCAGTAATATCGAAGAGGATACAAAAAGATTTTTCAGATATATAGAGTTATAGAAGGACGAGAGTAGATATTGGTCAACTGGAAAGTGACTCTGGAGAGGTAGAAATGAGACAAAGAAGTGGCAATGAACTTAATCCATATTTTGCATTAGTCTTCACCGTGAAGACACTAACAGAATGTGAGAAATGCGAGTGTCAGGGGGCACCAGTGAATGTACTCTAGTTGCTACTACCAATGAGAAGACACTTGGGAAGCTGAAGGTCTGAAAGTAGATAAGTCACCTGGACTAGATGGTCTACACACCTGGGTTCTGAAATTGAAGAGATTGTGGATGCATTAGTAGTGATCTTTCAAGAATCACTAGATTCTGGAATGGTTCCAGAGGACTGCAAAATTGCAAATGTCACTCCACTCTTGAAGAATGGAGGGAAGCAGAAAAAAAAGGGAATTATAGGCCAGTTAGTCTGACACCAATGGTTGGGAAGATGTTGGAGTCCATTATTAAAGATGAGGGTTTCAGGTACTTGGAGGCGAATGATAAGGTAGGCCAAAGTCAGCATGGTTTCCTTAAGGAGAAGTCTTGCCTGATAAATCTGTTGGTATTCTTTGAGGAAATAACACATAGGATAGACAAAGGAGAGTCAGTGGATGTTGTTTATTTGGATTTCCAGAAGGCCTTTGACAAGGTTCTGCACATGAGTGTGCTTGCTAAGATAAGAGCCTATGTTATTGCAGGAAAGATACTGGCATGGTTAATTTGCGGGTTGGGTTGGTTGTAAGGAAGGCAAATGCAATGTTGACATTCATTTCCAGAGGATTAGAATACAAAAGTAAGGATGTAATGTTGAGGCTTTATAAGGCATTGGTCAGACTGCACTTGTAGTATTGTGAGCAGTTTTGGGCCCTTAGCCAAGAAAGGATGTGTTGGCATTGGAAAGAGTCCAGAGGAGTTTCACAAGAATTATCCCGGGAATGAAAGAGTTAACATATGAGGAGCGCTTGATGCTTTGGTCCTGAACTTGTTTTAGTTTAGCAGAATGAAGGTGATCTCATTGAAACTTATCAAATATTGAAAGGCCTTGATAGAGTAGATGTGGAGAGAATGTTTCCTATAGTGGGGGAGTCTAGGAACAGCCTCAGAATTGAGGGACATCCACTTAGTAAAGAGATGTAGAAATATTCTTTATCCAGAGGGTGGTGAATCTATGGAATTCATTATCACAGATGGTCTTATGGCTTTATGGTCCACTTATCCCTTCCCAGCTTCTTACTTCATTCATTCTCCCCCACCTACCCACCTTCCCCCTCACCTGGACTCACCTATCACCTGCCAGCTTGCCCTCTTTCCTCTCCCCCCACTTTCCTATTCTGGTTTATGCCCCCTTCCTCTCCAGTCCTGATGAAAGGTCTCAACCAGAGATATCAGTTGTTCATTTCCCTCCATAGATGCTGCCTGACCTGCTAAGTTCCTCCAGCATTTTGTGCGTTTTGCTCAAGGTTTCCAGCATCTGCAGAATCCCTTGTGTTTATCAGTAATGCACTGGTCTGTAGCAAGTGAGCAACCATTTCACAGTGCAGAGCAATGGGACCATTTATGTAATTTAACACTAATGTTAGCATACCAGTGGCTGTATGCTGCTGGCTATCCTTAGGACAGGCCCCAATCTATCCCGAATCTACCCTAGACCCAACACATTGATGCAATTACGAAAAGGCATGCCTGAGTCTCTAGTTCATTAGGAGTTTGACATGATTTGGTATGCCATCAAAGACGCCAGCAAATTTCTACAGATACAGAGTGGTGAGCGTTCTGACTGGCTGGATCACTGCCTGATACGAGGCTCCAATACGCAGGACCGACAGAGGCTGCAGAGCGTTGTAGACACAGACAGCGCCATCACGGCCACAACCCTCCACAACATCGAGGGCATCTTGATCGTCGCTGTTCCTTTCTGTGAGGAGGGGGAGTTGATGCTACCGTTGCTGTTTTTTTGTGAGGGAAGGGTTCAGGGGATCTGGGCCCGAAACATGGACTGTTACTTCTTTTCCATAGGTGCTGCCTGAGCTGCTGGGTGTGTTGCTCCAGATTTCCAGCATCCGCAGATTTTCTCATGCACGTGATCTATAAGGCAGGTTTGTTTGCAGAAAGGGTCATGGGTATCTGGAATGAGCTGTCAGGGGATTTGGGTGAAAGCAAAGTTTAAGAGGAGCTCAGACGAGCACATGAAATGTTGTTTTAAGTGCTGTGTGTGAAGTGTGTTTTATGGGTGCACCATGGAGCAGAGGAATGCTCTTTCATTTGGCTGTGTATATATAAAGTCAGATGACAATAAACTTGAACTTGAATGGGGGATATACAGCATGTGCAGTTTAAATTGGCATCATGGTTAGGAAAGACACGTTGGGCTGAAGGGCCTCCTCCTGTGCTATACTGGTCTATGTTCTATGTGAGTAATGAGCAGGAAGCCCTCCACAAACAGCAATATGATCATTCTAAGGGATTATCAACCGTCGCTGGTCTCGAGGGAGAGTTGTCCTCCTTCGCTGCATAAAACTATCACAGGATTTTTCTTGACCACTTGAGAAACAGACAGTTTAACCTCTCAACCAACCAAGACAGCACACTAATAATGCTGCATTCCCTCTGTGTTAAACCCGCTGAGCAAAAACTGGCAAATATCCTGAGTGGCAGATCTTGTGTCGAGCAAAACTATTATAATCTGCCACACTTGGGTTTTGTTGGTGCTGGACCAGCTGATACTCTGGACTATTAGATGTTATTTCACTTTTTTTAAAAGCATGATACATGGTGGTATAGACTGTATTACAGACTTGTATCATAATGGCTCAAGAAATTGCAGACAGTCAAGAACACAGCGCAGTGCATCACACAAACCACACAATGGTCCATTCCATTGACCCCAGCAACACTTCCCACTGCCTCAGGAAAACAGGCAACAGATCGAGGATTCCTCCCACCTCAGTCATTCTTCCTTTTCCGCTCTCCCATCTAGAAGGTACAGAAGACTGACAGTATGCACCACGAGGCTCAAGGACATCTTTTGTACTGCTCTTGATACTTTGTCAAATTCTTGAACAGGACTCTCTTCCACTAAAACTCTTGATCTTCCAATCTACTTTGTTGTGACCCTTCTTACACTTTATTTCACTGTAACTGTGACACTCTATTCTGATTTTTGTTTTTCCTTTTCACTACCTCCATAAGACCATAAGAGCAGAGAAAGGCCATCCTGTCAATCTGCAATTCCGTCATGATTGATCCAGTTCCCTCTCAGCCCCAATCTCCAAACTTCTCCCTGTATCCCTTCAAGTCCTGACTAATCTATCAACCTCTGCCTTAAACACACCAAATGACTTCACACGTGGCAACAAATTCCACAAATTCAGCACCCTCTGGCTAAAGAAACTCATCTCCTTTCTAAATTGACATCCTTCTATTCTGAGGCTGTGCCCTCTTGTTCTAGACTCCTCCATTGGAAACATCCTCCCCATGACCACTCTATCTAGGCCTTTCAATATTTATACTTTATACTTTATTGTCGCCAAACAATTGGTACTAGAAAGTACAATCATCACGGCGATATTTGATTCTGCATTTCCCACTCCCTGGATTACAAATATTAAATATTAAAATATTTAAAATTAGTAAATATTAAAAATTTAACTTATAAGTCATAAATAGAAAATAGAAAAATGGAAAGTAAGGTAGTGCAAAAAAACCAAGAGGCAGGTCCGGATATTTGGAGGGTACGGCCCAGATCCCGGTCAGGATCCATTCAGCAGTCTTATCACAGTTGGAAAGAAGCTGTTCCCAAATCTGGCCGTACGAGTCTTCAAGCTCCTGAGCCTTCTCCCTGAGGGAAGAGGGACGAAAAGTGTGTTGGTTGGGTGGGTCGTGTCCTTGATTATCCTGGCAGCACTGCTCCGACAGCGTGCGGTGTAAAGTGAGTCCAAGGACGGAAGATTGGTTTGTGTGATGTGCTGCGCCGTGTTTACAATCTTCTGCAGTTTCTTTCGGTCTCAATGATAGGTTTCAATGAGAAACTCTTCTAAATTCCAGTGAGTACAGGCCCAGAGCCATCAAATGCTCTTCATATGGTAACCCTTTCACTCCCGGGATCATTTGTATAAATCTCCTCTGGACCCTCTCAAATGTCAGCATATCCTTTCTTAAATAAGTGGCCCAAAACTGCTCACAACACTCCAAATGAGGCCTCACCAGTGTCTAGTAAAGCCTCAACATTATATCTTTGCTTTTATATTCTAGTCCTCTCGAAATGAATGTTAACTTTGCATTTGGCTTCCTCACCACCAACTCCACCTGCTTCAGGGAATCCTGCATGAGGTCTTCCAAGTCCCTTTGCAGCTCAGATTTTTTAATCTTCCCTCCGTTTAGAAATAGTCAACCCTTTTCTTCCTCACCTCAACGTACTTAAGCATGGAATGAGCTGCCTGGGTGACACGCAAAGAATAACTTTGTACGTGTGACAATATCAAGCCTATTCCAACACCAACACCAAGACCAAACCTGATAAGTTGAAAAGAAATAGGGAATATAAGCACTCCAGACCCCAGCTCCTGCCTTAAACCATCCCACATTCCTGACTTCCAGTGTTCCAAGCCCCCTAACCCCATCTCCAGCCGCACACCCAGCCTATAGTGTGGTCTCCAACCCCATCTGTACTCTGGACACCCAGCTGCTAGCTCCATTCCTGCTTAATCTCTGAACCCATAGCTCACACTGCAGACCAATGGGTAATCCAGATGTCGAACCATCAGGCATTTGCTGGATTTTCAGAGTTTAGGGAGCGGTTCCTTTCCATCAAGGGCACAAGCTGTTGCCACCGACATCAGCAAAGATTACTCACAATGCACGGACGATGATAAAGTCTTTTGTCAGAGGATTTTAACACATGGCCAGTAGATGAACTATGTGAAACAGAATTACACTCAGTAGCCACTTCATGAGCTCATTAGCATAGTTATCTAATCGATCAATCATAAAAGCATGCATTTAGGGCCAAGAGGTTCAGTTGTTCAGACCAAACATCAGAATGGGGAAGGAATGTGACCTCAGTGACTTTCACCCTGGAATGATTGTTGGTGCCAGACAGGGTGGTTTGAGTATCTCAGAAACTGCTGATCTCCTGGGACTTTCACAAACAGCGGTCTCTAGAGTTTACAGAGAGCGGTGCAAAAATAAAATGAAAATATCTAGTGAGTGGCAGTTCAATGGTTAAAAACACTTTGTGAATGAGAATTGTCAGAGAAGAAAAGTCAGACTGCTTCAGGCTGACGGGAAGTCACCAAATAACCACCCGATACAACAGTGGCATGCGGAAGAGGATCTCTGAATGCAGAACGACATGTTGAACCTTAAGTGGATGGGCTACAGCAGCAGAAGACCATGAACATACACTCAGTGGCCACTTTATTAGGTACAGTAGATAACAATTCAGCAAATTGAAAATGTTTTCTTTCATTTATGGTCAAACAGTTTATCAAAGCTTGCCAAAGAACTAAAGGTTTGAATGTCAGTTGAATTTCCTTTTATAATACATTCAACAAACAATTGCTTGATGTCTTAACAAGTGTCTCAGATTTATATCGTCTTCCAGTTAATTGAGCTGGTTAATTGGGACAGGCATTGATTTGGGAAAACTTAAAGAACGAAAGCTAAATGAAGAAAACTGCTGGGAAACCGGGACCGCTCCCGAACAGTCTATTACTAGCATCAATTGTGTGCACTTGCACGGCCATTAGACACAACACCATGCTCAGAGCGATCAGTTTTTAATTAACATCAATTGCATAAGTTTGTGTTCAGAAAGCAGTGATTTTTGTCACTGAGAGCAGGCGAGAAATAAACAGTAAGACAATTCAGAACTATTTTGCTCACTGAGGTTTCAAACATTCAGGCTTCAACAAGCTAGGAACTGTAATGAACTTAAAAGGTATCGGCTATCATCTTGAACATTACAGTGAAAATGAAGATTTAGGGGATGAAGTCATCTAAAGTATTTTATGAAGGAAGTCCATTATCTACACAAAGTGTCTGTGTTGATTTTGTTCATTTGCAGTCAATCAAAAGAACACAGCAGGTGAATTTCTCCATCGATAAACATAGGGAACTAATATACAATTTTATAGTACTGTAAGGGTATTTGTAGTGTTCTAATTTGCTCTGTAATTCATTTAAATACGTATACAAGATTGAAGTAAATTGCAGACCATGTAAAATTAGTCAGCTCCACTATGGGTCCAGCCTCTGTAGTATCCAAGAAGTCTTCAAGGAGTGGTGCTTTAGGAAGGACCTCCACCACCCAGGGCATACCCTCTTCTCACTGATACTGTCGGGAAGGAGCTACAGAACCCTGAAATACTCAGTGATCAAGAACAGCTTCTTCCCCTCTGCCATCCTATTTTTGAAGGGACATTGAACCCATGAACACTACCTCGCCACTTTTTTATTTGTTTTTTGCACGATTTATTTTAACTTAACTATTTAATAGACCTATATAAACTTAATGTAGAGAATTTTTTGTTCTCTGTATTTCTTTGTCATATATTGCATTGTACCACTGCAGTAACAAATTCCACAACATAAGCCGATGATATTAAACCTGCTTCTGATAAATTATTCATCAGTTAAATCATAGTTTGCCTTTTTTTATACCTTTTAACTATTTCCATGAAACTTTGGCTAACTGGGGCAGCCACTTGGGCCAAACTGTACTAGTCCTGATGTGTCCCAATTAAATAGGAATCCACTACATTTAAATTCAGCAGCCAATTTGCAATTACTGTCCTGTAAAACTCTGGTAATCTGTCAGACTCGGGATTTAGGTAGTGCTGGTGCCAGACTAATGAATATTCAGGACTATCGGATGCTGATTGTCTATCACCTCCTCAATTCACCCAGTTAGCTGTTAGCTGTTAGTAGAATAAGAAATTTTCACAGTAAATTTCGAGTGGACAGGTGGATAAGAATTGGGTTTATTATCACTGATATAGGTTATGAGATTTGTTGTTTTGTGGTAGCTGTACAGTGCAAATCATAAAAAACTACAAATTACCATATCAATAAATAAACAGATAAATAAAGAAAGAGACTGCAGAAGAGGATTAGCAAAATAGTGTTCATGGGTTCATGGACTGCTGAGAACTCTGATGGCCAAGGGAAGAAACTGTTCCTAAAATGTTGAGTGTGGGTTTTCAGGCTCCTGTACCTCCTCCCTCGTGGTAATAATGGGAAGAGGACACGTTCCAGAAGGTGAGGATCTTTAAGGATGGATGCTGCCTCCTTGTGGCACTACCCTTTGAAGGTGTGCTTGATGGTGGGGAAGACTGTGCCCGTGATGGAGGTAGCTGAGTGGCCGAGTCTACAGTCCTCTGAAGCTTCTTTTGATCCTGCTCATTGAAGCCTCCATCTCGGTCAGAATGCTACCCTCAGTACATGCACTGCGAGGAGTGTCGCTCAGTGTAGACCTGCATTGGAGCATCGGCCTCACGTTACTTGCATGTGCCCTTGTGTGGGATTGGTTTTTGCTAACTACTTCCTTTATTAAACAGACCCATTGATCTTCACTTCATTAATACGTGGATAGAGTCTTCCAGAGGTTCACCACCCCACCGTGTGAAGAAATTCCTGCATATCTCGTTTTTCCTTTATTCTCTGGAATTGGGGGAGATCTGACTGACACATACAATACAATGAGGGGTATAGATAGGCTTTTCCCACTGAGATTGGGTGGGACTACAACTAGAGGTCATAGGTTAAAGGTGGAAGGTGAAAAGTTTAAGGGCAACATGAGGAGGAACTTCTTCATTCAGAGGGTCATGAGAGTGTGGAACGATCTGCCAGCGCAGGGGGTGGATGTGGGTTCGATTTCAATGTGTAAGAGAAATTTGGATAAGTACATGGAGGGCTATGGTCCAAATGCAGATTGATGGAAGTAGGATAGGGTAATAGTTTGGCATGAAATAGATGGGCTGAAAGGCCTGTTTCTCTGCCGCTGTGTTCTTGACTCAATGACTCGTATTTGCTGATTTCTTTTGCACTACAATCTTCTCATTGTTCTGCTGTTTTGCACTTGTTGGTCAACCCCTGACTGGTAAGTCACTACACCACCAGCAGACAGCCAAATGAACAAGCTGGCAATCATCAGCCCTCCTATACTCCCCACCCAGGAGCTTGCCAACGGTGTAATGCATGGTCTAGCTCCAGAGCCAGTCAGTTGAATTCTCTCGTTCCAAACAAAACCAAACATAATTCAAAATGATTTAAAATGTTCACAACTTAAATAGAATTCTTGGGGCAAAAAGCAGAGTAGAGCCCATCACTCTGATTTATGAGCCAACATGAGTTCTGAACCAATGTCATACAACTAATTATAGTTCCCTCATCATTGTTTAAATAATACATTATCTATGCACTTACAACCATTTGGCTTTCAATTCTGTGTTCTCCTTCATCCATTCTCTCACAGCCTTATCATAATTACTGCTCGTCAGTGTTGTAGCGTGGATGAAATTACCGGAGAGACAGTCACCGGTAGATACAAAGCAGCTTCTTTATTCGACACAACAAAGTACAGCAGGCATCTCGAGACGCTTTCCGCCAAAAGGTCTGCTAGCTAAAATGTGGGCTCGATATTTATATGCTAAACACAAAGGCAATCGCTACTTTAAAGTTATAGTCAATGCTTAGACAATGCTTCCTTTTGAAACTACATACAAACATCATACCTTCGGATTTCATCCTTTCCTTCTGACGCCAACATGTCTGGGTTGGTATCCACAGTCTTTAAGAATGTAAGCCAAGTCTACAATACATTTATTTGGCATTTCCCGTGCTAACATAGAAGACAATTAATATTTATAATGTATAGGTGATACTGCCTTCAAAACTACAGCATCAGGCACCAGAAGCATCTGGTATTTACACCTTTTAGGAAGCCCATTGTGGTGGACTCAATCCACAGTCCTTTATCAAACAGATAAAATAGAAGTCTGGTGGCCAAAGTCATTTAAGTGTAAACAAATCATCTACCCAAAAAGAAATCCACTCTAACAGTCAGATCTTTCCATGCTCTGTTAGTCATGGTCAGATTGAGAACACCACTGGCGAGTCTTGGCTTTGAGGTCAGCCTCTCTGGCATTGTTGTTGCAGGAGTGACCTCTCTCTCCCTCACTGGAGACAGAGAGCCTGCCTGGAGGACCGAAGTGGTGGACTGTACTTTTGATGGGCTCTAGATCAAGGTCTCTTTAGAGGCTTTTGCTGTTGTTTGCATTGTGGAGGGGTGTTGGGGCATGGGGGGGGTGGTTGGTGCTTGTGCTGGAGCAAATGGAGTGGGGTTGATGCTTTTGTGAAGGTTGGGGGGGAGAGGAGAGAGGGTTTTCGATGTACTAGCATTTATTCTATGGGGGGCACTTGTTTTTGTGGATGTCTGTGAGGAGTAAGAATTTCAGGCTGTATATTGTATACATTCTCTGATATTAAAGGAACTGAAATGAAATGAGAACGCCCCTTCAATCCACAACAGTCCAAGAGAGCCTAGTGACATAGTGTCATGACAATAATCTTTCTCTCAATGGATCAAAGCAAAAGAGCTGATCATTGACTTCTGGAAGGTTGGGGAGGAGAGGTTGTGCATAGGCTCCTTTTACTTCAATGGTGCTGATGCTAAGAGGATTAAGGACTTCAAATTCACCATCACCAATCGCCAATAGGTCCCACCGTGTTGAGATCACGGCCAAGAAATCTCTCCAGCACCTCTACTTCCTCAGGAGGCTGAAGAAATTTGGCACATGCCCTCTGACCGCCACCAATTTTTATCAATGCACCATAAAAGCATTCTATTCAGATGCATCGCGGCTCGGTGTGGCAACTGACCGCAAGAGAGTTGTGGACACAGCCCGGCACATCACAGGTACCAGCCTCCCCCCTCTGTGGACTTTGTCTACACGTCTCGCTGCCTCAGTAAGACAACCAGCATACTCAAAGACCGTACCCAGTCCGGATGTCCTCTCTTCTCCACCCTCACAGGAGGCAGAAGCTACAAAAGCCTGAAAGCAAATACCGCCAGGCAGAAGAACCAATTCTATCACACCGTTATATTATTACTGAGCAATTGCTTAGTACGTTAAGAAATCACAGCCCAGTCATTGTGAACTTGCACTGTATTATCTATCTGTACTGCATGTCCTCTCTACTGCTTACACTGTATTCTGCACTCTGTTAATAGCTTTACAATTCATTCACCTCAATGCGCTGCTGGAATTAATTCATTGATCAACAATATGCAAGATGAGTTTTTAACTGTATCTCAGTACAGTTAAACAGTTTAGTGGGGAAAGGACATCCTGGACTTTACCAGTATGATTTTTATTAAGACTGCATCATTGTGTAGGAATAGCCAGGATAGTGCATGACCTGGAGGTGGTAGCATTGACCACTATCTTCTGGAGTTGTACAGGGCACATTTTCATAGAGCCAGAGAGCAAAACAGCAGGAAATCAGACCCTTCGATCCAGCTCATCCACGCTGACCCCAATTTGCGTACCCAAGTTAGTCCCATGTGCCTTCATTTGGTCCCTATTCCTCTAAAATATTCCTATCCATGTACCTGTGCAACTGTCTTTTAAATGGTGTAATTGTCCCCACCTCTACAACATCTTCTAGCAGCTCATTCCAGATACCCACCACCCAGTTTTTGAAAAAATAACCCTCAGGTTCCTTTTAAGTGTTTTCCCCTGTCATCTTAAAGCTATTCCTTCTAGTTTTAGACTCCCCTACCTTGGGAAAAAGCTTGTGACAATTCACCTCATCTAAGTATGTACCCTGGGATTTTATGTACTGCTATATGGTCATCCCTCAACCTCCTTCACCAGGGAAAAAGTCAGCCTTTCTTAGAACTCTAGTGCTGCAATTCAAGTAGCATCCGTGTGAATCTATGCTTCACCCTAACCCGCTTAATGACAGCCTTCCTATAGCTAGGTGACCAGAACTCCACCGAATGCTCCAAGTGTGCACTCACCAATATCTTGCACATTTGTAACACGACGTCATAACTCCTGTACTCAATTCCCTGGCTGATGAAGGCAAGAGTGGAAAATGCTTTCTTCACCACTCTGTCCACCTGTCTCACCACTTTCAGGGAACTATGTACATGTACACCTTGGTCTCTCTGTTCTACACCAGTCCCTGGAGCTCTGCCATTTGCTGTGTAACTCCTGACCTGGAATATCTTCCCAAAATGCAACACTCCTCACTTTCCTGGGTTAAGTTCGAAGATGGCGAGGCCCAGGTCCCAGTGTGCGGCCTAATCTGGTGTTCGGACGATTTAAATGCGGGACCAAGATAGACTGGACAGGCAATATGTCAGGACCGGAGGCGAGGACCAGGACGATTCCACCTGCTCTCTTCACGTCGCTGAGGCTGTGAGATGCTCCGGCTGCTGTACATTTCGTGTCTGCGAGCTTTGTGGTGATTTGCCCTGCTATATGACGAACTGAGACTGAGGCTTTAGGCCTACTCCAGCTGCACCAGGATTCGAGCCTATGGACTCAATCTGGTTCGGAATGCTGTTGCTTGCTTCTATTGTTCGTGTGGTTTGTGTTTTTTATTCTCTGCACATTGGGTGATGGACTTCTCTATTAATTGGGTTCTTTCTTGTCTGTAAGCAGACAAATCTCAAAGTTGTATAATTTCAAAGGTTCAGAGGTACAATTTAATGTCAGAGAAATGTATACAATATACATCCTGAAATGCCTTTTCTTCGCAACCATCCACAAAAACAGAGCAGTGCCCCAAAGAATGACAGTTAAATGTTAGAACCTCAAAGTCCCCCACAGCTCCCCTCCCTCCCGCGAAGTAAATGTACTTCAAATCTTTTGTTTGATCTCGATTCTGTTGTAACCTTGGAAAACTTTATTCTCTTTCCATTATACCACCAAATTTGGTATCATCCACAAATTCACTAAACAAGCCAACTAGATTCACATCCAAATCATTAATATAAAAGCACAACACACACAAAATGCTGGAGGTACTCAGCAGGTCAGGCAGCATCTATGGAGAGGAATAAGCATTCGAGACCCTCGTCAGGCCTGGAGAGGAAGGGAAGCAGATGTCAGAATAAGAAGCTGTGATGGGGTGAGGTGAAAGGTGACAAACACAATAAAGTCTTCAGATGCAGAAATCCAGAGCAACACACACAAAATGCTGGAGGTACTCAGCAGGTCAGGCCACATCTATGGAGACGAATAAACAGTCCAGCTATCAGGCCAAGACCCTTCACCAGGACTGAAATGGTAAGGAGAAGGGGAAGGGGGAGACTAGTTGAGGGAGACAGTGGAGATGGGCAGAGGAGGAGGGATGAAGTAAGAAGCTGGAAAGTGATAGGTGGAAAAGTTAAAGAGCTGAAAAAGAATGGAGAGTGGATTTTCAGCATCTGCAGAATCTCTTGTGTTTATCACTAATACACAATACATGAGTTTGCATTTGGTGCACGTGGACAATGGTTCAAGTTAAGGCCCAGGTCTGATTCAACATTTCCTTTCACACACCATAAATCTCTGCATTTCCTTTTAAAATTGATAGAAAACTACAATAAACACTCTGTGTCCACTTTAAAGTGAGAGTGAGAACGTGGAACAAGCTGCCAGCAGATGTGGTGAATACAGGTAGAGGATGTAACTCACAGCCAACAGGGACTATTTAGACAGTTGCCGATAACTGATTCATGACTGAAACCACAGTAAGGGCTCCTGAAAGCAGGTTTATACCCTGCAATGAGGGGAGAAAAATTACATCATTGAAATCCCGTGCCTTACTTCAAAACGATATCAGGGCATGCGATAGGGAAATTACTTGCTCATTTCTCCCAGGGACTTGTGTTCCTACTTTATACAGCCTTGTAGATTATACACTCAGTGTATAATAAAGTGTAAACACAAAATAATCTGCAGATGCTGTTGTCAAAGGAACACTCACAATGCGCTGGAGGAACTCAGCAGGTCAGTCAGCATCAGTCGACGTTTCGGGCCGAAACACTTCGTCAGGACTGAAGGAAGAACTCTGGGGAGGGTTTGAAGAATGCTGGTAGTTGAAAAAAACAGTAATTTTAAAGACAAAGGGGTGGGGGAGGGGAAGCAGGGAGATGATTGGCAGGAGAACAATGCACAGTAGTAGAAGGAGGCGGAACAGTGAGGGAGGTGATGTGAAATAGGGATAGAGGAAGGGAGGGGGAGGGAATTACCAGAAGTTGGAGAATTCTATGTTCATACCATTCTATGTTCGCCAACTTCCAGTAATTCCTTCCCCCTCCCTCCTCTATCCCTATTTCACATCACCTCCCTCATAGTTCCGCCTCCTTCTACTACAGCGCATTGTTCTCCTGCCAATCACCTCCCTGCTTCCCCTCCCCCACCCCTTTCTCTTTAAAATTACTGTTTTTTTCAACTACCAGCATTCTTCAAACCCTCCCCAGAGTTCTTCCTTTCAGTCCTGACGAAGGGTTTCGGCCCGAAACGTCGACTGATGCTGACTGACCTGCTGAGTTCCTCCAGCGCATTGTGAGTATAATAAAGTGGCCTCCTGTACCTAATAAAGTGGCCTCTGAGTATATGCTCATGATCTTCTGCTGCTGTAGCCCATCCACTTCAATCTGTTATGCGTCCAGAGATGTCTTCTACACAGCACTGTTGTAACATGTGGTTATTTGAGTTACTATATTTTCCCTGTCAGCTTGAACCAGTCTGGCCATTCTCCTCTGACCTCTCTCATTAACAAGGCGCTTCCGCCCACAGAATGGCCACCACAGAATGTTTATTGTTTTTCTCATCATCCTCTGTGCTGCCGCGTGATTGGCTGATTAGATACTTGTATTAGCAAGCAGGTGCACAGATGTACCTAATAAAGTGGCCACTGAGTGAATGCACTGAATATAAAGAAGTATAAAGCTCAGATGAATGTGGCTTTACCGTCAGCTGTGTAAGTTGACTGCTGTACTGTCTTTCCCCATGCATTGATTAGCTTTTCCATTGAAAAAGGAGTCGTTTATAGTCATCAATAACCTACCAGCACATGTGGGGAGGACGGATCATCAAATGGAAACCCAAGGAGGGCATGGAGACTCCAGACAAGTAACGCCTGAGGTCGGAGCTGAACGAGTGCGTGGAGTGATTCTCCACTTCACCAGCAGCATGTCTCCCCTTATCAACTCAGAAACAGGCCAGGTTTAACATCACCGGCACACCTTGTGAAATTTGTCTTTGTGGTGACGGTACAATCAATACATAATAATAGAGAAAAAACTGTCAATTATATATATATATATAGTAGTTAAATGAAATAAGTAGTGCAAAAACTGAAACAAAAAAGTAGTGCGATAGTGTTTGTGGGTTCAGTGTCCATTCATGAATCGGATGGCAGAGGGGAAGAAGCTGTTCCTGAATCACTATGTGCATGCCTTCAGGCTTCTGTACCTCCTTCCATATGGTAGCAATGAGAAGAGGGCATGATCTGGGTGATGGAGGTCCTTAATGATGAACGCCACCTTTTTGAGACATCGCTCCTTGAAGCTGTCTTGGATACTGCGGAGGCTCATGCCCGTGATGGAGCTGACTAAGTTTACAACTCTCTGCAGCTCATTTTGATCCTGTGCAGTAGTTTCCAACCACCATCCCCGCCCCTTGCCAGATAATGATGAAGCCAGTTAGAATTCTTTCCACAGTACATCTGTAGAAATTTGCAGTGTCTTTGGTGATACACTAAATCTATGCAATCTCTTAGTGAAATATAGTCACTGTCATGCCTTATCTATAGCTGTATCAATATGTGTGGTCCAGGATAGATCCTCCCAGATACTGACACCCAGAATTTGAAATTGCTCACTTTGCGGACTGGTGTGTGTTCCTTCATCTTATCCTTTCTGAAGTCCACAATCAATTTTTTTGGTCTCACTGACGTTGAGTGCAGGATTATTGCTGCAACACCACTAACCCAGCTGACCTATCTCGCTCCTGGACTTATCACCATCTGAAATTCTGCCAACAATAGTTGTATTGTCAGCACATTTACAGATAGCATTTGAGCTGTGCTTAGTCACACAGTCATGGGTGTAGAGAGAGTAGAGCAGTGGGCTAAGCACACATCCTCAAGGTGCATCTCCATCAATGAAGAGACTTTGCTCAAGAGATTGGAAGTACTTTAGTATCATTTTGTTATTTAACCACTAAAGTCCGGGAAGAATCATGAGTTCCACAAACTGATTATTCTCCTGAATCTGAGTGAATGATTGATAAAATTATACAAAGATACTCAGAGCCTCCTCACCAAAATTACAACTCAACCATCACTAGCGAAACAATTTTTGATCATCTCTGGTCAGTTGACTATTCTTGCTGTGCAGAAATTAGAGTTAAACCATATAACCATTACAGTATGGAAACAGGCCATCTCGGCCCTTCTTGTCCGTGCTGAACTCTTACTCTCACCTAGTCCCACTGACCTGCACACAACCCATAACCCTCCATTCCTTTCCTGTCCATATAGCTGTGCAATTTAACTTTAAACAACAACATCAAACCTGTCTCAACCAATTCTGCTGGAAGCTCATTTCACACAGCTACCAGTCTTCACTCTCCAGGGCACAGGCCTGGGTAAGGTTGTATGGAAGACCAGCAGTTGCCCATGCTACAAGTCTCCCCTCTCCATGACACCGATGTTGTCCAAGGGAAGGGCTTTAGGACCCAGACAGCTTGGCACCAGTGTCGTCGCAGAGCAATGTGTGATTAAGTGCCTCGCTCAAGGACAGAATACATGTTGCCTCGGCTGGGGCTCAAACTCACGACCTTCAGGTCGCTAGTCCAATGCCTTAACCACTTGGCCACATGCCCACAACACACAGCTACCACTCTCTGAGTAAAGAAGTTCCCCCTTATGTTACCCCTAAACTTTTGCCCTTTAACTCTCAACTCATGTCCTCTTGTTTCAATGTCCCCATTATCAATGGAAAAAGCCTATCCATGTCAAATCTATCTATCCCCCTCATAATTTTAAATACCTCTATCAAGTCCCCCCTCAACCTTCTACGTTCCAAAGGGCCCAACTTGTTCAACCTTTCTCTGTAACTTAGGTGATGAAACCCAGGTAACATTCTAGTAAATCTTCTCTATACTCTCTCTATTTTGTTGACATCTTTCCTATAATTCAGTGACCAGAACTGTACACAATACTCCAAATTTGGCCTCACCAATGCCTTGTATAATTTCAGCATTACATCCCAACTCCTATACTCAATACTCTGATTTATAAAGGCCAGTATACCAAAAGCTTTCTTCACCACCCTATCCACATGAGATTCCACCTTCAGGGAACTATGCACCATTGTTCCTAGATCCCTTTGTTCTACTGTATTCTTCAATGCCCTACCATTTACCATGTATGTCCTATTTTGATTAGTCCTACCAAAATGTAGCACCTCACTTTTATTAGCATTAAACTCCATCTGCCATCTTTCAGCCCACTCTTCTAACTGGCCTAAATCTCTCTGCAAGCTTTGAAAACCCACTTCATTATCCACAACTCCACCTATCTTTGTATCATCTGCATACTTACTCATCCAATTTACCACCCCATCATCCAGATCATTAATGTATATGACAAATAACACTGGACCCAGTACAGATCCCCGAGGCACACCACTAGTCACCGGCCTCCAACCTGACAAACAGTTATCCACCACCACTCTCTGGTGTCTCCCATCCAGCCACCGCTGAATCTATTTCACTACTTCAATATTAATACCTAACGATTGAACCTTCCTAGCCAACCTTCCATATGGGACCTTGTCAAAGGCCTTACTGAAGTCCATATAGACAACATCCACCGCTTTACCCTCATCAACTTTCCTAGTAATCTCTTCAAAAAATTCAATAAGATTTGTCAAACATGACCTTCCACACACAAATCCATGTTGACTGTTCCTAATCAGAGCCTGTCTATCCAGATAATTATATATACCATCTCTAAGAATACTTTCCATCAATTTCCCCACCACTGATGTCAAACTCACAGGTCGATAATTGCTAGGTTTACTCTTAGAACTCTTTTTAAACAATGGAACAACATGAGCAATATGCCAATCGTCCAGCACCATCCCTGTTTCTAATAACATTTGAAATATTTCTGTCAGAGCCCCTGCTATTTCCACAATAACTTCCCTCAAGATCCTAGGGAATATCCTGTCAGGACCTGGAGACTTATCCACTTTTATATTCCTTAAAAGCGCCAGTACTTCCTCTTCTTTAATCATCATAGTTTCCATAACTTCCCTACCTGTTTCCCTTATCTTACACAATTCAATATCCTTCTCCTTAGTGAATACTGAAGAAAAGAAATTGTTCAGAATCTCCCCCCATCTCTTTTGGCTCCACACATAGCTGTCCACTCTGATTCTCTAAGGGACCAATTTTATCCCTCACTATCCTTTTGCTATTAATATAACTGTAGAAACCCTTTGGATTTATTTTCACCTTACTTGCCAAAGCAATCTCATATCTTCTTTTAGCTTTTCTAATTTCTTTCTTAAGATTCTTTTTACATTCTTTATATTCCTTGAGCATCTCATTTACTCCATGCTGCCTATATTTATTGCAGATATCTCTCTTTTTCCAAACTAACTTTCCAATGTCCCTTGAAAACAATGGCTCTCTCAAACTTTTAACTTTTCCTTTCAACCTAACAGGAACGTAAAGATTCTGTACTCTCAAAATTTCACCTTTAAGTGACCTCCATTTCTCTATTACATTCTTCCCATAAAACAAATTGTCCCAATCCACTCCTTCTAAATCCTTTCGCATCTCCTCAAAGTTAGCCTTTCTCCAATCAAAAATCTCAACCCTGGGTCCAGACCTATCCTTCTCCATAATTATATTGAAACTAATAGCATTGTGATCACTGGACCTGAAGTGCTCCCCAACACAAACTTCCGTCACCTGACCTATCTCATTCCCTAACAGGAGATCTAAGACTGCCCCTTCTCTAGTTGGTATCTCTATGTATTGCTGCAAAAAACTATCCTGCACACATTTTACAAACTCCAAACCTTCCTGCCCTTTTACAGTATGGGCTTCCCAGTCTATGTGTGGAAAATTAAAATCTCTCACAGTCACAACCATGTGCTTACTAGAAATATCTGCTATCTCCTTACAAATTTGCTCCTCCAATTTTCACTCCCCCATTTGGTGGTCTATAATACACCCCCCATAAGTGTTACTACACCTTTCCCATTCCTCAATTCCACCCAAATAGCCTCCCTAGATGAGCCCTCTAATCTATCCTGCCAGAGCACCGCTGTAATATTTTCTCTGACAAGCAATGCAACACCTCCCCCTCTTGTCCCTCCGATTCCATCACTCCTGAAGCAATTAAATCCAGGAATATTTAGTTGCCAATCACACCCCTCCTGTAACCATGTTTCACTAATAGCTACCACATCATACTTCCAGGTATCAATCCATGCTGTAAGCTCTTTCACCTTTCTTATAATGTTTCTAGCATTACAATAAATGCATTTAAGAAATTTGCTACCTCTTACTCTCTGTTTATCACTAACGGTGCAAACAACTTTACTATTTTCTTTTTCTTCCTTCTTCCCTACATCTGTTCCTACACTCTTGTTCCCCTCCCCCCTTGTATCTAGTTTAAATCCACCGCAGCCTCCCTAGCAAACCTACCTGCAAGAATATTTGTCCCCCTCCAGTTCAGATGTAAACCGTCCCTCCGGAACAGGTCCCACCTTCCCTGGAAAACTGCCCAATTATCTATAAATCTGAAGCCCTCCCTCCTGCACCATGTCTTCAGCCACGTGTTGATCTGCGCTATCTTACTATTTCTAAACCTGCCTGCATGTGACACTGGTAGCAATCCTGAGATTGCTATCCTGGAGGTCCTGTCCTTTAACTTGGCTCCTAACTCCCTAAACTCACCTTTCAGGACCTCCTCACTCTTCCTACCCATGTCATTGGTCCCTACATGGACCTATAGAGTCATAAAACACTACAGCACGGAAACAGGACATTCAGCCATCTAGCCCATGCCAAATGATTATTCTACCTTGTCCCATTGACCTGCACACAGATTATAGCCCTGCATAGACCTCCCATCCATATACCTATCCAAATATCTCTTAAATATTGAAATTGAATCTGCATCCACCATAACAGGTCATTCCACACTCTCACTACCCTTTGAATGAAGAAGTTCTCACTCACGTTCCCCTTAAACACTTCACCTTTCACCCTTAACCCATGATTTCTATTTGTAGTCTCACCCAACCTCATCGGAAAATGCCTGTTTGCATTTACCCTATCTCTAGCCCCCATAATTTTGTAAACCCCTATCAAAACTCCTGTCACTCTCCTACGCTCCAGGGAATAAAGTCCTAACTTGTTCAACTTTTCCCAGTATCTCAGGTCCTCAGATCCGGCCACATCCTTGTAAATTTTCTCTGCAATCCTTCAATCTTATTGACAAAAATAAAAAATAAAAATTGGCTGTCATTTTTAACTCGCAGTGAAAGCAGTTCATTGCCTGTGGGGTGCCTCGTGATGTCCCGAAACTGCAAATGCAAGTTTATAAAGCTGTCTGTTATTGGAAATCTGTTCTGACGTATGTTCCCATAATAATTTTCTTCAGTTCATTTAACATAAAGTTCAGGCAGACTGGAAAAAGAAATGAAACTAAGAATTAAAATCAAGTGCCCTACAGTAGCCTTACATTTAATCAGAAATGGCAGGACAGGTAATGATAGTTTCAACCCTCTGACACACAAATACTTCCAATTATATTGCAGTCACAGCTACTCTTGAAAAAAAGAACTTAACTTTTCCTCCTTGAACTTTTTTTTGGGCAAATACTCCCTAGCAGCTGGCTAAAACTGACACCAGAGGAATTAATCAGCTCCCGGAGAACACTATGACCTGTTACTGTCCGTGAACAGAGAGCAACGAGCAAGTGTGCTGCCTGTATGTCTGGTCTGGTCTGGTCCTCCTTATCCACAGCACAACATGGATTTCTTCCTGTTATTTCTTCATCCGCAGTTCTAAGAACAGGATTAGCATTATTCAAGTCTGCCGACACTTTAAGGGAAACACCAAAGAGAGAGATTTCCCTGCATTGGTAAAATATGGTCAAATCAATTTCTCTCCCTTCTGATGCTGCCTGACATGTTGTACACATGATAACATAGAATGAGGCTGTTCAACCCCTACCCTGGCAGTACTATTCTCCTCTCCTTATTTCCCCAAACCCCTGTCCTCTCTATCTCACACACCCACACGCACGCGCACGCACACACACACGCACACACGTCAATTCCCTTGGATTTGCTTTTGTTATTTTCCTTCACTAAAAGGTAATTTACAGATTTACAGTCACCAACTAACCTGTCGTTGAGATGATGAGTTGTTAATTAGTAAGGGTGTCAAAGGTTATGGGGAGAGGGCAGGAGACTGGGGTGGAGAGGGATAATAAATCAGCCATGCTCGAAAGGCAGAACAGACTTGATGGGCCAAACGGCCTAATCATGCTGCTGTGTCTTATGGTCATGCTGTATGTGGCAGGAAACCAGACCAACCAGGGAGAGCCCATGTAGTCACAAGAAGAACTTGCAAACTCCACACAGATAACACCCAAGGTCAGGATTAATCCTGACCCATTGAGGAAGTGAGAAAACACCTGTAATAACTTTGCCATAGTGCTTAGCCTTTACCAGATGAATACTGAATCCTTTGGCATCAAATGGTCCTGTGGTGTGTTGGAAGTAGTTCTTCTCAGGGAATGAGGATGACATTCAAAGTTTGCTTTGAAGTTTACTATTCATCCTTGGAGCTCTACTCTTAAACTTAGTTTATTAGATGTGAATCGCTCGATAATCCTGAGCCAATCTGTTGGCTCAGCATCCATCACAAATGGAAATAGACATCTGGAGTCATCAAAGTTCACAGGGCAAGGGGGAATTACCATTGAATTCATCACGTCAACAGTGGCCTTAATGAACTTTTGTTCTGTAGTAATACTGTGTTAAACATACAGTCTGTATTTAGTTTTAATTTCATCTATAATCCACCCTGTGTGGTATGAAATGGAAGATTAGGTCGCAGAATATAAACTCTCCCTTGGTAATGAACGTTTCCACTTTTATGGACACCTATAAGTTGTTTTGTTTCAATAAGTTGGTAACTGTAGCTGCACACAGTAGGACGATAACTAAACGTAGACAGAATGAGTCTGAGAGTCATGTTTATAAAATTCTGGTGGACGCATCTGAGGTATTGCATTCAATTTTGTAGACTCCATTAAAAGAAAAAAGTGGAGGCTGTGGAGGGGCTTCAGAGGAGGTTTACCAGGGTGATGCATGGATGAGAAGGCATGTGTTATAAGGAGAGGTTAACAAATTAGTGTTGCTGCTCATAAAGAAATGCTGCCTGTTGGCACATTCCAGGCTGAGGACACACTGAAGCTTGATGCAGCCATCACAAGGTCTCATTGGGGAAGGACCACAGAATACAGACCCTTCACTGCTGGACAGTGAGGGCCACGTTGGAGAATGACCACAGTACACGGACCATTCACTACTAGACAGTGAGGGCCACATTGGAAGCCCCTCAATTCTGTAGTAGCGTACCACCCCAAGAAGGCCACATGAGTTGCAATAGTCTTATTGATTTTAACAAATGTAATGGAACTCTACTTCAAACATTGTCTATGAAAGGTATTGCATGGTTCATTCTTGTAAGTATTTTGTTATTATGAACAAAGTTTAATTTTGAAATTTTAAAAACTAGAGTTGTTTTCTCAGAACCCTACTATGGATGGTCTCAAGCCTAGCTATAAAAAGAGGAGAGTTGGGCATGGGGCTAGTAACCGCTCCCATAAAAAGCCAGGGTTACAGAAACATCAACAGAATCTCCAGGGACCGTATCCTTGACAGAGGAAGGATCTTCAATGGGCTACACCTGGGAACAACATGAAAGACTGGACAAGGACAGGAGACTCTGGCGAGCCATTGTCGGTGGCCCATGCCCACTAAGTAGTTCTCTTTGGAGCTGCAGAGGCTGAGGAGAGACCTGATAGAAGTTTATACAATTTTCAGAGGTATAGACAACCTGCGACTTTCTCCCAAGGTCAAAATCTCTAAACTAGTGGGCATGCATTTAAGATGAGAAGAAGTTATTACAGAGAGAGAGAGGCAGGTGAATGGAATTTACTGCCAGGGTTGGTGGAGGAGACAGATAGATAGAGGTGCTTAAGATGATCTTAGACAGGAACAAGAATATGGAGAAAGGGAGGGATATGAAACATACAGACAGAGGGGATTAGCTGTCATTAGTATAATTATTTTGGCACAACACTGTGGGCTGAGAAGTCTGCTCCCAAACTACGCTTTGTGTTCCAGAGGAAACTAGTCCTGCCATTCATATGAATGAACATATGTATGCACATCAGAGCCTTGAACATATGAGTATTTTAGAACCTTGTCTGCATGTGGGAGTGCCTGTAAATCAAGTACTCCTAGCCTGGGGGGTGGGGGATGGACGATTGCTACATCACAGTTCCAATGAACCAAGTTTAATCATCATTTCTGATGCTGTAAATGTAGAGTCTGCAAGCTCGGCCTGTGGGCTATCCTCAAATGCTCCGGTTTGCTTGCATATCCCCAGAAGAACTGGTCATGGAGTCGCCCCAGGTACTGGTCCAGTTTCTGGCCCCCAGACAATGTCATGCCACCACCATCTGCTCATTAATACGTTTGATGGAATCCTGTGCAAATTTCAACGCTACTCCCTCCTCTCCTGAATATCATCCCTTTCCTTTCCTCACTTGAGCCCAGTAAATGAAAAGAAACACTGAGATGTCAGGGAGCGAGACATTTCCAACACCATTGGCAGCATTAAGGTCAAGGATGCCCACCATGCCCTCTTCTCACGGCAGAGGTCCCACCCCACAACGTGGGCAGCACGATAGCGTAACTGTCGATGTATTGCTTCCTAGCACCAGCTGTAAGATTGGGGTTAGATTCCTACTGCTGTCCATCCATCTCCCTGTGACTGCGTGGGTTTCCTCCCCCCATACCAAAGATGTACTCTTAGGGTTAGTGAGCTGTGGGCAAGCTACGTTGTTGCCAGACGCGTGGCAGCACCCGCAGGCTGCCCACCACGTCCTTGATGATTTAATTTGACGCAAAAAAAACGCCTTTCACTGAATGTTTCACTGCAAACTAATCTAATCGTAATCCAGGAGGTTCAGGAAATGCTACGTTCTTACAGCCACCAAATTCCTGAACCAACCAGATCCTACCTCTGCAGCACCAGGGATCACCTCTTGCACTCTCATGCACTCTCTGGTTACTTCTATACTTCTGCACCAAAGTCTTGCTTTTGCACAGTCTCTTAATCTCTCCTCAGTGTCTGGTATAATTTGCAGGATAGTCTGTGTGTCATCTGTACCTACATTCCCTGCATGCTGCTTTAAGTGAGATTTTCATTGTACCTGTGCCTCACTGTAACTGTGTACACGACGAGAAAACTCAATTTGATAGCCTGAGTACCTGTACCCAGATTCTGACTTTGCTTCCACGTTATTTATGTGGTCAGTGGTGACCCCAGACTGTTAACTGGGAGCAGATACTTACTAATGCTCACACGAGGAAATCTGCAGCTGCTGGAAATTCAAGCAACACACATCAATGTTGCTGGTGAACGCAGCAGGCCAGGCAGCATCTCTAGGAAGAGGTACAGTCGACGTTTCAGGCCGAGATCCTTCGTCAGGACTAACTGAAGGAAGAGCTAGTAAGAGATTTGGAAGTGGGAGGGGGAAGGGGAGATCCAAAATGATAGGAGAAGACAGGAGGGGGAGGGATGGAGCCAAGAGCTGGACAGGTGATTGGCAAAAGGGATATGAGAGGATCATGGGACAGGAGGCCCAGGGAGAAGAAAAAGGGGGAGGGGCGTAAAAACCCAGATGATGGGCAAGGGGTATAGTCAGAGGGACAGAGGGAGAAAAAGGAGAGTGAGAGAAAGAATGTGTGTATAGAAATAAATAATGGATGGGGTTCGAGGGGGAGGTGGGGCACTAGCGGAAGTTAGAGAAGTCGATGTTCATGCCATCAGGTTGGAGGCTTCCCAGACGGAATATAAGGTGTTGTTCCTCCAGCCTGAGTGTGGGTTCACCTTTACAGTAGAGGAGGCCATGGATAGACATGTCAGAATGGGAATGGGATGTGGAATTAAAATGTGTGGCCACTGGGAGATCCTGCTTTCTCTGGCGGACAGAGCGTAGGTGTTCAGCGAGACGATCTCCCAGTCTGCGTCGGGTCTCGCCAATATATATTAATGCTGTTAAATTACTTACTTACCACCCAGTACACCGCTGGCACTTAGGGCAATACTGAAGGTCCTCCAGCTCTGGTGGTATTCAGGGCTTCATTCATCATGTCAGGGTTTCACTCCTGTCAGCCATGTAAGTCTCAGATGGAGGCTCAGGAATACCATCGCACCCAGGCGTAGAAGGATTCTTCTTTCCTGTTATCATAACAATTTTGTTTTACCAGTCAGAGTTATTAGCCCTGAACTAAACCCCCGAAACCGGCGGACTACTCTTAGTCTGACCTCTACCCTTTGATCTATTCAGCAGGGGTGACCCTACCATGAGCCAAAGCATAAAGCCCTGACTCCAGCCAGCATAGCTCTCCGGGTCATCGAGGCACGCAAGCCTCCAAACCCTATGGCTGGGTTGTGGTCCTCTTGGAGGGTGGTGTTACATGTGCACAGGGCAAGAACTACAATGCAGGATTAAACGTTTCTACTGAGTAATGGTAGCCATGGTACATGCTGGGTATCTTACAGTACGGGAGCAACGAACCATTTCCACCAAGACAGAAACAGGCGCGTTCAAAAAGACAGGACCGCCTGCACATAGGAGGCTCGATGGATTCACTGCGCCATCAACCAGCCCACCTGTGCACTTGTCACATTCTGACAATCGATCTGATATGGTTCAGGTGGTGATGCCACTAAATGTTAAGCTGAGATGACTGGACAGTTCCTTGTTGAAGGGGCTCATTACTCGGATGTTATGTTGCGCACACATTACTTTTCAAGCTGTGCCTGAATGTTTCAAACTCAACTTGACCCAAAGTTCTGCAGGTAACCAGTCAACGCCATACTAATGGGGTTGCCTGGTTGCCAGCACATTGCTATCTGAAGGAGACTGCAGCACACAATTTGGCTAATTTATTTCCTGCATTTCAACAGTGAGCATACTACAAAAGAATTTTATTAGCAGTAAAGAGTTTAGAGTGTTCTAGAAATGTGCAAAGTGCTGTCAGGATAAATATTTTTGCCAAATGTTGGTCATGACAGCACCAAATTAAGGCATTGTAAAACTTTTGCATGTATGGAATCCTCCCCTTGCCTTCTCTATATATGTTCTACTGGTTTGTACAAGTGGGTGTTTATTTCCACAGACTCTAATAATACCATTGGGTTGTTGGAAATTATTACGCACAAATTATCTTAATCCTAAATAACAGGATTAGAGTTTTCATCTGAGAGATTCAGCAAAGGCCCACTTGTAAATCTCCAAATCCCTCTTGTTTAGATGAGAGACAAGACATATGCACAGCATTCCTAATCAAGGCCATGGTCGATGTGTGGGTCTGGCACCAGACTGACTTAAAAAACATCTACGTGCTGGAAGATCAGACATGTGTTACTGGAAGGATTTTGAGACAGAGACAACAAAGGAAAGGCCGATTTAATTTCTGTGACTTTGATGCCAAAAGGCTTTCACAATCAATGAAATACTTTTGAAGTGTTATCACTATTGTAATATAGAAAGTCATCAACCAAGGCACTGAGTGAAGGACAATGTGATAGTAAGCAGATAATCTAGTAGATATTGGGCAGGACACCAGGGAGAGTTTCCTTGCCTTACAAGGTCATGCCATTTATGTCCACCTGAGTGACCAAAAAGGCTTCAATTTCCACCAAAAGACGGTATCTCCAAAAGTGCAGCAATTCCTCAAAACTGTAACCTGGGATTTTCGCATTCAGGGTGGGGTTTGAACCCACAATCTGTTGGTACAGGCGCAGCCCACAAACATGAGTGTGAAGCTCTCGGGATAAGTGTTGGGATTGGGGCCAAAATACTGGGACGCTTGAGACCAAAGTGCATGCGAGTGTGCACGTTACAGCAAGGCAAGAGTTAACATAATGTCCAGGCAAGGATAGAGTGCAAGAAAGTACTTTGAAGGGCATAGCTTCCCTTTGCATAACACATCAGCAGAGCCATCTTACTAACTGCAGACGAGATAAGAATTCAGCAGCAGGATGCAAAACAGACACAAACCAATTAAGGGATAATTACTTTACTAACTTCAAAGCAATATCGGTCGTCAGCTATTGACTTTTAACACCTGTATTACGAATGGTGATTGTTCTTGCAAGTACGGGATTCAAATGTACACAGTTGGTCAGTATCAGTCACTACCAGTCAATTCTCTGGTCAGTATGGCGACGGGGCCACGCTGTTCTCCTGATGCACAAGTAACGTAAAGTGTGGTTGAGGAATGAGTACATCCAGTGATTTGGCAATGACACAGGTCACTGGTCATCTAAGAACGGGAGAAGCTGAGCACATCCCTGCTAGCATCACAGCCAAGAAGGAGGCTAAAGAAAGTCAACATTTCTTGACAACTCTGACCAATTTTTATTCATGCACCATAGAAAACAATCTGTTTGGATGCATAACAGCTTGCTATGGCAACTGCTCTGCCTGTGGCGGCAAGAAACTGCAGAGAGTTGTGGACACAGCTCAGCTCATCACAGAAACCAGCCTCCCTTCCGTGGATTCTGTCTACATTTCTCACTGCTTCGGTAAAGCAGCCGGCATAATCAAAGTCTCCCACCCACCCCGGACATTCTCCCTTTACCCCCCATCCCATCGGGCGGAAGGTACAAAAGCCTGAAAGCACACTCCACCAGGCTCAATGGGAGCTTCACCCCTCTGTTATTAGACTCTTGTACAACAAGGTGGGCTCCTGACCTCACAATCTACCTCATTATGATCGTGCACTTTATCATTTACCTGCACTGCACTCTTTCAGTGGCCTTAACACTTTATTCTGCATTGTTATTGCTTTACCTTGCTCTACCTCAATGCATTGTGCAATGATCTGATCTGTTTGAACAGTATGCAAAACAAGATTATCACTGTTTCTCAGTGCATGTGACAATAATAACCCAATATCAATATCTTCATCTAAAGCAAAAAAAATGAGATAGGAACATGTTTGTCATTCCCCTCTTCACAGGACCCCACCCCACATGAAGTGGGGTCAATAGAATTCTGTTGAACACAATGCTTTTCCATTCAGAATGGCTGATGGGATTACCAGGCTGTGGGATTTTGACGAACCTATTCAAAGGTCGTTTCAGATGGTCATGAGAAAACAGCAAGAGAGAGATTTAATGGGAGCTTGAACTGGAACGCGGTCAGTTTACTAATCCTGGGGACATATGATTCCATGAACTAAAGTACTTCTAGCCATTGCAAGTCTCAAAGGCATTATCTTCAGTACCTGTGACAACTCTCTCCCACCCCAACGCTGCCTCCAACTGCTCCTCTGTCAACTTGATGCAAGATAAATCCAGACTAATATTAGGCCTGTGTTCATATTTGACATGAGTGAGTCTTTGTTATGGAGTCAAGAGATATAGTCAGAGGCTATACAGTCAACAGAAGAAGAACAGTGGATTCCAGTTAATTGGGACACTTCAGGACCAGTACATTCTGGCCCAATTCAGTGGCTACCCCAAATAGTGAAAAATTCATGGAAATAGTTAAAATGGTATAAAACACGCAAATTCCCATTTAACTAAGTAACAAATTATGCATTTAAATGAAATACCAAACAAATTAGAACACTACCAACACTACTACAGTACTATCAGACTGCATATACTTCCTAATTGTTATCAACAAAGGAATTCATCCAGTGTATGCTACTGTGTTCTGTTGATTGACAATAATGAACAACATCAGTGCAGACACCTATTGTAGATAATGGACTACCTTGGTACAATGTTTTTAGTACTATCTTTTTCAGGCATTGCCGGTTTTCATTCCTAAATCCTTTTTTGATTCTCTTGACTCTGTTGTATCTTCTTATATATGGAAGAATAAGCATTCTAGATTAAATAAAATAATTGTCAATATCTTGTTTCATTTTCACTCCTGGCCAATTCTGGCATCTCCAAGCCTGAATGTTTGAAACCGTGGCGCGCAAAAGAGTTCTGAATTAGTCTTACTGCTCATTTCTCTCCAACTATCAGTGACAGAAATCACTGCTATCACAAAAACATACACAACTAAAACAAACTAAGAACAGCTCGCTCTAAGCATGCTACTGTGTCAAATGGCCACAACAAGTGCACAAGGCTGTGATTAATTAGAAACTGTTCAGCAATAGTCTCCTGCCCCTATTAAGAGTTGTCTCAAATAAGTGGCTACCCTGATTAACCATTGGTCCAGTTAACCAGAATCACTGTTTTGATATAAGTAATGAACAAACTTCACATTACTTCCAATGAATGTTGATATCAAAATTCCAAATAAACTTAACCATCAAAGTACATATATGTCATCATATACAACCCAGAGATTCATTGTCTTGTGGGCAAACTCAGCAAATCCATAGAATAGTAACTATAACAGGATCAGTACTCAGCAGAGTGCAGAAGACAACAAGTTGTCCAAATGCAACTATGAATAGATAGCAATAAATAACAAGAACATAAAATAATGAGATAAACAGTCCCTTAAGTGAGATCATTGGTTGTGGGAACATCTCAATGATGGGGCAAGTGAATGTAGTTATCCTCTTTTGTCCAACAGCCCAATTGTTGAGGGATAGTAACATTACAGACCCATAATCTTTTATTAATCCAGTGACGCAAGTGAAATTACAAGATGAAGAACTGTAAACAAAGGCCATTCTCTACTAGAGGAGCAGCTGCTATGTCTGGCTCATCGGGTGATGTTGGCCACATTCCCTCTCCACTCAGTCAGTGCTTTGGGAGCCTTAGGTCCCATACCAACAGCCTCAGGAACTGTTATTCTCCTTTAACCATCAGACCCCTGAACCAGCGTGGATAATTTCACTCTCTCCAACACTGAACTGATTCCACAACCTATGGACTCATTTTCAAGGACTGCACAAATCATGTTCATGTACAAATAAATTTGTTTACAATTTATCAATTATTAATATTTGTTCTCTTTTTGTATTTGCACAGTTTGTCTTCTTTTGCAAGCTGGGTATTTGCCAGTCTTTGTGAATAGTTTTTCATTCATTCTATTGTGTTTCTTTGTTCAACAGTGAATGCCCACAAGAAAGTGAATCTCAGGGTAGTATATGGTGACATAGACATATTTTGATAATAAATATACTTTGAAATTTGATCCTTGAACATATGGGGTCTTAGTTCCCATGAGCTCTTCAAATTCACCTGCCTCTGTTTCCCAGATCCCCTGTAAATATGTTTTGGTTTAAGATGGCCTGACTGCAGTTGGCTGACAGTTTACTGGTGGTTCATAAGGCAAAAATTAGGACTAAATACTTTATTAATAATGTGGTGAATTGTAAAACAATGAAGAGGCAAGCGAAGGCAAGGCTGACTCAGAGGTCAAGGCATACCGATGTGATGCAAAGTCAGAGCGAGATCGAGGCATGTTCGAGATGGAGATGGAGTGAGCGAATCAGAGAGGAGTCGGTGGGGAGGAGTTTTGGAGCTCGTCCACCTAAACTGGGAGTGAGGTTGGATCAACCTATGCACCGAGCCGAATTAGAAAGCTCGAGTATGGCATTGGGCTGGATGACAGGATCGAGGCCCAGAGAGTATCACTGCGGTGGGGCCCAAATCCTAGTGCGGGGGACACCTCAGTGTTTGGACAATTAAGACACCAGCCCAGATACACAAATAATGTCAGATGTTGGGACCAGAGGCTAGGGTCAGGCTGATTCTGCTCACTGTTCCGTGACGATGAGGCTGTCAGGCTGCTCTGGGCTTCGTATCTGTGAGTTTCATGGCGACTTGCCCACTGCATGATGAACCGAGACCGAAGCTATGGGTCTACTTCAGCTGCTCTGAGCTCTGTGTCTGTGGACTCAGCTCGACTCTGAAAGCTGTTGCTTGCTCTTAATGATTTGTGGCTTTTTTCCTCCCTGCACATTGGGTGTTTGGTCTTTTTTCAAAACTGGATCCTCTCGGGTACAGTATCTTGCTTTGTGGCTGTCCGTGAGCAGACCAGTCTCAAGGCTGTATAATCTACACATACTTTGATAATAAATGTACTTCAATCTGAACCTTGGCTGCCTTGTAAGATTACTTCAGGAGCATTTAAAATCCAAACATATTGATGAGTCTCCAGTCACATGCACATTTTCCCCACACCCACCCCCCCATTCCTGTAAATTGAACTTATTCAAAACAGCTGCCCTCACCCTATCTCCTTCAAGTCAACCATCACCAATAGTCATAGTCATACTTTATTGATCCCCAGGGAAATTGGTTTTCATTACAGTTGCACCATAAATAATTAAATAGTAATAAAACCATAAATAGTTAGATAGTAATATGTAAATTATGCCAGGAAATAAGTCCAGGACCAGCCTTTTGGCTCAGGGTGTCTGACCCTCCAAGGGAGGAGTTGTAAAGTTTGACGGCCACACGCAGGAATGACTTCCTATGACGCTCAGTGTTGCATCTCGGTGGAATGAGTCTCTGGCTGAATGTACCCCTGTGCCCAACCAGTACATTATGTAGTGGATGGGAGACATTGTCCAAGATGGCATGCAACTTGGACAGCATCCTCTTTTCAGACACCACCGTCAGAGAGTCCAGTTCCATCCCCACAACATCACGCACATCACAAAGTCATAGAACAGTGGACAGTACAGCACAAGAACAGGCCCTTCAGCCCATAATGTTGTGCTGAACCACTAATCCGTCCTACTTATACCATGTCCATATCCCACCATCTTCCTTGCATCCATGTGCCGACTTAACATCTCTTGAAAGCCTCTAATGTATTTGCCTCTACCACCATACCGGGCAGCACATTCCAAACACCCACCATTCTCTGAGTAAAAAACTTGCCCCTTACATCGCCTTTGAACCCACCCTTTTTGACCTTCAATGCATGCCCTCTGGTATTAGAGATTTCTACCATGGATAAAGATACTCCCTCTCTACTCTAACTGTACCTCTCATAATCTTATAAACCTCTAAAAAATCTCCCCTTAGTTTCGGCCACTCCAAAGAAAACAAATGGTTAATCTAGCCTCTCATGACAGCACATGCCCTCCAAGCCAGGCAGCAGCCTGGTAAACCTCTCCTGCATCCTCTCCAAAGCCTCAACATCCTTCCTACAGTGGGGCCTCCAGAAATGGATGCCCATTCCTGATCAAGCAAAACCTTAGTTTAAATTATCATCCTAATTTCAAGCCTTTCTATTTCCTATCTCTGTAAACTCTTCCAGTATTGAAACCTTTCTAAAATTCTGCACTCCTCCAATTTTGGCTACTTCATAATCTCGGGATTTATTTAGTTGGCCACTGGTGACTGCACCTTCAGCTGCCAAGGCACGACTTCAGGAATTCCCTTTAAAAACCCCGCCAGTTCTTGCAACACACAGAAAATGCTGAGGGAGCACAGCAGGCCAGGCAGCATCTATGGAAAATAGTAAACAGTTAACGTTTCAGGCTGAGACTCTTCATCAGGACTGAAGGAAAAGGTGAGAAGTCAGAGCGAGAAGATGGGGGATGGTAAGAAAAAGTACAAGGAGGTAGGTGGTAGGTGAAACCGGGAGAAGAGGAGGAAGTGAGGTAGAGAGCTGGGGTTGATTGGTGAAATAGATAAAGGGCTGGAGAAAGAGGAATCTGATAGGAGAGGAGAGAAGACCATGGAAGGGGGAGAAGCACCAGAAGGAGGTGATGAGCAGGTAGGAGATAAGGTGAGGGAGGGAAATGGGAATGGGAAATGGTGAAGGAGGGTTGCAATTACCATAAGTTTGAGAAATCGATGATCATGCCATCAGGTTGGAGGCTACTCAGATGGAATATAAGGTGTTGCTCCTCCAACCTGAATGTGGCCACATTGCAGCAGTAGAGGAAGCCATGGATGGACATTGTGGAAGGGGAATAGGAAGTAGAATTGAAATGACTAGCCACTGGGAGATTCCACTTTTTCTGGTGGACAGAGCACAGGTGTTCGATGCCTTCCAATCTACATTGGGCCTCACCGATATGCAAGAGGCCACATCAGGAGCACCGGATACATTAGACAACCCCAACAAACTCACAGGTGAAGTGCCGCCTCACCTGGAAGGACTGTTTTGGGCCCTGAGAGTGAGGGAGGAGGTGTAGGGGCAGGTATGGCACTTGTTCCACCTGAAAGGAAGGGAAAGATGTGCTTGGTGGTGGATCCCATTGGGGATGGCAGAAGTTATGGAGAATTATGTGCTGGACACAGAAGCTAGTGGGACAAGAGGAAGCCTATCCCTGGTGGGGTGGCGGTAAGATGGGGTGAGGGGAAACGTGCACAAAATGGAAGAGATGTGGGTGAGGGCAGTGTTGATGGTAGAGGAAAGGCAGCCCCTTTCTTGAAGAAGGAGGACTCATTAGTTGGAATGAAAAGCCTCATCCTGAGAGCAGATGCGGCACAGACAAAGGAACTGAGAAAAGGGATGACATTTTTACAAAAAGCAGGGTGTAAAGAGGTATCGTTCTGGTAGCTGTGAAAATCCGTGGGCTTATGAAAGATATCAGTAGATAATCTGTCTCCAGAGACAGAGACAGAGAGATCAAGAAAGGAGAGGGAGGTGTCAGAAATGGAGCAGGTAAATTTGAGGGCAGGGTGAAAGTAGGAGGCAAAGTCAGTGAAGTCGACGAGCTCAGCGTGGGTGCAGGAAGCAGCACCAGTGCAGTCGTCGATGTGGCATAGGAAAAGTTGAAGTGTGATACTGGTGTAGGCTTGGAACATAGACTGTTCAACATAGCGGACAAAAAGGTAGGCATAGCTTTGTGAGAGCCCATGGTTACACCTTTGGTTTGAAGGAAGTGGGAGGAGCCAAAGGAGGAATTATTGATACTGAAGCTCAGTTCCACCAGACAGAGGAGACTGGTGGTGTAGGGGAACGGGTGGGCCTGGTATCTAGAAAGAAGCAGAGAGCTTTGAGGCCCTCCTGATGGTCAATAGGGGCTGGAAGTTCATGGTGAAAATGAGGAAACTGGGGCCAGGGAACTTGAAGTCATTGAAAAGATATAGAGGGTGTGAAGTGTCACGGATGTAGGTAGGAAGGTGCTGAACCAGAGGGAATAAAACAGTCGAGGTTTACAGATATGAGTTCAGTGGGGCAAAATCAAGCCAGAACAATGTGTCTACCTGGACAGGGAGGTTTGTGGATTTTGGTTAGGAGGTAGAAATGGGAGGTGTGGGTAAGGGAACTATGAAATTGCTGGCAGTGGATGGGAGATCCCCAGAGTTAATAAGGTCAGTAATGGTGCAGGTGACAATGGCCTGATGCTCCTTAGTGGGCTCCTGTCGAGGGGTAAGTAAGAGGAGGGGTCTGACAGTTTTCGCCAGGCCTCAGCAAGTCGGAGGTCAGTCAGTCAATCTTCTACAGCACACCCCTTATCTATGAGTTTGACCATGAGGTTAGGATTAGCAGAGAGAGTAGAGAACAGTGCTTTCAGAAGGAGTGAGGTTAGAATTAGAGAGAGGAGTGATGAAGTCAAGATGGTTGATGTCTTGTTGGAAGCTAGCAACAAAAAGACCCAGAGCAGGCAGAAGACCAGAGTGGGGTGTCCAGGCAGAGGAGGAGGGTTGAAGACGGGAGAAGGGGCCATCAGTGCGGGCTGGAGAGTCCTTGCCAAAGAAGTAGGCACAGAGACAGAGGTGGTGGAAGAAGACCTCAGTGTCATGGCAGGCACGGAACTCACTGAGTGTAGGCACAGGCCCTTACTGAGAATGGAATGTTCTGCCTCAGAGAGGGGAATCTCGGAGGGAATTGTGAAGACCGGGCATGGATAAGAGCTGGGATCAGAGGGGGGAAGAGGTTTGATAGTGTCTGGGGAGAGGAGAGGGTTGGGGTTTCCAGGGACGGTGGGTGGGGGGGTGCGGGGGAGAGGAAGATGGAGTCTCCAAGAATTCAAGAGTGGGCAGTGGGACCTGAGAGACACAGGATTGCAGAGAGGTGGTAGGGGAAGGGGAGAACAGGTTCCAGTGACAGTCCCAGCTTGGAGATGCTGCCAGTCAAGGTTGGAGTCGGAGTTGGAGGTTGTGCAGTTGCACTTTGAAGGTGTCTGGGATGATTGGAACCCGGATTGGTGGAGGTTCTGAATCTGTCCGGGATTATTGAGACCAGAGGTTGCGATCTGGGGACGACCGTGGCTGCCGGTGTTGGATTTGACAGGTTATGTAGTCTGTAGACAGGCGATCTTCCAATCCTTGCAGGACGTGAGTAGACGAAGAACCGGCGATTGAAAACGTGGATCCTGAAGAGCAGCAGAGGATAGGGTATCGGACAGGTCCATTGTAGGTGGAAGAGAGAGATTCCCAGAGTTGTGGGAGCAACTGGGGTAGGGACACCATGTACCTCCTCGTGGCAGAAAGCATGGTGCATAGAATGTGATGGGGGAAGCAGCGGGAGATGTCGTCAGCTGAATGTGAGTACCTGGATCCTCAGAGGGTCTAAATCGAGAAACTTCAAAACAGATCTGGAAGCCATGTGGCACAAGATGGCGGTGAAGACGTGTTCCCAGGAAGGACACGTGACTGTGGTAGCGGGTCAGGGTGAGCACATGGTCAAAGAATCGGAGGGCAGCAGAGATCACAGAGGAGGTTCAGTGAGGGAAGGCTTCACTGAACTCCTACTGAAGGGAAGATTTAAACTTCTTCGGGGTAGGCTTCCCTGGAAGAGACTTCGCATTGTAGTAAACCAATCACAAACAAGAGAAAATCTGCAGATGCTGGAAATACAAGGCAACACAGACAAAATACTGGAGGAACTCAGCAGGACAGGCAGCATCTATGGAAAAGAGTAAACAGTCGACATTTTGGGCTGAGAGGTCCCATTCCAATTCTTCATCTCTTTCTCCCCATTTGATATTCTTCCTAAGAACAGGGATCACCTTCCTTAACAGATCCTTACTTGGCTGACTGCATTTGAGAACAGACTGGTGAAGCAACTTGAGATAATTCTGATATATTAAAGTGCCATATTGATGAAATTATTGTTTTGACCTCATATAATATACTAACTCTCGTCCCCTCCACTCTCTCTCTCTCTGTCTCGCTCTCATCCCTCCCACTCCCTTCCCCTTCCCCCCTCTCTCTCTGTGGAAGAGATCAACAAGGATGATACCAGGTTTGGATAGTTTTACTGCTCCAGACAAACTGCCCAGTCTGTGGTTTTGGGACTGAGAGGCGACTTAACTGAGAAGCATAAAATTATACGGTCTAAATAGCAAAGACTGGAAGGGCCCAGTACTCCAAACAAAGAGAACAGAAACTATGCAGCAAGATTTATATTATGTTCAAGTTTGTAGTTCAAGTTTAATTGTCATTCAACCATGTATGGAATACCCATAAATACAGCTAAACGAAATAGCGTTACTCTGGGGCCAAGGTGGAAAACACAATATCAACAGTCACACGCAACACAAGGCACATGTATCGCATATAAGACAGCAGTACATATAAGGTATCAGTAACACAAAAAAAAAATCATCCAAGACCCTGAGTCCATGAATGTTGCAGCAGTCTGCAGTCGAACACAATACAGTTGTCTTCTGCCAAGCGAACACAGGGGGCAGCACTGACTCCAGCTTCAATGCTGCACCACACCACCTCCAACTCCCATATCCCTCTCCAGGGCAGCTGTAAATAATTGGTTGAAATTGACAAAATCT
Source organism: Mobula hypostoma (assembly GCF_963921235.1). Lineage (NCBI taxonomy): Eukaryota > Metazoa > Chordata > Chondrichthyes > Myliobatiformes > Myliobatidae > Mobula > Mobula hypostoma. The sequence continues at coordinate 4,180,311 of NC_086125.1, forward strand.
ATAGTCAGAGAGTCTGGGCCATGTAGAGATTAGTTTAACTAAGCATCTAAATTGATTCCATTTACCAGCCCCTGGTCTGTACCTTTCCATGTGTTAGTGTTTCAAGTGGTTGCTCTGATACAGCTCCTCACCAAAGTTACAGCAGGGTTTTTGTTCCTGGAAATCTTTTGTAATCCGGACAGTTCACAACTCAGAAATGTGGCTACAGCGTTCCCAGGTGGTAGAAACACCTTGTTGTTGTTGTTCAGCCTACTAGGGAGTCAGCTACACACTCAAAACACTGGAGGAACTGAGTTCCTCGGATTTCCAGCATTTGCAGATTTTCTCCTGCAGGGGATCAGCGATATCGGATTGGACGTTATGTAATGAACCAGAGCTGATTAGGGAGCTTAAGATAAAGGAAACCTTCGGAGGCTGTGATCACAATATGATTCAGTTCAACTTGGAATTTGTTAGGGAGAAAATGAAGTCTGATATAGTAGTATTTCAGTGGTATAAAATAAATTACAGTGGTTTGAAAGAGGAGTTGGCCAAAGTAAATTGGAAGGAGATGCTGACAAGGATGACAACAGAGCAGCAACGCCTTGAGTTTCTGGGGAAAATGAGGAACATGCAGGATAGATGTATTCCACAAAGAAAGAAATACTCAAATGGCAGAATAGACAACTGTGCCTGACAATGGAAGTCAAAGCTAATGTACAAGCACAAGAGAGGGCATACAACAAGGCAAAAATTAGAGGGAAGATAGAGGATTACAAAGCTTTTAAAACCCTACAGAGTATCTAAAAGAATCATTAGAGGGAAAAGATGAAATATGAAAGCAAGCTAACAAACAATATCAAGGTGGATAGAAAAAGCTTATTCATGTACATTAAAGAGATGGAAGTGAATATAGGCCAGAAAAATAATAACAGGAGATAGCAGATGAGCTAAATGAGAATTTTGCATCAGTCTTTACTGTGGAAGACACAAGGTGTTGAAGGGTGTTTTATGGGGAAAAGGCCGGGGAGTTGGGCTGAGGGGAGGAAAACAGGATCAGCCATGATTGAATGACAGCAGACTCGATGGGCCAAATGGCCAAATTCTGTTCCTATGCTTTATGGTCCTATGGTCTGAACAAGTGAGTCCATCCCAGTGGTCTCCTAACCATTCGGTCATAAGCATGATCTGTACGTAAGGCAGGCATTAGTAACCCAGGGAGAAAGACAACACAGGCACACCCCTGCCCACTGTCTGTAGTATCTAGAGGAGGGACTGCCTCAAGATGGCAACATTTGTCGTCAAAAATGCCCACAATCCAGACCGTTCTATCTTCCAGTCCCTTCAGGCAGGAGGGACAGAAGCCTGAAGCCTCACACCAACAGGTTCAAGAGTGGCTACTTCGCTTTAACCATTCACTTCTTGAACCAGCCAGCACAACCTTCGCTACCGCAGTTTAACGACACTATGGCCACTTTGCACTACAATGGTTTTGGTTCCAATTGTGTTCTTTCCTGTAGATGTTTAATTTAGGTTTCTCTTGTGAATGTTGAATATTTGATGCTGTGTGTCCGTGATACCAGTGAAGGAAGATTCTCATTGCACCAGTGCATACATTTCTTTGTGTATTTGACAAAAAACTCACCCCTGATTTGACTTTGACCAGTGTTGTGAGAAGTCTAACTCGATCAGATCCAGGGAACTAACAGCACAGTCAGAATCAGGCTTATTTTCACTGGCATGCATCATGAAATTTATTGTTTTGTTTCAGCAGTACAGTGCAATACATAAAATATTACTGTAAGTTGCAATATGAAATATAAGGAATAGTGCAAAAACAGAGCAAACTAGTGACATAGTGTTCATGGGTTCACACACCACTCAGATATATGATAGCAGTGGAGAAGAAACTATTCCTGAAACATTCTCAGGCTCCTGCACTTCCTCCCTAATGGTAGCAATGAGAAGAAGGCAACTCCTGGGAGTCACGGGTCCTTTAATGATGGTTGATACCTCCTTCAGGGGTTGCCTTTTAAAGATGCTGTGGGTGGTGGGGTGGCTAGTGCCCATGATGGAGCTAGCTGCATCCACAACCCTCTGCAGCTTTTAGTAATCCTGTGCACTGGGGCCTCCATCCCAGGAGGTGATGCTAGTAGTCAGAATACTCTGCACTGTACCTCTGTAGAAATTTGCTATAGAGTCCTTGGAGATATACTAAATTTCCTCAAACTCCTAATGAGTTATGGCCACTGGCATGCCTTTGTTGTGATTGCAGCAATACGTTGGGCCAGGGGAAAGATCCTCAGAGATGTTGATGCCTAGATTTCTGCTCTTTGCTCTGGGGTTTGAATCCTTTCATGGCCCCAAACGTTAACTCAAAATGGGACATTATTCACCAAGGTACAAATAACAGCTTTATTCCTCCACCATTATACTCAAAGACGTTGAGGTCGGTTTCTGATTGGTCATTGGAATTCAAAGCTATGATATACAGTATGTCTTCAACCTAATGGGCCCAATGATCTCCTCCTGGTTATAACACTTTTACAGTTCTATGATGCCCATGCCAATCATGACCTTCCTAAATGATTTCACCTTAGAACCAGTTGATTTGGCCCATCGTCAACACTGGCTCCCTTCAGTCCCATTCTGCCTCTCTTCCAATGCAGAATGCAACCAGCCTTTCCACCAAACTCGAGTCATATTACTGGACCGTGTATCCGACACCGAGGGAGAGGATACAAAAAATAAATCTGACTCACAGATTGTCTCTGGTGCTTCAAATGAATGGGATCCCAATACAGTCTGTCAGAACGGCTGGCAGGCAGCAGTTCTCTTCAGAACCAGCAACAGTCAGATTCAGATATATTTATCATGGCCAAATTGAAACATACACTCAGTGGCCACTTCATTAGGTATGCCTGTACACCTGCTCATTAATGCAAATATCTAATCAGCCAATCATGAGGCAGCAACTCAATGCATAAAAGCATGCAGACATGGTCAAGAGGTTCAATGGTTGTTCAGACCAAATATCAGAATGGGGAAGAAATGTGATCTAAGTGACTTTGACCTGGAATGATTGTTGGTGCCAGATGGGGTGGTTTGAGTATCTCAGAAACTGCAGATTTCCTAGGATTTTCATGCACAATGGTGTCTAGAGTTTATAGAGAGTGATGCAAAAGATGAAAAACACCCAGTGAGTGACAGTTCTGTGGGCGAAAATGCCTTGTTAATGAGAGAGTCCTGTTATTTGAGCAGTTGCACTGTTCCAGAGAGGAGAGAGCCTGTTGCTGTACCCAGAGAGTGTCCCCAGGCTTTTTCTGCAGTTTGGATGAGGATTTAGATTATAAAATCTTTTTTTTTCCGTTTTAGTGTTTTCATATTCTGTTTTCTCGCCAGAACTTCATGTTTTTTTCATGCGAGGAAGGGGATTTGGGGAGGGGGGGCTTATGTGCCTGATCCGTTTTGTTAATTTTTCTTGTCTGCAGGGAGGAATTTGGGGGTTGATGTGCCTGTTCCATTTTTGTTCAATTTTTTTTGCAGGGTGGTGAGATTTGGGGTTTGATGGCTATGCTGTCTTTTTTCTCCCCCTTCCTTGGTTTCATGGCTACCCGGAGAACTGAAGAATTTCAGAGTTGTATACTTTTCTAACATAATGAACCTTTGGAACTTTGAGGAGAATAGCCAGACTGGTTCAAGCTGACAGAAAGGTAACTGTAACCCAGGTAGCCAAGCCTTCACAAGAGTGGTGTGCAGGAGAGCTTCTCTGAACGCACACGACGGCGAACTTTGAAGTGTTAGGGCTACGGCAGCAGAAGACCACAAACACATGGAACACTCAGTGAAATGTGCCGTTTGTGTTAACTCTGCCTTAGGCATCACATTGGGTTATCTTAAACAGCCTTGATTTAAAACTGCTCCCTCAGGCACGTTGGCCCCAAACCTTCTCGCCGAAGTCCCAGATTTTGCCTTCCCTCTTAGCAGCTAATTCTGCAGCTTGTCATCTCTCCTTCCAAAACATTCCGCACTTCACTAATATTTCCATATTGCGAAAGGTTGCGAGCACTGGTTGAGATACTGGATATACTTAAACTCCAAACAGCAAAAAGTCAGGAAACTGCTGCCAACTAATAATCTCCTTTAAGCCAACAGGAATGAAACCCATAAATAACAGACTGAGTTTCACAAAAAAAATGTTCACAATATAATCGAGTTCACTTTAAAAAGGAGGAACTAAAATCCAATGTGTCAATATTTCAGTGGAATAAAGGAAATTACAATGGCATGGGAAGGGAACTGGCCAAAGTTGACTGGAAAGGGACACTAGCAGGAAGGACAGCAGAGTAGCAGTGGCTGGAGTTTCTGTGAAAAAATGAAGGAAACGCAAGACAGATATATTCCAAATAAGAAGAAATTTTCAAATGGAGGAAGGACATTACCGTGGCTGACAAGTAGTGGGATGGTGGAGGATTGGGAAGCTTTTAAAAACTTGCAGAAGGAAACTAAGAAGGCCATTAGGAAGAAAAAGTTGAATAATGAAAGGAAGCTGGTGACTAATATCAAAGAAGACACTAAAAGCTTTTTAAAGTTTATAAAGTGTAAAAGATAGTTGAGGGTAGATATAGGACCCATAGAAAATGATGCTGGAGATATTGTAATGAGAGGCACAGAGATGACAGAGGAACTGGATGTGTATTTTGCATCAGTCTTCACAGTGAAAGACATCTGCAGTATACTGGACATTCAAGAGTGTCAGGGAAGTGAAGTTTGTGCAGTGAAAATTACGACTGAGAAAGTGCTCAAGAAGCTTAATGGTCTGAGGGTGGATAAATCTCCTGGACCTGATGGAATGCACCCTCGGATTCTGAAGGAAGTAGCGGGAGAGATTGCGGAGGCATTAACGATGATTTTTCAAGAATTGATAGATTCTGGCATTGTACTGGATGACTGGAAAATTGCAAATGTTACTCTGCTATTTAAGAAGGGTTGTGGACAGCAGAAAGGAAACTATAGATCTGTTAGCCTGACATCAGTGGTTGGAAAATTGTTGGAATCAATTGTGAGGGATGAGATTATGGAGTACCTGGAGGCACATGACAACATAGGCCAAAGCCAGCATGGTTTCCTGAAAGGAAAATCCTGCCTGACAAACCTACTGCAATTCTTTGAGGAAATTACAAACAGAGTAGACAAAGGAGATGCAGTAGACATGGTGTACTTGGATTTTCAGAAGGCCTTTGACAAGGTGCTGCACGTGAGGCTGCTTAGCAAGATAAGAGCCCATGGAATTACAAGGAAGTTACTAGCAAGGGGGGAGCATTGGCTGATCGGCAGTAAACGGAGAGTGGGAATAAAGGGATCCTATTCTGGCTGGCTGCAGTTACCAGTGGAGTTCCACAGGGGTCAGTGTTGGGACTGCTGCTTTTTACGATGTTTATGTCAATGATTTGGACTACGGTATTTAGGGATTTGTGGCTAAATTTGCCGATGACACAAAGATAGGTGGAGGAGCGGAAAGTGCTGAGAAAACAGAGAAAATGAGAGTAATAACGAGCTAATTTATCCTTGGACATGTGAACCCTATGCACTACTTTAAATCCTATATGTGATAGATGTCATTCCAAAATATCTTCTTTAACTCATATGTTTTGGACATGTCCTCTTTTAAAAAAATACTGGAAAAATATCTTTGATATTATTTCAACTGTTTTGAGTATTGATTTACAACCCACGCTATTACTGCAATTTTTGGTTTACCAATGATAGAACCAGATCTTTTAATATCTTCAGCTCGTTGGACGGTTGCATTTCTTACACTAATGGCCAGAAGATCCGTCTTGCTGAATTGGAAAGTGACCAATCCCCCCACCATATTTCATTGGTTCTCTCAAACTATGTTGTGTTTAAACTCAGAAAAAATTAGAAGTGTTATTTATGATCCTTCTATTAAATTGGAAAAGACTTGGAGGCCATTTATTCAATGCTTCCATATGATGTAATTTGACCTTTTCCAAGCCTACGCTACTTCTTTTTAGTATATGTTGAGGGGAGCAGAGTCAACGACACTAATGGTTTTTTTTAATTATGTTTCACAACAGCCCATGTCTTTTGTTTTCTGTAGGTTAGTTGGTCTATTTTGTAGATTAGTTTTTTTGGGGGGTATATTTTTCTTCCTTTTTCATGTTAATTTGTCTATATATATATAACATTTGTATCCTGTAAGATTGGGAGGTTTAATATCCATGTATTAACTGGGTTTATACTTATATATGATAATTACAACAATGTAATCCCAATAATTTTGTATGATTGTTATGCTCATCTTTATCATTACAATACTAATAAAAAGATTGAAAAAGAAAGAAATACGATGTTGGAAAGTGTATGGTCATGCACTTTGGTAGAAGGTATAAACAGGCAGACTATTATTTAGGTGGGGAGAGAATTCAAAATGCAGAGATGCAAAGGGATTTGGGAGTCCTTCTGCAAGATACCCTGAAGGTTTAACCTCCAGGTTGAGTCGGTGGTGAAGAAGGCAAATGCAATGTTGGCATTCATTTCTAGAGGTATAGAATATAAGAGCAGGGATGAGATTTTGAGGCTCTATAAGGCACCCGTGAGACCACACGGAATATTGTGTGCAGTTTTGGGCTCCTTATTTGAGAAAGGTTATACTGACATTGGAGAGGGTTCATACATACTTATACATTCATACATATTTTGATAATAAATTTACTTTCAGTTTTCAATGGATCACAAGGAACCACAACATCTGTATGATCACAGTATAGTTATGTGCATTGCATTCTTGGTTCTGAGCCCAGTGTTTGTAGGATTGACACACATTCTGGGAATGTGAGCAGAGTAATTGTTTTTTTCCGGTCCTGATGAAATCTCTCAGCCTGAAACATTGTCTGTGTGTTCCTCTCCAAAGATACTCTCTGACCTGCTGGGTTTTGTGCGTGTTGCTCAGAGTTTCCTTCATCTGCGTTCTTTCATTTTTGTGTGTGCGTGTGTGTTGCTCCTTCAGTGCAGGACTGAGGGAGTGCTAAACACAAGATGACTCGTCTGCCTTACCATGGCAGTGAGAAGTGGAGGGAGAGTCCATGGAGGGGAGAATAGTCCTAAACATTACTGCTCCTGCCTGCACCACCTCCTTTGCCAGCTTGTTCTAGATACTGCTAATGTTTATGTGAAAAATTATCCCTTGGATTTCCTTTAAAACCCCATCCCTCACATATAAACCTGTTCACTCTAATTTAGGCATGAGAATTGGACTCTGCCTATATCTATATCTGTCTTTGCCTCACTTTCGGTTGTGTCATGTCATCTCGCAATCTCCTTTCTCCAGGTAATAGACTCAGTCTACCCAATCCCTGCCAAAATTCAATCTGGCATATGTTCTGCAGCTTCCCGAACTTAATCCCAACTTTCCTGCAGTGCAGCAGCCAGAACAGTGCCCAGGAATCCAAGTGTGGCCGAACAAATATTATGTATAAGCGCAACATGATGTCTCAACTCTTGGCGTCTTGTTATATGAGGGTAGTGCTATATGCCACCACCCTAGGGAACTACATACTTGCATCCCAAGGTCTCTCTGTTCCAAGTTCAAAGTGCACTTATTATAAAAGTACGTATAAATTATACAACCTTGAGATTCGTCTGCTTACGGGTAGCCACAAAACAAGAAACCTGAAAGAACCCATGAATGAAAGACCAACAAACACCCAATGTGCAGAGAGAGAAAAAAAATCACAAATCGAGGAAACTATAAAAGCAAGCACTAGTAGTCAGAATGAAAGTGGGTCCATAGACACGAAGTCTGGAGCAGCCTGTGTAGGCCACAGACTCAGCCTCAATTAATCACACAGAGAGCAAAACTTCATGAAGCTTGCAAACACAAAGCCCCAACAACATTCGCCAGGAGCGTCACTCATCGTGTAAATCCTGCCCTGGTGCATCGCTCACACTTGTCTGGGTTAAGTTCCATCTGCCGTTCCTCAGCCGACATTCCTAGTTGACCTGGGTCATGTTTGTAAACTTATACAACCCGATTCTCTATCCGCCACACCACCAGTACTGGTGCCAGCTGCATACTCAACCCTGATGAAGGGTCTTGGCCTGAAACGTCGACTGTACCTCTTCCTATAGATGCTGCCTGGCCTGCTGCATTCACCAGCATTTTTATGTGTGTTTTTATGTGTGTTACACAAGCTATACTCTCATCTAAACTGTCAATTAATGTAACAAAAGCAGTAGACTTAGCACAAATACTTGCAACATGCCATTTGTCAGACCCAGAGAGGCCACTATGACCAAGATGTCCATTTAGCTAGGTGACTCCTCAAACCTACCAGCCATGACATGCAACCTTGTGGTAAACGTGCTCCCATAATACACTTAGTTAATAAATTCCAGGGTTTAATTCGACCCAGGAGACTGTGGATGTGGGATCTTCAAGTACTGGCGCTCCCACATATTCTTTCTCAGTGGTACAGATTTGGGATGTCCAGTCAGAGACCCTTGACCAGTGGTACAGATTCAGGGTGTCCAGACAGAGACCCTTGGCCAGTGGCACAGATTCAGGGTGTCCAGTCAAAGACCCTTGGCCAGTGGTACAGATTTGGGATGTCCAGTCAGAGACCCCTGACCAGTGGTACAGATTCAGGGTGTCCAGTCAAAGACCCTTGGCCAGTGGTACAGATTTGTTATGTCCAGTCAGAGACCCTTGGCCAGTGGTACAGATTTGTTATGTCCAGTCGGAGACCCTTGGCCAGTGGTACAGATTTGAGGTGTCCAGTCGGAGACCCTTAGCCAGTGGCACAGATTTGGGATGTCCAGTCAGAGACCCTTGGCCAGTGGTACAGATTTGGGATGTCCAATCAGAGACCCTTGGCCAGTGGTACAGATTTGGGATGTCCAGTCGGAGACCCTTGGCCAGTGGTACAGATTTGGGATGTCCAGTCGGAGACCCTTGGCCAGTGGTACAGATTTGGGATGTCCAGTCGGAGACCCTTGGCCAGTGGTACAGATTTGTTATGTCCAGTCAGAGACCCTTGGCCAGTGGTACAGATTTGGGATGTCCAGTCGGAGACCCTTGGCCAGTGGTACAGATTTGGGATGTCCAGTCAGAGACCCTTGGCCAGTGGTACAGATTTGTTATGTCCAGTCAAAGACCCTTGGCCAGTGGTACAGATTTGGGATGTCCAGTCGGAGACCCTTGGCCAGTGGTACAGATTTGTTATGTCCAGTCAAAGACCCTTGGCCAGTGGTACAGATTTGGGATGTCCAGTCAGAGACCCCTGACCAGTGGTACAGATTCAGGGTGTCCAATCAGAGACCCTTGGCCAGTGGTACAGATTTGGGATGTCCAGTCGGAGACCCTTGGCCAGTGGTACAGATTTGTTATGTCCAGTCAGAGACCCTTGGCCAGTGGTACAGATTTGGGATGTCCAGTCGGAGACCCTTAGCCAGTGGTACAGATTTGGGATGTCCAGTCAGAGACCCTTGGCCAGTGGTACAGATTTGAGGTGTCCAGTCGGAGACCCTTGGCCAGTGGTACAGATTTGGGATGTCCAGTCAGAGACCCTTGGCCAGTGGTACAGATTTGGGATGTCCAGTCAGAGACCCTTGGCCAGTGGTACAGATTTGGTATGTCCAGTCGGAGACCCTTGGCCAGTGGTACAGATTTGTTATGTCCAGTCGGAGACCCTTGGCCAGTGGTACAGATTTGGGATGTCCAGTCGGAGACCCTTGGCCAGTGGTACAGATTTGGGATGTCCAGTCAGAGACCCTTGGCCAGTGGTACAGATTTGTTATGTCCAGTCGGAGACCCTTGGCCAGTGGTACAGATTTGTTATGTCCAGTCGGAGACCCTTGGCCAGTGGTACAGATTTGAGGTGTCCAGTCGGAGACCCTTAGCCAGTGGCACAGATTTGGGATGTCCAGTCAGAGACCCTTGGCCAGTGGTACAGATTTGGGATGTCCAATCAGAGACCCTTGGCCAGTGGTACAGATTTGGGATGTCCAGTCGGAGACCCTTGGCCAGTGGTACAGATTTGGGATGTCCAGTCGGAGACCCTTGGCCAGTGGTACAGATTTGGGATGTCCAGTCGGAGACCCTTGGCCAGTGGTACAGATTTGTTATGTCCAGTCAGAGACCCTTGGCCAGTGGTACAGATTTGGGATGTCCAGTCGGAGACCCTTAGCCAGTGGTACAGATTTGGGATGTCCAGTCAGAGACCCTTGGCCAGTGGTACAGATTTGTTATGTCCAGTCAAAGACCCTTGGCCAGTGGTACAGATTTGGGATGTCCAGTCGGAGACCCTTGGCCAGTGGTACAGATTTGTTATGTCCAGTCAAAGACCCTTGGCCAGTGGTACAGATTTGGGATGTCCAGTCAGAGACCCCTGACCAGTGGTACAGATTCAGGGTGTCCAATCAGAGACCCTTGGCCAGTGGTACAGATTTGGGATGTCCAGTCGGAGACCCTTGGCCAGTGGTACAGATTTGTTATGTCCAGTCAGAGACCCTTGGCCAGTGGTACAGATTTGGGATGTCCAGTCGGAGACCCTTAGCCAGTGGTACAGATTTGGGATGTCCAGTCAGAGACCCTTGGCCAGTGGTACAGATTTGAGGTGTCCAGTCGGAGACCCTTGGCCAGTGGTACAGATTTGGGATGTCCAGTCGGAGACCCTTAGCCAGTGGTACAGATTTGGGATGTCCAGTCAGAGACCCTTGGCCAGTGGTACAGATTTGGGATGTCCAGTCAGAGACCCTTGGCCAGTGGTACAGATTTGGTATGTCCAGTCGGAGACCCTTGGCCAGTGGTACAGATTTGTTATGTCCAGTCGGAGACCCTTGGCCAGTGGTACAGATTTGGGATGTCCAGTCGGAGACCCTTGGCCAGTGGTACAGATTTGGGATGTCCAGTCAGAGACCCTTGGCCAGTGGTACAGATTTGTTATGTCCAGTCGGAGACCCTTGACCAGTGGTACAGATTTGTTATGTCCAGTCGGAGATCCTTGGCCAGTGGTACAGATTTGGGATGTCCAGTCGGAGATCCTTGGCCAGTGGTACAGATTTGTTATGTCCAGTCGGAGATCCTTGGCCAGTGGTACAGATTTGTTATGTCCAGTCGGAGACCCTTGGCCAGTGGTACAGATTTGGGATGTCCTGTCAGAGACCCTTGGCCAGTGGTACAGATTTGGTATGTCCAGTCGGAGAACCTTGGCTGGTGGTATATCTAACGTCCTGGGAAAGGTTTCACTGCAAATGTAATGGTTGTTCTGTAACAGCAACGTTTGGGTTATGACTAGAGATAACAGGGGCTTTGGAATGTGCACCGTTCAATGAAGGGAATGTTTTTTTCTTGTTGTGTGCCTGAGAGCGAGTTGTTCCAGGGCTTTTGTCCGGTGGAAGATGGAGAGAGAAGATGTCAAAACGGAGAGGTCATAAACCCCAGGATGGAGTGGACTTGGAAAGGAGCCGGGAGTCGACGACGCCCGGGGGAAATCGATGGAGGACTAATGGACAGGACACCGTGAGCTCCAACGTGCACATTAGTTTAATTAAAATGGGCCCTTTTCTTTGTGTTTTTCTATACTAACCCTTTAGTCAAATTAAGAGTTATAAAACTAAGTAATTTAATTGCATATGGTGTACTGTTTGTTATTTCATGGTACTGATTTGTAACAGGGGAACACATCACGCAGCATCCACACAGACAAGAAGTTTTACCCCTCAGATTTCACACGTTTGGTGTGCCAGAGACTGTCTTCCCTAGACCAACACCGCAGGCCGATCCTGAGGGTTACATATAGATTTGGTACATCCAGTCAGAGACCCTTGGCCAGTGGTACAAATTTGGGATGTCCAGTCAGAGACACTTGGCCAGTGGTACAAACTTGGGATGTCCAGTCAGAAACTCTTGGCCAGTGGTATAGATTTGGGATGTCCAATCAGAGATCCTCAGCCAGTGGTACAAATTTTGGGATGTCCCGTCAGAAACTCTTGGCCAGTGGTATAGATTTGGTACGTCCAGTTAGAGACCCTTGGCCAGTAACTGCTGTAGATTTTATAGATGGCACCCTTGGTGGTGAATGGGGTATGAATGAAGCAGGTTGCTTCATCCAAGCTTTTTGGCTAATTCAAGGGATATAATTTTAAGATGATTGGAAGTAAGTACAAGGAGGATGTCCAAGATACTGTAAGGTTTTTATAGAGAGTGCTGGGTGCATGAAACGGCCTGCCAAGTGTAGTGGTGGGGCCGATACCTTAGGGGCATTTAAGAAACTCACAGGTAGGCACATGAATGAATAAAAAATTGAGTGTTGTGTAGGAGCAAAGGGTTATTGGTTGACCTGAGAGTAGGTTAAAATATTGGCACAGCATCATGAGCTGAAAGACCTGTATTGTACTGTAATGTTCTGTATTCTGTGTTCTTGAGTGCTGTCAGAAATCAACTAACCATGCAGAAAGCATTCCATCACATTTCCAACTTGGACCTTGGTGCTGGAGAGGCTTTGGGAATCTCAGAGGTTTCTTACATTAGAACAATTATACTTTGGTTAAATTTATCCATAAACCACTTTGGAATGGCGTAAGGTGGAGCCATGTTATAACCTGGTCTACCGCTACTCTCAAGAACTGGGAAGTGGGATTTGGAGACTGCTTTTCCTTGGACTGCCTCCTTCCTTATGACTTTAAAGCCACAATTTGAACTCTTACAGCTGTGACACTACATTTAAGGAAGGATTTGAAAGGAGAGTCTTTCCAGTAAATGGAATATGGACTGGTTATTTAGGTCAGGATAATTTATTTTAACCAGGAAAAATTTTGCACAAACATGTCTCTCTGTTGTTTACTTTCTGCATTTCCCTATCATTTAATGAAACAACAAGTTAACAGGCAGCAGGCACAGTTCAAATGATAAATTATTTGAGTAAATATTTGATATAATGTATTCGAGTACTACCCCATAAAAGGATATCATATACAGAATAGAATAAAGAATGTCTTGTTTGTCAAGCTTTGGGAAATATTTTGCTTCCCTTGCTAATGCCAACATTCAGTAATCAGACAAAATGCCAGACTGTCCTGCCCACGCTGGCCCCCTTTGGAATGCTCCTCTCTTTCCCACCTCCCCTATCAACAGCAATCTCTCCAGTTCTTTGTCTATCATCCCCTCCCCACATCAACACCAAACTCTCCAATGCCATGTCAGTAGCACTGACAGTTTGGTAAAGGTGGGAGAAATTGCGGGAGGTATGTGTGCTCTCGTGGAGATATTGTATCCTTGATAGCTCCTGATGAGATCTGGTTTTGAAGGGTGGCTAACATTATGCTTTTCTTTCAAGAACAGGCCAAGAAACTACAGGGCAGTGAACCAAACATCAGTGTTGGGAAAGTTATTGGAGTGGATTCCATCTGATAAACCCATCGGGGGAATAGATAAGGTGAATAACCAAAGTCTTTTCCCCAAGGTAGAAGAGTCCAAAGCTAGAGGACATAGGGTTAAAGTGAGGGGGTGGGAAGATTTAAAAGAGCCCTGAGTGGCAAAATTTTCACATATATTATAGTGCATATGTGGAATGAGCTGTTGAGAGATAGGTCTAATTACACTAATGGTTACGGTTATGGATCCCGCAATCCAACTGGGTCGTAGGGACTCTATACAGATGAGCACTGCACAAGTTGCCTCCATCTCTCACGGTTGTGGGCAAATCCCTTGGTTGCGGCAAAGCTCCCTCTGGTCCACTCTGCAGTGTTGTCTGCCTGTTTCTCCCTCTGTCTGCCCTTTTTCAATTTTCCCCTACACCGTTCCCTGAAGAATGGTTCTTCAGAGTCCACTTGATCTTGTTATAAGGCCAGATCATCTCAGTTTCCTCTTCTTTAGTATGGACAGTAGATCTTCGCAGTGCCTCATGTGCTGGGTGATGGTTCTTTGTACTTCATGATTGTCTGTATAGAGATGCCGAGGAGCTGTCTGAAGCATCTCATTTCTACTGCCTGGACCTTCTTTTGCAGTTCTGTCTCAAAGTCCATGATTTGCATGTGCACAAGAAGATGGAGAGAAAAATGCTTGCAGGAGTTCAAACTTGGATCTGAGAGCAATGTAATTGTCTCTCCAGATTAGTTTTCGTTTAGTCAGTGTTGCTGTCCTTTGGGCTGTCCTTGCAAGGATTTCAGACTTGACTTTTCTTGCTTGATGATGGTGTGAAGAAACTTGAACTGTTTGACAGTCTCTGGTTCTTGTCCACTAACTGTGATTTTTGTCGTGATTGGCTACTCACTGTTTCTCATCAGCTTGGTTTTCTTTGTGCTGGTCTCCATGCTATATCTGATAGATGTATTGTCCAGGTGGTTCACGAGGCAGGCCAATTAATCCTCACTTCCTGCCAGCCCATCAATGTCCTCGGCAAGCCTGAGGTTGGTTATGATTTGTCTTTTGATGCTGACTGCGCCAATATGGTCTTCTGGGGTATCTGTCATTATTTGTTCCAGGAAAATATTGAACAGCCTGGGTGAAATGAGGCAGCCTTATTGGACTCCAACTGATATGTAGAACCACTCTCCAAATGTGCCTTGAACAAGTACCGCACTGCTAGCTTTGGTGTAGAGATGCTTGATGGTTTGGATCGGTGTCTGGCCCACGTGGTATTTCTTCATTGTGGCCCAGAGTGCATCATGCCACACCCTATCGAATGCCCTTTGAAGTGTGTGAACACGTGGAAGATGTCCCCTATGCACTCTCAGCCTTGATGTAAGGTCTCAAATCAATGTGTCAATTATCCTTCTGCCTCCACAGATGCTGCCTGACCTGCAGAGTTTGCTCTAAGCACATGACTCACTGGTCTGATTCCAGTGGGGAAGCAAAGGGGAGGTCGAGTGGCTGCATAAGTCTGTCAGTGTTTCAGAGAATTCCCTGAGAAAAAGGTGATCCCAAAGAATTAACCAAGTCAGATTAACCCTTTGTTTTGCAGAAGCTGTCTTGGGACACTAATCGATGCTGATGGACTGGGCTGTAGTGGACACAGCCCAGTCCATCTCGGGTAAAGCCCTCTCCACCATTGAGCACATCTACATGAAATGTTGTTGCAAAAATATCATCAGGACCCCACACCCTCCCCCAACACCCAGGACATGATCTCTTTTCGCTGCTGTCATCAGAAAGAAGGTACAGGAGCCTCAGGACTCACACCACCAGGCTCAGGAACAATTATTTCCCCTCAGCCATCAGGCTCTTCAACAAAAGCAGATAACTTTACTTGCCCTATCAATAAAATGTTTCCACAACCTATGGACTCAATTTCAAGGACTCTTCATCTCATTTTCTTGCTATATATTGCTTATTTATTTATTGTTATTATTATTATTTCTTTATTTTTATATTTGCACAGTTTGTTGCCTTTTGCTCACTAGTTGAACACCAAGTTGGTGTGTTCTTCCTATTTTGGATTTATTGAGTATGCCTAGAAGAAAATGAAACTCAGGGTTGTATATGGTGATATATATGTACTTTGATAATAAATTTACTTTGAACTTTGAACTCTGACCTTTAATGGCACTCAAGCAACAAATAGTCCTCTTCATCACAACTTCAGTCCTCAAGTTTTTCATTTGAACATATTTTGTTGGGGCTTTGTCATGTTTCCAAAGTTTTCCATGGGAATTATTCAAGATTGTATCTTGTTTGGATAGTATTGGGTCCAAGTCAGATTTAGCAATGTTTCTTTAGGCCTATTGTCTCTGCCTGCTGGTGCCCCATTGAACTCCTATCCTCATCCTTCAGCTCTTCATTTTCTTCCCCTTGGTTCAGTCCCTTCCCACCTACATCCACCCTCGATCTCCTCAGTAAGTTTCAATTCCCTGGTCCTGACCACCTTATTTCCACCAGTATGTTCAGTCCTGACACACTTTTATTCCCCATCAAGAAGGCCTCAAAGCCCTTCACTTCTTCATTGACAAAAGAACCAGTCAATTCCCCTCCACCACCACCCTACTCCATCTGACAGAAATGGTCCTCACCCTCAACAATCTCCCTTCGGCTCCTCCAACCTTCTCCAGTCTTGAGGGGTAGCCATAGGCAACCACATGGGCCCCAGCGAGGCCTGCTTCTTCATTGGCTACTTAGAACAGTCCATGTTTGAAGCCTTTCCTGTTAATACTCCCCAACTCTTCCTCCACTACATTGGTGACCGCATTGGTGTTGCTTCCTGTACCCATGCTGAGCTCATCAATTTTATCAACCTTGCCTCTAGCTTCCACCTGCCCTTAAATTCACTTGGTCCATTTCTGACACCTCCTTCTCCTTTCTCAATCTCTCTGCCTCTATCTCTAGAGACAAACTGTCAACCGACATCTTTTATAAACCTACTGATTACCATGGTTATCTCGACCTCTTCCCACGCTATCTCCTGTAAAAATGCTATTCCTTTTTCTCAGTTCATTTGGCTCCGCCGCATCTGTTCTTAGGACGTGGCTTTCCAGACTAGGGCATCAGAGATGTCTTCCCTCTTCAAAGAATGGGGTTTCCCTCTCTCCACCTCTGATGCTGCTCTCACCAGCATCTCCTCCATTTCCTGAACATCTGCGCTCACCCCATTTTCACACTACCTTAACAGTGAGAGGGTTCCTCCTGTCCTTACCTAATACCCCATCACTTTCTGTATTCAACACATTCTCCATAGCTTCTGCCATCTCCAAAGGGATCCTACCATTAAACCTATCATTACCATCACCTCCCCCCCTCCAGATTTCCACAGGAATCACTCCCTCCACAATTCCTTTGTCCTTTCGTCCATCCCCACTAATTTCCCTCCTGGTACTTATCCCGAGAAGTGGCCTAACTGCTACATCTGCCCATCTCCTCCTCCCTCACCTCTGCTCAGGGTGCCAAACAGTCCTTCCAGATGAGGTAACATTACACCTGTGAATCTGCTAGGGTTACCTATTGTGTCTGGTGCTCCCGATGTGGCCTCCTCAGCATGGGTGAGACCCGTCGCAAATTGAGGGACCACTTTGTCGAGCACCTCCATACCATCTGCCACAAGCGGGACTTCCAGGTTGCCAAACATTTTAATTCCAATTCCCTTTCCAGTTCTGACATGTCAGAGCATGGCCTCCTGTTGTGCCAAAATGAGGCCACCCTCAGGGTGGAGGAGCAACACCTTATATTCCAGCTAGGTAGTCGCCAACCTGATGGCATGAATATCGATTTCTGCCTCTAGTTCAAAGAATTCCCCCCCCCATCCCCACTCTGCCCATTACCTCCCTCTAGGTCCCCTCCTCTTACCCTTTTCCCCATGGTCCTCTCTCCTTTCCTATCAGATTCTTTCTTCTCCAGCTCTTGTCCTTTTCCACATAACTGGCTTCACCTATCACCTTCCAGCTAGCCTCCTTCCCCTCCCCCCCATCTTTTTATTCTGTCATCTTCCCCCTTCCTTCTCAGTCCTGAAGTAGGATCTCCACTCTTTATTCATTTCCTTGGATGCTGCCAACCTGCTGAGTTCGTCCAGCATTTTGTGTGTGGCGCTTTTAATGTTCTCTTGGGCTTAGTTGCTTGTTTAATTGTAAAAGAGCTTAGCACAAGTCCTGCCAGGGTATATTGTAAATCACAGACACAGTAATACATTAATCCAGAAATGGCTGGCTGGATACTAAAGTTACATAAAAAACCCTGAATGGTCTTGTGAAAACTGTAATGATATCTTACTTTTCTACAGTGCCTTTAACAAAATAAAAACTGTGAGGATGATTACTAGCAGTGTTATCAAACAAAAATCAGCACTGAGGCACGTAAAAAGATGTTCGGGCAGATGATTAACAGTTCAGTCAAAAAGGAAGGTTTTAAGGAACACCTTTAAGTGGGAGCGAGTGAGGAGAAATTTAGGGAAAGAATTCCAGAGTTTTGTACAGCTGAGTGCACAGATATTAATGGTGGAATAAGTAAATCAGAGGTAAAGTGAGGTGTAATAGTAGCACAGTGATCTTGCAGGGTTGTGGATCCGGAGAGGTTACTGAGATGGGTGAGAAAGGATTGGAAAACACTGAATATGGGGAAATTACTCTATGGAAATGGAAAACTGGCCATCTCCTCTATCTTTAGTCCAGAAGAAGGGTCACGACCCAAAACTTTGACTGTCCATTTCCTCCCACAGGTGCTGCCTGACCTGCAAAATTCCTCCAGCTTCTTCTGTGTTGCTCCAGCTTCCAGCATCTGCAGTTGCTTGTGTCTCCAGTGGAAAAAGTATGGCAGGGATGGTGTCCATACTACAATGTACTAGCATTTAACTACTGTCCACACTTTTCTCTCTCCTCAAAAAAATTGTAGATGTATCTAAATAATTTGGAAACATTGAGCCTTTGATTTGATGGCTGATCATCCAACTCAGAACTCTGTACTTGCCTTCTCTCCATACCCCCAATCCCTTTAGCCACAAGGGCCATATCTAACTCCTTCTTAAATATAGCCAATGAACTGGCCTCAACTGTTTCCTGTGGCAGAGAATTCCACAGATTCACCACTCTCTGTGTGAAGAAGTTTTTCCTCATCTCGGTCCTAAAAGGCTTCCCATTTATCCTCAAACTGTGACCCCTCTTTCTGGACTTCCCCAACATCGGGAACAATCTTCCTGCATCTAGCCTGTCCAATCCCTTTAGGATTTTATATGTTTCAATAAGATCCCCCCTTCAATCTTCTAAATTACAGAGAGTATAAGCCTAGTTGATCCAGTCTTTCATCATATGAAAGTCCTGCCATCCCAGGAATCAATCTGGTGAACCTTCTTTGTACTCGTTCTATGGCAAGGATGTCTTTCTTCAGATTAGGGGACCAAAACTGCACACAATACTCCAGGTGTGGTCTCACTAAGGCCTTGTACAACTGCAGTAGTACCTCCCTGCTCCTGTACTCGAATCCTCTTGCTATGAATGCCAGCATACCATTCGCCTTTTTCACCGCCTGCTGTACCTGCATGCCCACTTTCAATGACTGGTGTATAATGACACCCAGGTCTCGTTGCACCTCCCCTTTTCCTAATCGGCCACCATTCAGATAAATTGGTAGGTAAGTTCATTGGTCATTGTAAGTTGACCCGTGATTATGCTAGGATTAAATCGGGGGTTTACTGGGCAGTGTGGCTTGAAGGGTCAGAAGGGCCAATTCCTCGCTGTATCCCAATGAATAAATAAGGAAGAACTTTTTTTTTCAGCCAGTAGATAACTGGAGCATAGAACGTGGTGCCTGAGAAGGCGGTCCAGGCAAGTGAGAGATGCATTCACCAGGCAGCATCTGGTAATCCAAGGAACGATGTGCACTGGCAATATTGGAACACAAGTGCAAAGGAAAGACAGATTCTGATGTAGAGACAGCCACAAGAGTTTATTCATAATAATTCCAAAAGAACATCGGCGGCTCGGCCAAGCGACACCACAAGAAGTAACATTCTCAAAACTCAGACCTTGCGAATAGCAATCATCGGGCATCCTCTTAAATAATACAAGTAACACAGAACCCCTGAGCCTATCAAAATGAACTTGACAAGCTTAAACAGACAGCACCAGGAGACCACAGTACAAAGAGGTGTGTTGCTCGAGAGAAACACAAGGAACTCTAAATGATTGACGACTCTCATTGAATGACAATTAACCCTTTCAGGTGCTCTAAAATCGTCACAGGTCAACACTCTTTGGCACTCCACAGGGGTCCAAAGTATTCATTGCAGATTGATATACAGTGCTGTTTATCCAGGAGTTAGTGTAGGCCAAGTGTAGGTGAAATGGGAATCAGTACAAAAGAAGACAGGGTTTAGAAAGACCTTGAGATTACAGAGAGAACATAGAACAGTACAACACAGGAACAGGCCCTTCAGCCCACAATGTTGTGCTGAACCAATTAAATTAGTAATCAAATGGCTAAAATAATCTCTTCTGCCTACACAATGTCCATAACCTTCCATTTTCTTCACATTTATGTGCCTATCGAAACATCTCTTAAAAGCCCCTAATATGTCTGCCTAAAGCAGCACCCCAGGCACCCAACACTCGCCCTTCACATCTCCTTTGAACTTACCCCCTCTCCCCTTAAATTCTTGCCCTCTGGTATTAGACGTTTCAACTCTGGGAAAAAGATACTGTCTGTATACTCTATCTGTGCGCTCACAATCTTATAAACCTCCATCAAATCATCCTCAGCCTCCACCACTTCAGAGAACAGAACAAAAGTTTATCTAACCTCTCGTTTTAGAACATGCTTATGAGTAGACCGAGGAAGGATCGCCAACCTGTATTGGGGATGCCAAGACACAGTCAAGATCATGTCTTTTGTCATGGACATACATTGCCCATTCATTACGTGCTGTGTTGCATGACATAGGTGATCAGGGTCTTTCCATGACCATGATTGTTCTTAGTAAATTTTTCTACAGAAGTGTTTTGCCATTGCCTTCTTCTGGGCAGTGCCTTTACTAGACAAGTGACCCCTGCCATAATCAATAATCTTTGGAGATCGTCTGCCTGGATCATTGGTCACATAACCAGGACTTGTGATATGCACCAGCCGCTCATACGGCCATCCACCGCCTGATCCCATTGCTTCAGGTGACGCTGATCGAGGGGCTAAGCAGGTGCTATGCCTTGTCCAAGGTTGACCTGCAGGATAGTGGAGGGCAGGAGCACCTTACAGCTCTCCGGGTATGCACGTATCTACCCGGAGAGTTGTAATGAAAATTTACATTTAGCAGCAGCAACACAGTACATTACAAACATACAAATATATATTAATAATACTTACATGACAAAATAACCAAAATTAAACACGGCATTGTTGCAAACTGAGGGAAATATAATCCCAGGTAGCATTTAGGCTAGTATTTGAATCAATCAGGCATAGAAAGCTAACAAACCAGGTACTGGTTAATGGGAATATCATAGATGACTAACAAACTAGGTACTAGTTAATGGGAATATCATAGATGACTAACAAACCAGGTACTAGTTAATGGGAATATTGTAGATAACTAACAAACCAGGTACTGCTTAATGGGTATATTATAGATGACTAACAAACCAGGTACTAGTTAATGGGAATATTGTAGATAACTAACAGACCAGGTACTGGTTAATGGGTATATCGTAGGTGGACAGCATGGTCGGGATGGGCCAAACTGGTTATTTCTATGTTGTGTGACTGTAAGAAGCTGAATTCTGAACTCAGTTCTTCCTTGGGACAGGGTTTACGCCAGAAGACTCTTTGGAATGTGGTTAAGGTAGTAATGAAACACCCGTCAGTTTAGTGGTGTATCCCTTGGAATGAAACATCCGGAATGGGTCATTAACTTGCAGGAAGCTTCCCACGAGAGTGGGGCTTTCTATCCTGTGATTGGGATCCAGAAGCTTCCCACTTCAAGAGCAAGATTCAAAATTCGAGATAAGACCATAAGACAGAGGTTCAGAATTAGGCCACTGAGTCTGCTCTGCCGTTGCATTGTGCCTGATTCATTATCTCTTATAATTTGATGTAGAACAGCGCAGCACAGCAAGAGGACATTTGGCCCGTAATGTTGTACTGACCCAGCAAATCAAAATCACCCAAACACTGGCCCCTCCTGTCCATATCCCTCCATCTTCCTTACAATTTCCTCTCAACCCCATTCTCCTTCCTTCTCCTCATAACCTATGACAATCATACCAATCAAGAACCTATCATTCTTTGCTTTAAGTCTAGCCAATGACCTTGCCTCCACAGCCATCTATAGCAAAGGATTACACAGGTACACCATCATCTAGATAAAGAAATTCCTCTTCATCTCTGTTCTAAATGGGCATTCCTCTATCCTGAGGTTATGCCCTCTGGTTCTCGATTCCCACCATAGCAAGTATCCTCTCCACATCCGCTCTATCTAGGCCATTCAACACTGGATAGGTTTCAATGAGACCCTCTCTCAATGCTCTAAACCTCCTAAAGCCATCAAATGTTTGTTTATTGTTTATTGTTATTCTTCAGTTCACGACTATAATTGAGAATGAAATGATCATTAGTCTGAATCCAGCACAGCATAAACATTACAAGAAAAGAAGAGATTCTAAACGTGCAGGAAATCCAGAGCAAAGTTCTGGGACTGAACTGGTGGGAAAAAACACTCTAAATCTCTTTGACCTCCTACCATCATACAGAAGTGCAGCAGTATTGGAACAACAGCTGTTAGCCTGTATACAGCTATTCCCTGCAGGCTGTGAGACTTCTGAACACCAAGTTACTATCCGGTGCATGATTTATGACAGTGCTAGTAGCATTATGCTGTTGGATTTTTAAATATCTGCCATTTATGCATTCCATATCAACTTATACATCTACAATTTTTCCTTATTTTCTGGGAGCAGCTAAAGGTTGTGCCAGATGTTTTTACAGACCCAGCTGACATCTTCCAGTTCGTTTGCGAAACAACTTATTCTGCTCTTCTCCTGTGTCGTTCTTCTTTTCCAAGGTGGCTGTGGTCCTGTCAGAGTTCACGGTCAAACCTAATAATTACAAAAATGCTGCTCAAACTATAGTTCTTCACAGGCGGTGGGATCTCACTCCCAGACTCGCTGAGCGGTCTGGCGTTTCGATCTCTCCAGGTGCTGCCTGGAAGACGTGTGCCTTCAGGGTTCGGTCCTGTAGATGACCTGATTTCTCACCAATGTTGCTGACTGAAGAGTGACGGGAGAGGTGGTGTGCGTTACTGATGAAAGAAGACCTTGCACTCGAGCAATATCTCTCTCTCTCTCACTCTCGATGGTGAGTGAGAGTCTACGAGTCCTCGAGTTGGGAACTCAAAGAAGTGATGTGGCAGACCGTAACATCGAAACAGCGAACTGCTGGTCTCCCTTATCATTACTGAAGAAGATAGTGAGAGAGTGAGCCTGCTTGGGATGTCAACGCGTTGGGATGGACTGTAGTTTTTGATGGACTCCAGATCATGGTTTCTGGGGCCATAGCCATTGCTTGCATGGCGGGTGATGGCGGTGGGGACGCACTGATGCTTTTGGTGGAGTAACTGGGGGAAGGGGGAGGAGGGTCGCTGAGGAACATTGTTTCATTTAGCTGTGCAAATGCGTATGGTTGAATGACAATGAACTTGAACAAACTTAAATGTAAAGTCTTTCAGGTTTGTTCTTTAATCCTGTTCTAATTCCTCCTTTTAAGCATATAAACAAAGTTCTACACTTGACATCAAACGAAGTACCCTTCCATGCCTTGATCTGCCTTAATCCAAACAATGGCAGGCCTTTCATCAATTTTAAGTTGGATTTGTTCCTGGCAAAGAGCATGGCTTTCCCGAATATCCCATCAAACCTTCCTTTCCTGTGAGTTGCAGCTTCTGAATCAGAGTCCCACTTAAGCCAGACTGAGCAGGAAAATGTAGACTGGCAGTCTTGTGCAGCAGCAGCTCCGAGAGCTACATCATGTCCAAATAACATGAATTATGCGAGGATGTATTCACCAGACAGCGTCTGGCAGTGAAAGCAATGTCTCAGTTTACACTGCTGCTGATCCAGGAGTTAGCGACGGTCAAGGGAGCCTGGCTAACCAGAGAATGGGAATCAGAGCAAATGAAAACAGGGTTTAGGAGGACCTGGAGTTCACAGAGAGCAGAGGGAGGAAGACCAGTCAGCCTGTGATGAAGAGGTCAAGACAAGATCATTAAAAAGTCTGTTGTCATAGGCAGACATGCCTAGGATATAAATTCCATTAATATATGTATTTAGCAGCAGGAGAGCAGTACATTACAAACATAATAAACAGGAAGTACATAACCTACATGACAAATAAACCAAAAATAAACACAAAGACCGCAGTGAAAAGCAACACACAAAACACTGGAGGAACTCAGCAGGTTATGCAGCATCATTGTAAATGAATAGCTTATGTTTTGGGCTGGGGCCTTTCTTCAGGGCTGGAAAGTTGAGGGAAATCAGTGTAAGTCAGTCAGTGTAAGGATTTTCCAGGTTGGTTCAAGAACCTGCTGGCAATGGGGAAGAAATAATTATTCAATATTGAAGAATGAGTCTTCAAACTCCTGCACCTCCTGCCAAATGGCGGCAATGAGAAGAGGGCATTGTCTTCAGCTCTTCCAGCCTGTGCAGGGAGCCAGAGAGCGTCTGTCTCCAAGGTTTCTAGAGCACCTGAATTTGTTAAGTGGTATCTTAACAAAAGTCGTTAATCACTGATGCTTTCTCTTTTAATATTGTTAAATTGATTTTGACTAGCATGGGTTTTCAGCATTCTGTTTTTATTTTAGCAGACTCCCGATTAGCGCCTATCATGGGGTCCTACCTTTGAGAATATTACATCTTGCAGTGTCGCTCTGCCGAGCCACCACAGTTTTGTTGGAACTCTCGTGATTAAACCCTGATTGCCACCTTCACATGGGAGTCTGTCTTTCCTCTGCACTTGGGTTCAGTCTTTGCCAGTGCTCACTGTGACAGGCATGACCCAAAAGGTATGGGTCCTTAATGACAAGAGGCAAAGTCTCATCTTCCCAAGACTTTGCTTCTTGTGGATGTCCATGGATGGTGGGACCAGCCAGCTGGCTGAATCCACCATTCTCTGTAGCCTTTAGCATTCCAGTGCATCAGAGCTTCCACACCATGTGTGATGCAGCCAGGCTTGTGGTTACGAAGGTATCTGTTGATGATGCCTTTAGTGCCATCAGTGGAACAAGGAAATGTGACAAAGACAGATGCCATCATATAAACATGCACAAAACGCTGAAGGAACTCAGCAGTTTGGGCAGCATCCGTGGAACCGTTGACTGTTCGTATCCACGGATGCTGCCCGACCTGCTGAGTTCCTCCAGCATTTTGTGCGTGTTGCTTTGACCCCAGCATCTGCAGAATATTTTGTGTTTACGATATCATCATATAGGTGCCTGATCCTGAGTTCAAAACTGCGTCACATAGGACACCAATGTTGTCCCTAGCCAAGAGAAGATGCAGACAGCAGCAAGCAGAAGAAGCCCAGAGAATGAAATCTATAATGGGAACTAAAACCATAGAATCACTACAGAAGAGGCCATTTGGCCCATTGATCTCTGCAATTCATGGATTTGCACAGCAAGGAAACGGAGCCCCTCCAAATTTTCATCTAACCTACTCCTATTTGCCTTTAAACCTCTCCCTTCCAGGAGCCCAAAGGGGTAAGGTGGATCAAGGAGGGTGAAGGCTGACAGACAGACAGAGCCAGGTGGTGAAGCAAGATGGGTGGAGTTCAGAGATCTAGGCAAGAGGATGACAAAAGAAAGCAGACCAAAATAAAGGGACAAATCAAGTTTATCTAGGAGCAGAGAAGGTGAGGGAGGACAGTGAGATCAAAGGGGATGCCTGAGATAGGATGAAGTGATGTAGCTACTAAATGAACACTTCAACTCCTTTATCTGAATAATGTTGCTCATAATGTGGTCTGGTTTATGTCGCTATAGGCCAGCCCACGTTGATGAGCACCATGAGTGGACTGGTGAGGAAGGAACTTTCCAACAATCAGGATGTGTCTGTCTGCATCTTTGCTAACTCTGTGGATTGAACTAGTGGAACATGAGATCATGGGGTGATTAAAAAGTTGGTCCTTGCTCCTTTAGAATGATGTGTCAAGAAATGTAGAGAAGGCTTGGTGCAAATGCAGAACAGCAGAAAACTGTTCAGTGATGAATGATAACAGACTGGAAAAATAACAGCCACAAGGGGCCATAAATCAAGAGAGAACAGATACTAAACACAACAGGTAACATGGTAACTGGAATTGGAGCAACCGTTGAGGCTGGCTGTTCCATTCAGTAAACACCTTCTTTGAGTTACAAATGTGTTTCTATGTTACATTACTGACCATTCAAGAAAAGGTTTAGTGTTTGCAAAAGTCTTTTGAAACACATTGAATTTGGGAATGATGCCTCAGGATTCATATTCATATTCATATTCACATTCTCTCTCTCTCTTTCTTTCTTTCTCTCCCCCCCCCCACCCGTCTCTCCCCCTCTCTCTTTCCTGCCATTTCCATACATGTTTCTCCTTCTGAGGTGGTTCTCTTCTTTACATAGAACATAGAACATAGAATAGTACAGCACAGTACAGGCCCTTCGGCCCACAATATTGTTCTGACCCTCAAACCCTGCCTCCCATATAAGCCTCCACCTTAGATTCCTCCATATACCTGTCTAGTAGTCTCTTAAATTTCACTAGTGTATCTGCCTCCACCACTGACTCAGGCAGTGCATTCCACGCACCAACCACTCTCTGAGTAAAAAACCTTCCTCTAATATCCCCCTTGAACTTCCCACCCCTTTACCTTAAAGCCATGTCCTCTTGTATTGAGCAGTGGTGCCCTGGGGAAGAGGCACTGGCTGTCCACTCTATCTATTCCTCTTATTATCTTGTACACCTCTATCATGTCTCCTTTCATCCTCCTTCTCTCCAGAGAGTAAAGCCCTAGCTCCCTTAATTGTTGGCCAAGAGCTTGTGAGCCTGTTTCAGGCAATGTTGTCCCCCTCCCCTATGGGTCTTGTTTCAGACAATGTTGTCCCCCTCCCCTTTGGGTCTTGATGAGGTCACACCATCAGTTATGAAGTCATTGTGACATTGCTTGGTGTCATCAAGGTATCGTTGCCAATTCGTACATACTGGTTTATACTGTCTTGTCGGTTACCTGATCTACCAGGCACATTCTGTCCTTTGCTGCCCACTATTAGTCTCTACCGGGAGGCCAGCCAACATGGAATCTCTCCGCTTGCCCTTTCGTTGACAAGATGAATGCATCAATATGGCTTATACCAGGGGTCCCCAACCTTTTTTGCACTGCAGACTGGTTTAATATTGACAATATTCTTGCAGACCAGCCGACCCGGGGGGGGTGGGGGGGGGGTGGGGTGGTAGGGTTGCCAACGGACAAGAGTAGCAGTCAAGTACGTTGTTTACCCCGAGATGACTACAATGACCATGAAGCCTTGCGCAGGCACCAGTGCGCGTGCATGTACCTGCTGATTTTTTTTCTGCAAATCATTTTTGACAATTCTGTTCGGGGGGGGGGGTTAATCACGACCGGAATATAGGTGATAAGTGGATAATACACTCACTTTCATTTCTAAAAGGATTTATCTAATGAATTTAATATTAAACACACCGCATATTTTCCTCGCATGAATATAGTGATAAGTCAATTATCAGGGGACAGGGGAGCTTGAAGTAAGTGTTGAACGAACTTCCAGTAGAAGTGGTAGAGGCAGGTTTGATATCATCATTTAAAGTTAAATTGATAAGGTATATGGACAGGAAAGGAATGGAGGGTTATGGGCTGAGTGCAGGTCAGTGGGACTTGGTGAGAGTAGCGTTCAGCAAGGACTAGAAGGGCCGAGATGGCCTGTTTCCGTGCTGCAATTGTTATATGGTTATATAAGTAAGTCAATAGCATCATACCATTTTAAGTAATGTTTGATATCAAACACACAGCACATATTTTCCCGGTATGAACATATAAAATCATTGCAATATACCAATATCGCTGAATCAGTGCGAGCCCTGGGCTTGTTTTCCTGCAACAGGATGGTCCCATCGAGGGGTGATGGGAGACAGCGATACTCGAAGGGGGTTCCTTATGTCCAGTCTATTCCGCAGTTTAGTTTTCGTAGCATTCATTTCAGAGATATGTTGGAAATGGAAGCAACGTTTTCAGTGCTTTCGTGGCTACCTCAGGATATTTAGCCTTGACTTTGATCCGGAATGCCAGCAGAGATGTTATATCAAACATGCTTTTCAGCCCACTGTCATTTGCAAGCTCGAGGAGTTGATCTCCTTCCCGCGCTGACATGGATGACACGCGGGTAATGACCTCACATGCGTAATGGCTCAACAGTGAATGACAGGGAATGAGGAAAGGTACAGCTGACTCCTATCGCCAAATCATATCATTTCCCCACGGCCCGGTAGCGCTTGCTTTGCGGGCCGGTACTGGTCTGTGGCCCGGTGCTTGGGGACCGCTGGCTTATACATTTATTGTAGCATGAGAAATGTGTTTGGCCAATGTATTACATTCCATTTAAACTGGCAGATTCAAACTGCAAAAGCCCAGATCTCTTGAAGGTGAAACACATAAAAGTCAGGACTAGCACAAGACTGAGACAGAGGCTGTGGTATCCGAGGATGTGGCACTCAGAGTCGGGAAGATGGAGCTTCCCAGCAACCAGCTGGACAGAAATATCTCATAGCTAGCACTGCAGTTGGTGGACAATGTCAGCCCACCATTGGCCAAATCATGGGCACCTCCCCTGAGTGCTGTGTTACCTAAACGAGATGCAGAGCCAGTGCTGGAAGAGAAATCATCTGATATAGATCTCAACTCCCACTTAGATGCAGAGGGTGAGGAAGTCTCTGCTACTCCTCCCTTCCAGGCCAGAAACGTATCAAAGAGTCAGCACCACCTTACGCAGGAAACTGCTTTTGAGTAACTCTCTCCCCGTGACTCACTTTGCAATCAGTAATCGAGATTTCCCATCCAGGACATCGTGTCTTTCTTTCAATGCACCTTAGTGCATTTTAGAACCTGAAAGAAAAGGCAGGCATCTAAAAGTCACAGCAGCGACAGCCGACAAAGGACATAAAGCTTTCAGATTCTTCAAGCTTAGCAATGCCTTACTGTAAATTACTGTACTGTGAACTGAATTGAAAATACACGTGGACTAAGATGTTAACTGTCCTGTGCTGTCACCAGTGGGATCATCAGTTGATCTGCCACCTGTCTTCAGGCGTTTCGGCCTGCTTATGATCAAGACTCGCTCGAGGTGGTGGGCCAGCAGTGCTAAAGCACCACCTCCCACTGGTGAGATTAAAAACTTGGCATCTGCCTCTATCAGAGTTGTTGGTCACTTCCATCCAACAGATAGTCTGCTCTTCAGGTGTCTATGCAACTACTGAAGGGTTTGCAAGATATCTGACTATCTGCCCCTCTGGACATACTTGATCCACACCCATGCTGATCCTGTCTCTGCTGCCTCAGCTACAGCCCTGCTGGTTGACTTGATCTCTCTTCTAGTGAAGCCAAGTGCAGCCACTTCTGGAAAGTGAACGCAATAAACCCACGGCAGCCTACTTCGAATGGATAACATGAGACCTTCCACCCTCTGTCTCTGCACTCTGATCTTAATTCTGCATACTTGGTTAACTTGCGCTCATGGGCTTCATCGATGTTGTCTTCCCAGGGGACTGTGAGTTCACCAATAACCACTTCTCTACTGGTGTCAGACCATATGATTATATCTGGGCACAATGTGGTGAAAGCTATTTGCTCCGGGAAACTGCCTTTCCCGTCCAGGTCAGCCTTGACACACCAATCATTGGCTGAAGAAAGTATGCTTGACCGTGAGCCTGCGCTGTACACCCTTGACTTGGAGCCTTCTTTCACAAATGATATGCGATGTTCTATGCAGCATGGGGCATGAGATAAGTTGTGCTGCAGTACTCTCTGCTCAACCGCTTCTGTTACAATTTTGAGAACGTTGTTATGTCTC
Source organism: Mobula hypostoma (assembly GCF_963921235.1). NCBI lineage: Eukaryota > Metazoa > Chordata > Chondrichthyes > Myliobatiformes > Myliobatidae > Mobula > Mobula hypostoma. The sequence goes on from NC_086125.1 coordinate 4,209,827, forward strand.
CAAGTGTACATGCCACTGGAAAGATTGACTCTGCGTGCACTCAAAATATGTTGAAGTGTTCCCTTCTCACCACAAGCAGCACACCTGTCTGTCTTGTCTTCATACCAAGTGCTGAGGTTGGCAGGCGTTGGGAGCAGATCGTACGCTGCTCTGCATGGAAAAGAAATGCGGAGCGGTTCCATCTGCCACAGAACATTCCGAGATAGATGTCGTTATTCAACACTTTCCCACCGGGTCCAAGCCCCTTGTTTGGCCAGGCCAGCTGTTTTAGCTAACCTCTTCTCCTCTTCTACCTCTCATATTTCTTGTGTTACAAGCTCACGGCGCTCCTTACCTGCAGAAGATGACCACCACTTGTGAGTTGTCCATCCAAGTCCCTGGCGGCCTAGCTGGATAGCCCCAACCGTCTCCTTGTGCTTCAATCTAGACTCTGCCTCATCAGCTGCTACACGGGCTGACCACTTCCTGCCTGATCTCACATCCGGCTGGGTGTTCTTGATGACAGGGTCTTTTGAGTCTCGAAGCATCAAGAATGATTGTACCTTGGCTATCTTGACCTCTTCAACAAGGGATTGCACTGGGATGGTAAGCTTTGTCTGGCTACTGTGGATTGCAACATTGGTGAGGCTGCTCGGTACGCCAAGCCACTTCTTCACATACTTGTTGATCTTCCATTCCATTGCCTCAACGTGGGACATTGCCACTTCGTAGACAGTTAGTGGCCACATTATCCATGGCATCAGTCCATACTTCAAACACCACAACTTCAACTTGCCAGGCAAGCCACACTTGCCAACAGACATCAGACCTCTGCTGATCTGTTCTCCTGTCTTTTGACCCTCTTGGTGTCTCTCAGCTCCTCTGTGTACCATCGCCCAAGGCTCTTAACTGTTTGGTCCTGAATGGATGGAATCTCCTCTCCACAAAGGATGAAATGAAAGTCAACCAGCTTTCCTCTCCTAAGAACAAGGCTCCTTGACTTCTTGGTCTTGAACTTCATTCTTCCCCAATCCATTAGCTCCTCGAGTCTAGATAGTACACTTTCCACTGCCTCCATACTAGGACCCAAAAAGGTGAGATCATCCATGAACGCTCATATTGGTGGTAACTCTTCTCCGCCATCAAGTGCGACACCTGGTCCCACTGATTCTGCAGCCTTCACAATGACCTCCATGGCTAACACAAAAAGGACGGGTGAAATCGCACATCCCATTAGGATTCCAACATCCAATCTCTGCCACCTAGTTGTAAACTGCTGAGTGGAAAACCTCATCCGGAAATCGTTGTAGTACTGCATAACAAAGTTCCTCACCTTAACAGGAATCCATAGGAATTCCATCACAAACTCAATCAGGGCATGGGGAACAGAACCATACGCATTTGCAAGATCAAGCTAAACTACAGCCAGATTTCTTCTCAACCTTTTCAACTCCTGGATGGTATGCCATATCATACTAGTATGTTCAAGGCATCCTGGGAAGCCTGGTATTCCTGCCTTCTGCTCAGATGTATTTACCAATCCATTCTCTATCACAAATGAAGATATCCTTTCTAATAGAATGCCAAACGTAATCTTTCCCTCTACATTCAGGAGTGAAATTTGTCAGAACAGATTCAGTGTAGTAGAATTCTCTTCCTTTGGGATGTACACTCCTTCAGCCTCACTCCATGACAAAGGAACAGCACCTTGTCTCCACTCGATCTTTAACAATTTCCACAAGTATTTCCTCAGCTCTTCACACTTACCTTATACGGCACTCCATTAGGTCCTGGCACTGAGCCTGACCTTGCCTTTCTGATTAACTGTTTGACTTCTGCTAGTTTGGGTTCTGACAGATCGAACTTCACTCCTGGCTCGGTAGGCTTCACAAGCCCGGAAATGTCAAGCAAAGGAGCCTCCCGCTGTTCGTTAGAGTAAGTGCTTGCCAGGTGATCCTCAAGTTCTTGTTTAGAGATGTTAAGCTGCCCGCTCTTACTTTGTTCAAACAATTCCTTTGTGAACTGATGAGGGAGTGATGCTAACTTTAATTGAAAATGCTCTCGGAGATCAGCAAGCCCTGGCTTGTCACCCTCACTTGCTACCTTCCACCTCTGTCTCAACGATCTAAGCTCTCTCCTCAACCTACTAACCTCCTTCTGGCACCTGCATGGTGTCTGTATAGGCTTTGCTTTCTTCAACTCAACCAAACCAAACCTGTACTTTCCAACATTGTAAATCATATCGCCCATCACTTCCAACTTTCTTTTTGATGTTCCCCTGAGAGTGTTCTCCAACATCATACTGATATCCTCATCAAACACACGCCAAGCCTTCTCATCTGCCATTGCTGGCCACTTGACCTTCCTCTTCTTCTCTACCTCCGCACCACCGCCATCATGCGAAGGATCTACCTGGGTACTGTTGTCTGAAACTTGACCTGGGTTATCTCTCAATATAATTATGTTGTAAATAATTTCTTATTAGTCTATCACTATACTAAATAATTTCAATATAAAACATTGGTAAAGTAATTGCACTGTTGATGAAGGGATGAACTGATAGATGTTTGTTAGTGGTGTTTTATCATTGTCATGTTTACTGAGATAAAATATAAAGCTCAACAACAGGAATTCTGCAGATGCTGGAAATTCAAGTAACACACATCAAAGTTGCTGGTGAACGCAGCAGGCCAGGCAGCATCTCTAGGAAGAGGTACAGTCGACGTTTCAGGCCGAGACCCTTCGTCAGGAGACGAAGGGTCTCGGCCTGAAACGTCGACTGTACCTCTTCCTAAAATATAAAGCTTTTTGTTTTGTTTACCACCAGAAAGATCATTCCATGTGTAACTACATTGAGGTAGAAAAAAAGAAAACAAAATGCAGAGGAAATGCATTTGATGGGACAAATGGCCTAATTTTGCTCCTGTTTTATGATCTTATGCAAGAATGAGGTCAAGAACGATAATATATCAGCCATGATAGAATAGGAGCAGAATCGATAGGCTGCATGGCCTAATTCTACTCCTATGTCTTATGGTCTTAACAAGGACTGTAGACGAGAGCTGGTTTAAATAGGCTGCCGGTGATGAGTTGGAAATGAGTGGCTGGTGACTCCTGCTAGCTTGGTAGAGACTGGGATGTGCCTGCCTGTGCAGACCTGACAGGACCTCCTTCCCACCCACAACCGGCATCCAATGGCCCAAGAGAATCGGTTAGGTCGAGTGGAACACATCAAGTAGTGATGGATCCAAATGAGACTGGACGGCACCCAAGACTTTTCCTCCTAGCAATATCTTTCCCAGTCAACCAGGTACTGTACATCCTATCAATGGTGACATAAATCCAACAACCAGCAAACTGTGTACATTGGACCACCTTCCACCATCTTTTTTTACGTTGATGCAGGTTCAGCTGAGTTGCGTGGTCCACAGACATCGGGCTTGAGGAATAGGCATGTGGAAGATAGCGACGCTGGGGGACAATGGCAACTGGAAACAGTATCTGGATTGATGGGATGGGTAACCACAGGGACATCCACAGGGAATCAGGTGGAGTAATCTGACTGAGCAGGATGATGTGAAATTGGGTGTATCATATCCTCAGCTCTAATCAACAAACACCAAAACCTGGTCCTCCCTATCTCCCTCTGCAAATGGACCCTTAACTTCCTCATGGGGAGACCACTGTCTGCTTTTCTTTTTATATATACATTTCTTATTGTTTTTAAATTAGATCATTTCTAATGTCATCACAATCTCTAACGCTACCTCTTTCAGAACCCTAGGGTGCAGTTTATCTGGTCCGGATGACTTATGTACCTTTAGGTCTTTCAGCTTTATGAGCACCTTCTCCCTTGTAACAGTAACTGAACCCACTTCTCTTCCTTCACTCACTACAACATCAGACTTCTGTTCGCTGGGTGGATACTGAGAGGTGACAATCCTGTGCAGGTCTGAAATGATACCATTCACCTCCATGCTTGTCCTTGCATTTACGATCAATTAAGCTGAGAACTCCCTCCTCCTCGTTTCTTCTCACCCTGCAAACAATGGCGGGCCCTCCTCCTGAAGCAGTAACACTGTCTCTCCTCACTGAAGCAGCTTGACCTGCTAGGTGTTTCCAGCATTTTCTGTTTTACATTTCAAGCATCTGCAGTTCTTTTCAAATACTTACAGTGATTTTGAGTGAAAACTCCTGTTAAATCTACTTCCAGACTACTGTGTAAAACTTTCTTTCCCATGCGGCCTCTGGTTTGTCATTATTTGTTAACTGCAGTGTTTTGACAAATTCTTCCACTCTATGGGAGGACCAGATCTATTCTGGCTCAAGATTTATTAGTATTTTTTTTCTCTTGCTAAGTAGGAAAGAGTTGTTGAATAAACTTCGCTGGTCTCAGGCAGCTTCCTGACATTCCAACTTAATGGAGGAAATGGTAACTCCTTGGAACCCAATGACTCAAAATAAACAACAACCTGCATTGCTGTGGTACCTTTCCCATCCCTGTACTGATAAAGATCAACATTCACAGAATCCTCAAGTAACATGTAAACAGTTCTCCAGACTGCTTTCTCCTGTAACATTCAAAATGTCAGACCTCTCCTGGGCAACATGGGGAAGGAACGTAAGTCACAGAGAGCAAGAAGTCAGAGAGACCAGGTCCAAAGGTGGGCAGGCTGCTGAAGGTGATCACCAGTACGCAATCCGCCAGGATATTCATGAATCGTCTCACGGCGACTGACACTATTTCTGAGTTGTGGTCAACATCTGCAAGGCAAGCACCCACAGAGCGTACCGTGAGAATGAGCAGATAAAGCAGTAAGGATTTGACTGATCAATAACGCTGAGTATGGATCACTGGTTTTAATTCTTAAGCCAATGGAATGAATAGAGAATAAAGAATTAGAATCGGGTTTAATATTACAAGTATATGTTGTGAAATTTGTTAACTTTGCAGCAGCAGTACAATGCAATACATGATAGATATAGAAAAAAAACTGAATTATAGGAAGTATATCAAAGGTTCAAAGGTTAATTTTATTATCAAGGTACGTATGCAGAATACCGCTCTGAAATTTGTCTCTTCTCCAGATAGCCATAAGATACAGAAAACCATATGTATTTGAAAGAAAGACATCAGCTCCCCCCAACCCACATGAAAAGAAAAATAACCAAAAAATCACGACCCCAACCCCTCCCTCACACAAAAACTTAACATATCACCCAAACCCCCAGCCTGCCAACCGGCAACAAGAAAGAATGGGTGAGAACACAAAAGAAACATGGTAATGCAAGAGGCCTAAATGAACTACAGTCCAATTCACAAATCTCAGAATTTCGATATCACTCCGAGAGCATCGGGACCCAGTGATCCCTCCGACGGCAGTGACATGAACCGGTGGCCTGTCTGAGAACTGTTCATTCTCCTCTGCATTTGCTTCGAGGTTGCGATCTACCTCGACGCCTTAATTGGCAAGAAATGTATTTGATGACGACCCTTCGCCTCGTCTCTGAACTTCTCCTCATGGTACCTCATGCAAGCGTTGCTCTCCTGGAGTTTTCTTGGGACAGCAGAGTGCTAGCTTACTCGATCAAACTACAGACTGTAAGTCACAGGCTCCAACAGTTTCAAAGTCAAAATTAAGATAAAAGGAATAAGAGGAAGATGTAAAAAAGCTGAAATGATTGACTCTCTGGAAGGTGTCGCCCGAGGAATCGTTGTTCACAGGCGCCATCTTGACTGCAAGTATATATACGTGTATTAAATAGTTCAGTTAAAATATGTAGTGCAAAAACAGAACTTTAAAAAAAGTAGTGAGCTAGCGTTCATGGGTTCAATGTCCATTCGGAAATCGGACGGCAGAGGGGAAGAAGCTGTTCCTGAATCACTGAGTGTGTGCCTTCAGTCTCCTGTATCTCCTCCCCCAGTGGTAACAATGAGAAGAGGGCATGTTCTGGATGGTGGGGGTCCTTGACGATGGATACCACCCTCCTGACGCACTGCTCCTGGAAGATGTCTTGGATACTACAGAGGCTAGTACCCATGATGGAGCTGACTAGCTATACAGCTTTCTGCGACTTACTGTTAGCATGTGCAGTAGCTATCCCACTCCCACCCCCCATACCAGACAGTAATGCAGGCAGTCGAACGCTATTCACAGTACATCTGTAGAAGTTTTCGGGCATTTCAGGTGAAAAATCAAATCTCCTCAAACACCTAATGAAATATAGCCACTGTCTTGTCTTCTTTATAGCTGCATGGATTTTGCAATCTGTTTGCTGAAATTGGATTAGACATTCAGTACTGTGTGAAGGTTTTGGGCACATATAAATAGGTAGGGTGCCTAAGAGTTTTGCACAGTACTGCATTTGTCAACATTGAGTGAAAAGCAACTTTATAAATCAATTGGTTTATTGACCATTACAGAATGTCTCTCTGGTGCTTCCCACTCCCTCCCCTCTCCCTTTCCTTTTTCCCAACCATGATACCCCTCTCCCTGCCCGCTTCCCACTCTCAGTCCACAATCGAGACCCATATCAGAATCAGGTTTGTCATCACTCCCATCTGTCATGAAACTTGTTTCTTTCTGCGGCAGCCACACAGTGCGATATTTAAAATTACTACAATACTCTGCAAACATCTCAGGCACCCTAGCTATATATATGTGTGCCTAAGACGTTTGGACAGTACTGTAAATATTGGCCAAGGTACCTTCCTGTTGTCAGTACCTAAAAGTCAGTCTTCTAATTTAGCTGAAACAGGTTAAGCTGAGACAGTTTAGCTTAGAAGAGACCTGGAGGTGCTGAAATTCTTGGACAATACACATAAAATGCTGGAGGAACTCAGCAGGTCAGACAGCATCTATGGGGGAAATAAGGCCCTTCATGAAAACTACACAAAATACCGAACCCGCGGCTGCACAGATATGTGAGCCCTCCTGAAGAGTCTCAACCAAAATGTCAACTGTCCAGTTCCTCAGTTGAAGCTGCTTGATCTGCTGATCTCTTCCAGTATCTTGTGTTTGTTGTTCCAGTTTAGCTGCCTGTAATTGGAGGGTGTTATTTAGACAGCCATGTAAGAAATACAGTAAAAGTATCAAAATATGAGAGCTATAGTCAAGAGGAAAATTCAGATTGCCAAAAGACAGGTTGAGAAGGATATTGCTGATAATGCAAAGATTGACCCTTATGAGATTTTTTCAACACTTTAGTAGTAAAAGAAAAGTCAAGCAGGCAGTTAAGAGCATTAGGAATAACAGCAGGGTGTTAAATTATGCAGAGAAGGACGTAATGGATACTTTAAACTCATATTTTGCTGAAGTATTCTCCTGTGAAGATGTTAGCAATATGCCAGTAAATATACAGAAAAATAAAATTGTTTTGAGTGATTTAGAGATCTTAACAAGGGAGGTCCTACTTCAGCTAAAAAGGCTGACAGTTAATAACCCTCCAAAGCCAGACAACACATATTGAAAGGTACTTAAAGAGGTCTGAGATTATATATACAAATCCCTAGCATATATTTTTCAAAAGTCAGTGACAACTGGTAAAATCCCTAAGGACTGGAAATGGGCTAATGTTGCCCTAATATATAAGAAGGGTGACCATCTATTGACCAACTATTGACCAGTAAGCTTAATGTGTATCGTAGGTAAGATAATGGAAACAATAATAAAGAACGAGGTGGAAAAGCAATTGATAAGAACAGACACGTTAGCAAAAAGAGTGGGTTGAAAAAGGGAAAATAATTTTTTACTAATATAAGACCATATGACCATAAGACATAATTAGGCCATTTGGCCCATCAAGTCTGCTCCGCCATTCAGTCATGGCTGACCTTTTTTTCCCCTCCTCCTCAGCCCCACTCCCCAGCCTTCTCCCTTTACCCTTTGAAGCCACGTCCAATCAAGAACCTATCAATCTCTGCCTTAAATACACACAACGACCTGGCCTCCACAGCTGCATGTGACAACAAATTCCACAAATTCACCAGCCTTTGGCAAAGAAATTTCTCCGCGTCTCTGTTTTGGAGGGACACCCCTCTATCCTGAGGCTGTGCCCTCTTGTCCTAGACTCCCCCACCATGAGAAACATCCTTTCCACATTTACTCTGTCTAGGCCTTTCAACATTCAAAAGATTTCAGTGAGATCCCCCCTCATCCTTCTGAATTCCATCGGGTACAGACCCACAGCTATCAAATTTTCCTTGTATGATAACCCTTTCATTCCCAGAATCATCCTTGTGAACCTCCTCTGGGCCCTCTCCAATGCCAGCACATCTTTTCTAAGATGAAGGGCCCAAAACTGTTCACAATACTCAAGGTGAGGCCTCACCAGTACCTTATAAAGCCTCAGCATCACAGCTTTGCTCTTGCATTCTAGACCTCTTGAAATGAATACTAACGTGGCATTTGCCTTCCTTCAAATTACAGGAGGTAGGGATTCAGGGTAAAGTGTGTGAAAGGGTGAAAAATTGGCTCAAAAACAGAAGATAACAAGTTATGGTGAGAGGATCATTTTCACACCCAGAAGGTGTTAAAAGTGGTGTTCTTCAGGGATCAGTTCTGAAGCTGCTGTTTTTAATTTATATTAATGATTTGAATAAGTACATAACAAATATATTAGTGAAGTTTGCTGATGACAAAATTAGCGGGACAGGCTGATAACATTCAGGCAGCAGGGTCAATACAATTAGATCTAAACAAAATCCAGATATAGGCAGATAAAAGGCAGATGACATTTAATGTAGGTAGGTGTAAAGTGTTACATATAGGAAGTAGAAATTTAGATATAAATATACAATGGGGGGTCTTGAGTTAGAAACTGCACTGAGTGAGAAGGATTTGGGCATCCTGCTAGACTCATCACTATCAACATCTAGACAATGCACAGAGACGATTAGGAAGGCTAATAGAATGTGCTCAGTGGCGTTCAATTCAAGAGGCCACACCTTGAATACTGTATACAATCTTGGTCTCCATATTGTGAGAGGGATGTGAAGGCCCTGGAGAGAGTACAGGGAAGGGCAATGGGACTCATTCCGGGTCTGCAGGATATGAGATATGAGGAAAGATTGACAGCGTTAAATCTTTTTAGCCTAAGTAGCTATGTAATGAGAGGAATGAGTCCTCTCATTCAAAATCATTAAGAGTAGAAGTAAGGTGAATGCCAGCTGCTACTTCAAAAATCATCCATCAACAAGGACATGGAGCCATAGGTGAAGACTGGTTAAGGGGAGATTTCAGACTAACATCAGGAAGCATTTTTTCACATTGTGAGTTATGAACACATGGAACAAACTACTTGGTTGTATAATTGAAAGAAGTACCTTAGAGACTTCCAAGTCTAAACTTGGCAGTTATTTCAATACACTGTGTGAATAGTAATTTGGCAAGCTTTATTGGGCTGAATGGTCGGTTCTTGACAAAAGCCTTTCTCATGTTCTAACCTCAGGTCTTCTGAGCAAGGGTATAAATCCCAAACTTATGTGGTTGAACCTGGCAGGTTCGGCTGGCACAGGTCCAGTGAATCCCTTGGTCTCAACTGCAAGGGGGAGGATAAGGTAAACCCTTTCAACATGATTTAACTGATTTGTGAGAGAGGGCTTTCACGGTTTGCTGAATATTATGGGAAATGGGCAGATTTCCAATTTCAATGCCAGCAGTCCTTCCCTGAGCCATCGCTTCTGCTCGTCTTTCCCTTTGCTCTCTCCACTCTCCCCTTTTCTCACGCAACATGTTTCATTTCTAACTCTTTCCTGATTCTGATTTCATTGACTTGAAATGTTAACTCTGCTAAAGCAAGAGATTCTACAGATGCTGGAAATCCAGAGCAACACACACAAAGTGCTGGAGGAACTCAGCGGGTCAGGCAGAATCAATGGACAGAAATTAACGAAGTTCACAGTAAACTTATTATCGAAGTACCTACAAGTTACCATATACCGCCCTGAAATTCATTTTCTTGCATGTATTTACAGGAAAAAAGAGAAATACAATAGAATTTAAGAAAAACTCTGAATAACAGAGACTGATGTACAACCAGTGTGCAAGAGAAAACAAATCATGCAAATAATAAACATAAATAATACTGAAAGCATGAGCTGCAGAGTCCTTGAAAGTGCATCTATAGGTTGTGGGGTCAGTATTGTGAAGAGTGAATTTATCCATGCTGATTCAGGAGACTGATGGTTGAAGGATAACACCGTTCCTGAACCTAGTGGTGTTGGATCTAAGGCTCCTGTACCTCCTACCTGATGGTAGTCAACATCAACAAAACGTCAATGTTTCAGGCCAAACCCTTCAATGGGACCCTTCCTCACTAACTCAGCTCCTGCCTTCGCCTGACCTGTTTTTATTATGGTTAATAGTTTATATTTATGTCTTTCTTCTCCCTCACAGATTGGATCAGGGCATGATGAACTCTAACCCTTCACCCTGGATCTCAAGCTGATTGGATCAGGGCATGATGAACTCTAACCCTTCATCCTGGATCTCAAGCTGATTGGATCAGGGCATGATGAACTCTGACTCTTCACCCTGGATCTCAAGCTGATTGGATCAGGGCATGATGAACTCTGACTCTTCACCCTGGATCTCAAGCTGATTGGATCAGGGCATGATGAACTCTAACTCTTCACCCTGGATCTCAATCAGCAATCACTGAGAGAGTTCTAACATTACAGTGTCACTGAGTAGGTTGGAAGATTTGCAACAGTTTGTTTATCTAACCTCTTTCTTCAGTTAGTAAATGAACTTTACATGCACTTGATACAACAGTTAATGATGTCAATTTGAACAATCTACAAACTATAGCAAGCAGAACTCACAACCAACATTACAGTGGAAGCGAAACAGAGTCTATTCCCAGCAAAAGCCAAAGATAAATGTATCCAACAAATTCAAGTTAACTATTTAACTAAAATATTTAAGGAGAATACGAGGGGGAACTTTTTCACTCAGGGAGTGGTACGAGTATAGAACAAGCCACCAGCGGAGATGGTGGAAGCAATGTCGATTTCCATATTTAAGAGCAATTTGGGTCGGAGCGTGGATGAGAGGGTTATGGAGGGCTATCACCTCTGTGCAGGTTGAAGGGACTAGACAGATTAATAGTGCTGTGTGGACTGGACGAGCTGAGTATCTTGTGTCTGAGCTGTGGCAGTCTATGACTCTGTGAACAGATCAGAGCTTATAACCCTGACTGGTCAAACAAGGTTGTTACAGAAACAGCAAAGAAGTATCCTTCTACACCTGAATGTGACGGTATTCCTGAGTTTCCACCCGGGACTTGTGTGACTAACAGTGGTGAAAACCGAGAGGAAGCTACTGACATGGTGGAGGAAGCCCTGGACACCGGCAGAGATGGACCTTCAGTACTGCCCTAAACGCCGGCGGAAGTAAGTAGGATGAGGGGGATTTGATGGGATGAGCCCATTATTCCATGCTGGGTGAAGTAGAATACTCCAGTCTGGTTCCAACTCCAATACTTGCTGTGCAAGCTATGGCAGGGTGCCACACACGAGGCTGCTTAACAGGATAAAATCCTGTGGTGTTACAGGAAAGGTACTGGCATGGATAGAGCAATGGCTGACAGCCAGAAGGCAGTGGGTGAATAAAAGGGGCCTTTCTGGTTGGCCGCCAGTAACTAGAGGTGTTCCTCAGGGGTCAGTATTAGGACCACTATTTCTCACATTGTTTGTCAATGATTGGTGGCTTCATGGCAAAGTTTGTGGATGATACGAAGATAGGTGGAGGGGTAGGTAGTGCTGAGGAAGCAATGTGATTGCAGCAGGACTTAAGATAAATTGGAAGAATGGGCAAAAAAGTGGCAGATGGAATACAGTGTTGGGAAATGTACGATGGAACAATAGTGCGGACTGTTATCTAAATGAGGAGAAGGGTCAAACATCAGAGGTGCAGAGGGACTTAGGAGTCCTCATACAAGACTCCCAGAAGGTTAATTTACAGGTTGAGTCTGTGGTAAAGAAGGCAGATGCAATGTTGGCATTTATTTCAAGGAAAATAGAACATAAAAGGAGATAACGCTGAGCTTTATTAAGACACTAGTCAGGCCGCATTTGGAGTATTGTCAACAGTTTTGGGCCCCAAATCTCAGAAAAGATCTGTTGTCATTGGAGAAAGTCCAGAGGAGGTTCACGAGGATGATTCCAGGAATGAAGGGGTTAACATATGAAGAGCGTTGGCAGTTTTGGGCCTGCACTCACTGGAATTTAGAAGAATGTGGGGGTGGGGTGGGAGGATCTCATTGAAACCTACCGAATGTTGAAAGGACTAAGGACTAGATGGAGTGAATGTGACGAGGGGATGTTTCCTATGGTGGGGGTATCCAGAACTAGAGGGCACAGCCTCAAAATTGAGGGGCAACATCTTAGATCAGAGGTAAGGAATTTTTTAGTCAGAGAATAGTGAATCTGTGGAATGCTCTGCAAGATAGCTGTGGAGGTCAAGTCTGTGCTTATGTTTAAGGCGGAAGTTGATCATTTCCTGATCAGTCATGGCATGAAAGTATATGGCGAGAAGGTAGGTATGTGAGGTTGAGTGGGACTGGGATTAGCCATGATGGAATGGTGGAGCAGACTTGATGGACTGAATGGCCTAATTCTGCTCCTATCTCTTGTGGTCTATGACCCTTCCAGGCAGTTTGTAAATATGATTCAGTTTCTGCCCCACTTTCATTCCAGTGAGTTCCAGTGCCCAGCTTTTCTTTGAGTGAAAAATTTTTCTCCTTTCTTTCCCCTCTGACCACCGTACCAAATATGTTAACTCTTCCCCCCCCCCCCCCCGAATTTGTAAAGCAAAAATTAATGAGAAATCAGAGGATTGGGAAGCTTTTAAAAACCTACAGAGAACAAGTTAGGAGGGAAAAGATGAAATATGAAAGCAAGCTGGCAAACAATATCGAAGTGGACAGTAAAAGCTTTTTCAGGTATATAAAAAATAAAAGAGAGATGAGAATGGATATAGGACCGCTAGAAAATGAGACTGGAGAAATAATCACAGGGAACAAGGAGATGGCTGATGAACTAAATGAGTATTTTGCATCTGTCTTCACTATGGAAGACACTAGCCTCATTTTGAGGGGTGTGAGGGAAGAGAAGTGGGTGCAGTTATTATTACAAGGGAGCAGGTGCTCAAAAAGCTGAAAGACCTAAAGGTACATAAGTCACCCGGACCAGAGGAACTGCACCCTAGTGTTCTGAAAGAGGTAGCAGTAGAGATTGTGGAGGCATTAGCAATGATCTTTCAAAAAGCATTGGACTCTGGCATGGTGCCAGAGGACTGGAAAATTGCAGTGTCACTCCACTCTTTAAGACAGGAGGAAGGCAGCAGAAAGAAAATTATAAACCAGTTAACCTGACCTCAGTGGTTGGGAAGGAGTTGGAGTCATTTGTTAAGATGAGGTGATGGAGTACTTGGTGACATAGGACAAGTTAAGACAAAGTCAGCATGGTTTCCTTAAGAGAAAATCCTGCCTGACAGACCTGTGGGAATTCTTTGAGGAGATTACAAGTAGGGTAGATAAAGGTGATGCAGTGGATGTTGTATATTTGGACTTTCAGAAAGCCTTTGACAAGGTGCCACACATGAGACTGGCTACCAAGTTAAGAGCCCATGGTATTACAAGAAAGTTGCTGTCATGGTTAGAGCATTGACTGATTGGTAGGAGGCAGCAAGTGGGAATAAAAGGATCCTTTTCTGGTTGGCTGCCAGTGACTAGTGGTGTTTCACAGAAGTCAGTGTTGGGACCACTTCTTTTTATGCTGTACATTGATGATTTAGGTAATGGAATAGATGACTGTTGCCAAGTTTGCAGGTTGTGTTGAGGAAACAGGCAGGCTGCAGAAGAACTTAGACAAATCGGGAGAATGGGCAAGAAAGTGGCAAATGGAATACAATGTTAGAAACTGCATGGTCATGCACTTTGGTAGAAGAAATAAATGTGCAGACTACTTTCTAAATGGGGAGAAAATCCAGAAATCTGAGATGCAAAGGGGCTTGGAAATACTTGTGCAGAACACCCTAAAGGTTTATTTGCAGGTTGAGTCGTGTGGTAAGGAGGCAAATGCATTATTCGTATTTATTTCAAGAGGTTTAAAATATAAGAGCAGGGATGTGATGCTGAGACTTTACAAGGCACTGGTGAGGTTTCACCTTAAATATTGAGAGCAGTTTTGAACTCCTCGTCTAAGTAAAAATGTGTTGGCATTGGAAAGGGTTCAGGGGAGGTTCACAAGCATGATTCCAGAAATGAAAGGGTTATCATACGAGGAATTTTTGATAGCTCCGCATCTATACGTGCTGGAATTTAGAAGGATGAGGGGGTGGAGATCTCATTGAAACCCTTTGAATGTTGAAAGGCTGAGACAGAGTAGATGTGGAAAGGATTTTTCTCATGTTGGGGGAGTCTAGGACAAAAGGGCACAGCTTCAGGATAGAGGGACGTCCATTTAAAACAGAGATACGGATAAATTTCTTTAGCCAGATGGTGGTGAATTTGTGGAACTTGTTGCCACATGCAGCTGTGGAGGACAGATTGTTGGGTGTATTTAAGGCAGAGCTTGATAGGTCCTTGACTGGACATGGCATCAAAGGTTACAGGGAGAAGGCCGGCCAGGGAGTGGGGTTGAGGAGTGAAAAAAACAAAGAATCAGCCATGATTGAACGGTGGAGCAGACTTGATGGGCCAAATGTCCTAATTCTGCTCCTATGTCTTATGGTCTATGGAAAGAGGTCCTCATCCTTTATGCTAGCCATGTCCCTTCTAATGTTATACCAAGTCTCCACTCCGCCAGCTCTGTTCCAAAGAAATCGTGTACCTTTTAAAATGTTGCTTATATCTCCTGTCGTCGCGAGGCCCTCGAGACACCAAATGGTGGCTGGTGTCCCACCTTTTAAACTGGCAGCCCAGTAGTCAGCTTGTTATGCCACTGAAGACCCTTGAATAAGTCAGGAGTGGAAGGAAAGACCTCCCATTTGCTGCTCCAGGTACTGGATGAGTAAAGGAAGCGTTCTGTTTTTTGTTTAGTTGATCAGCCCGACTTTCATCCTGGACTCACAGATCCAACAACTCTGATTTGATCCTGATTTTGGTGATGTCTATGTGGAGTCTGCACATTCTCCTTGTGGTCATGTGGCTTTCCTGCAGGTGTTCTGGATTCCCCCCGCACGCTGAAGCTATGCTATTTGGCAGGATAGTTGGTTGTTGTAAACTACCCCAAGGGTAGATGGATGGAGAGCGGATGGAAATTTGGTGTAAGTGGAGCAATTGGTGGAAATGCTTTAGCAAACTGCATGAACTTGATGGGCCAAATTACCTCTTTCTATACCAGTAGCAAACATAAATAGCCCTCAGTTAAACCTAGTCACAAATAGTTATCCGTAAACTATGAGCATATTCGAAACATGAAGTTTACACTCTGAGTGACATGGTAGTGTAGCGGCTGGAGTGATACTATTACAGCACCAGTAACCTGGGTTCAATTCATCGCTGACTGCAAGGAGTTGTACGACCTTGCTGAGACTGTGTGGGTTTCCTCCAGGTGCTCCAGTTTCCTCCCACATTCCAAAACGTATGGGTTAGTAGGCTAATAGCCACATGGGTGTATTGGTTGACGTGAGCTCACTGCATCAAAAGCGCCATTTACCATGCTGTGTCTCTAAATAAAAACGTATAAATTGATAAGAGAACAATAAAACTTAAGATAGAAATTGTATCGACTTCAACAAGTGAACGGTAAAGGGCGTGTATAACCAGCAACGTATTGAACTCTAATGAACACAAACCATTCCACCCTCCAACATTTTTCTTGATCAGAAGCAATCTATCATAATGAGGATTTGTCATGAGGGGTTGGAAAGTAGTGACCAGAAGTGAAACCACAGCTTTAGGTTTCATAGAGCACAGAGAGAGAAGTGTCTTCACAGCCACATAATTGCTTATGTGCATCAGATTCCACTTCAGAAATTCATTGACTTCAATAAGACCAAATACCCAAAGCAGAGTTTATTGCCAGGTGAAAGGCCATCAATCCGAAATATCACCTCTCTTTCTACCTCCTCAGATGCTGCCCGATCCTGTGAGTGTTTCCAGCATTTTATTTATATATGTGTAGGCTTCCGCAAATAAAACGAAGTGAGGCATCTTATGTTTAATAAAACGCGTAACATATTTTACTGAACTCCAAAGACTTACACAACAGAAGCATACTGAAAACCTTTTACATATTTGTGTCATCATGTCAGACCAGCCTCTCAAAGCGAAACCCCAAATTAAGGTCGGTGGTTGTGAATGATGTACATTTCTCCCAGTTATGTTACCCTACATACTCAGCGGCCACTCTTGTGCACCCGCTTGTTAATGCAAATATCTAAACAGCCAATCACCTGGCAGCAACTCAATGCATAAAAGCAAGCAAACATGGTCAAGAAGTTCAATCATTGTTCAGACCAAACATCGGAATGGGGAGGAAATGTGATCTAAGTGACTTTGACCGTGAAAGAATTGTTGGTGACAGATGGGGTGGTTTATGTATCTCAGAAACTGCTGATCTCCTGGGATTTATATGCTCAACAGTCTCTAGACTTTACAGACAATGATGTGAAAAACATAAAACACCCGGTGAGTGGCAATTCTGCGGCAAAAACACCTTGTTAATGGGAGAGGTCAGAAGAGGATGGCCAGCTGACAGGAAGGTGACAGTAACTCAAATTACCAATTGTTACAACAGAGGTGCACAAAAGAACATCTCTGAACGCACAACATGTCGAACCTTGAAGGGGATGGGCCACCAGAGCAGAAGGCCACAAGCATACACTCTATTAGGTACAGGAGGTGCCTCATAAATTGGCCATTGAGTGTTTATAATGTCTTCCCCGTCACAGCCAGGAAAAAGCTCCAAAGATGGCCACAGGTTCAAACGGATAGTCCAGGATAATGTCAATCACCGCTGTGGCCTTTGCTCTGTTCAGGAACCTCATCTAACACACAGAAATCTGGCCTCTCCACCTGCAGGATAGAACCTTCCTTTGTCAGCAGCTCCCCCCAAACTCACAACCTTCCATCGATGTTGGTCAGGCAGTCTTGAAACATCAGCCCCTGTAAGTCATAGTCATAGAACAGGAAGAAGGCCTTTCAGCCACTGACAATCAAGCACCCACACATGCCAATCCTGCAGTGATCCCATCCCATCTAATTCCCCCATAACACTCACTGCCAGGTTCAAGTACAGCTTCTAGCTCGACTCTGACCTTCTATCTCTTCTCCTATCACCTCCTGCTTCCCTTTCTCCTATCATCCACTCTCATCTCCTATCAAATTCCTTCTTCTCAAGCCCTTGACCTTTCCCACCCACATGGCTTCACGCAACACCTTCCAGCTCGGCCCTCACCCCATCCTCCCACCACCACAACAGGGACAGAGTCCCCCTTGTCCTCATCTACCACCCCACCAGCCTCCGGATCCAACACATTATCCTCTGCAACTTCCGCCACCTTCAACAGGACCCCACCACTAAGCACATCTTTCCCTCTCTACCCCTCTCCGCTTTCCACAGGGATCGTTCCCTCCGCGACTCCCTGGTCCACACATCCCTCCGCACGGATCTCCCACCCGGCACTTATCCCTGTAAGCGTAAGTGCTACACCTGTCCCTACACCTTCTCTCTTGCCACCATTCAGGGCCCCAAACAGTCCTTCCAGGTGAGGAAACACTTCACTTGTGAGTCTGTTGGGGTCATCTATTGCATCCAGTGCTCCCGGTATAGCTTTCTCTGCATCGGTGAAACCCGACACAGATTGGGGGACTGCTCCATCGAGCACCTCTGCTCCGTCCACCACAACAGACAGGATCTCCCGTTGCCACCCACTTCAACTCTGTTTCACATTCCCATTCAGATATGTCTATACATGGCCTCCTCTACTGCCATGATGAGGCTAAACTCAGGTTGGAGGAGCAACACCACATATACCATCTAGGTAGACTCCAGCCCCTTGGTATGAACATAGAATTCTCCAACTTCCGGTAATTCCCTCCCCCTCCCTTCCCCATCCCAGTTTCATTCTGCCCCCTCCCCCAGCTGCCTATCACCTCCCTCATGGATCTGCCTCCTTCTACTACCCATTGTGTTTTCCCCTATTCCTTCTTCACCTTTCCTGCCTATCCCCTCCCTGCTTCCCCTCTTCCACCCCTTCATCTTTCCCCTTACTGGTTTTTCACCTGGAACCTACCAGCCTTCTCCTTCCCACCCTCCCCCCACCTTCTTTATAGGGCCTCTGCTCCTTCCCTCTACAGTCCTGACGAAGGGTTCCGGCCCAAAATGTTGACTGATCATTTCCACGGATGCTGCCCGACCTGCTGAGTTCCTCCAGCGTGTTATGAGTGTAGCTATACTCCTTCTCCTTCCCCCCACCTTTTTATTCTGGAATCTTCCCCCTTCCTTCTCTGTCCTGAAGAAGGGTCTGGGCCCAAAACATCGACTGTTTATTCATTTGCATAGATGCAGCAAGACCTGCTGAGTTCCTCCAATATCAATGATCACATTCCTATCAACCCCGCACAGATTCGACCATTCATCTGCACACCGGGGACAATTTACAGCAGCAAGTTCACAAAGTTCCAGGTAAAATTTATTATCAGAGTACATGTCGCCAAATACAACCTTGCGATTCTTTTTCTGCAGACATACTTGGCAATAAATAAGATGAAGAAAGGAAAGGCAGCAGGTCCTGATGAATTAGTAACGGAACAAATTATCACCCTTGAAGATTATGGAATTGAAAAACTTGCTGATTTAATCAATGGCATTTATGAGACTGGAATAATACCAGAAGAGATGAAAAAATCAATATTTATCACTTTTCCTAAGAAAGCTGGAGCAATAGAATGTGAATTACATAGGACCATAAGTTTAATGAGTCATATCACCAAGATACTTCTAAGAATTTTGATGATAAGAGCTAAAAGTAAGATCCAAGCTGAAATAGGTAAAGAACAATGTGGTTTTGTGAAAGACAAAGGTACAAGAAAAGCGATATTGATGTTAAGGATACTATCAGAACGAGCTATTCAAGGGCAGAAAAGACTTGTTTGTTTGTTTTATCGACTACACAAAAGCATTTGATAAAGTGAAGCACAATAAGTTATTTGAAATATTACAGGAAACTCTAGATCTAGATTCGAAAGACCTCCGCCTAATCAGAAGTCTGCACTGGGAACAAACTGCCGCTATAAGAATAGATGGAGAAGAGAGTCAGTTTATGAAAATCAAGAGAGGCGTTAGACAAGGGTGTGTTTTCTCCCCTGATTTGTTGAATGTGTATAGTGAAACAATATTACAAAAAAAAAGCGACATCTTGGGAATCAAAGTTGGCGGTGAAAACCTCAATAATTTCAGATATGCGGATGACACTGTGTTAATTGCAAGTACAGAGGAAGAACTACAAAACTTAATTGATATAATTGTTGAAGAAAGTGCAAAAATGAGTCTATCTATCAATCGCAAAAAGACAGAATGTATGGTGATATCCAAAAAGAAGGAGAATCCTATCTACAGGCTGAGAATAAACTGGGAAGACATAAAACAAGTACAGAACTTTTGCTACTTCGGAAGCTGGGTGACATCAGATGGCAGGTGCGACATGGACATCAAAAGATGAATAGGGATGTTAAAAGACAACTTTATGAGAATGAAGAGTATACTGACCAACACTAAACTAGGCATGACAACCCGCCTCAGAGTACTGAAATGTAACGTTTATCCAGTTATGTTATATGGCTCAGAATGTTGGACAATATCTAGTAACATGGGGAAACGAAATGAAGCAGCAGAGATGTGGTTTTTGAGGAGGATGAAAAGAATATCATGGATGAAACGAATATCTAACGAGGATGTCATGAACAGAGCAAGCACAAAAAGAGAAATAGTGTATGAGATCATGAAAAGGCAACATAACTTCATTGGACATGTGGTTTGGAAAAAGAGTTAGAATGCACGTTAATTATGGGAAAATCTGAAGGGAAGAAAGCAAAAGGAAGGCAAAGACAAATGATGATGGAAACAGCAGCCAGAGAACTGGAGATGAATACCAATGAACTGATCCACTTGACCCAAAACAGGAGTGTGTGGGCCATGGCAGTCAAAGCTCAAACTGGGCACTGCAGCTGATGATGATGGTGATACTTAGCAAATCTATAGAACAGTAACTGTATATTGTAAACATCAGGACAGGTCTTCTGAGATGATGACATCCAGGAATTTAAAGTTACTGACCCTCTCCACCTCTGATCCTCCAATGTCACATGGTGTGAGCAGAATTATCTGCAGCTTAATGTGAACAAGACTAAGGAGCTGGTGGTAGACCTGAGGAGAGCTAAGGTACCGGTGACCCCTGTTTCCATCCAGAGGGTCAGTGTGGACATGGTGGAGGATTATAATTACCTGGGGGTACGAATTGACAATAAACTGGATTGGTCAAAGAACACTGAGGCTGTCTACAAGAAGGGTCAGAGCCGTCTCTATTTCCTGAGGAGACTGAGGTCTTTTAACATCTTCCAGACGATGCTGAGGATGTTCTACGAGTCTGTGGTGGCCAGTGCTATCATGTTTGCTGTTGTGTGCTGGGGCAGCAGGCTGAGGGTAGCAGACACCAACAGAATCAACAAACTCATTCGTAAGGCCAGTGATGTTGTGGGGATGGAACTGGACTCTCTGACGGTGGTGACTGAAAAGAGGATGCTGTCCAAGTTGCATGCCATCTTGGACAATGTCTCCCATCCACTACATAATGTACTGGGTGGGCACAGGAGTACATTCAGCCAGAGACTCATTCCACCGAGATGCAACACAGAGCGTCTTAGGAAGTCATTCCTGCCTGTGGCCATCAAACTTTACAACTCCTCCCTTGGAGGGTCAGACACCCTGAGACAATAGGCTGGTCCTGGACTTATTTAATAATTTACTGGCATAATTTACATATTACTATTTAACTATTTATGGTTCTATTACTATTTATTATTTATGGTGCAACTGTAACGAAAACCAATTTCCCCTGGGATCAATAAAGTATGACTATGACTATGACTATGACTATTACTGGCCCATGGACCTCTGGTTTCCCTCTCCTGAACCCGGTAATTAGTTCTTTGGTTTTATTGACATTGAGTGAGCAGTTGTTGTTATTACATCACTCAGCCAAATTTTCAATCTCCCACTGTATGCTGATTCATTACAACTTTGATACAGCCCACAACAATGGTGTCATCAGCAAACTTGTGGTGGAGCTGTACTTAGCCACACAGTCATAGGTGTAAAGCGAGAAGAGCAGGGGGCTAAGTACATGTCCCTGTGGTGCTCCTGAGCTGATGAGGATTGTAGAGGAGATGTTGTTGTCAATCCGAATTAACTAGGTCTACAAGCGAGGAAATCCAGCGTCCAATTGCACAAGGGGGATGGAGGACAAGGTCTTGGAGTTTGCTGATTAGTTTTGAGGGGATAATGGTGTTAAATGCTGAGCTGTAATCAATAAGGAGCATCCTGATATATGCATCTTTGAGATGTGTGTGGAAACTAAAACAGCCAAAAGAAATCCACGCAGTCACGGTGTATGTTGGCTTAGGGACTGAGATTAACTGGTTAGTGAATTGGTATCGCAACAACAAACTCACATTCAACGTCAGCAAAACCAAGAAACTGATTGTGGAGTTTGGGAAGGGGACGGCCGGAGAGCACACAGCAGTCCTCATTGAGGGGGTCAGTAGTGAAAAGGATGAGCAGCTTCATGTTGCTGAGCATCAATATCTGGGCCCAACACATTGATGCAATCACAAAGAAGGCTCTATCTTGTTAGGAGTCCGGATAGATTTGGTATATCACAAAAACACTTACAAATCACTTGGGAGAACATTTTGACTGGTTGCATCTCCACCTGGTATGGAGGCTCCAATGTACAGGAGCACAAGAGGTTGCAAAAGGTTGTAGACTTCTCTATTTCCATCAGAGGACAAGCCTCCCCACTGCTGTGTACATCTTCAAGAGCCGGTGCTCAAGATGATATCCATCACGAAGAAACCTCAATATCCGGGATATGCCTTCTTAGACCATAAGACCATAAGATACAGGAGCAGAATTAGGCCATTTAACCCATTTCATCATGGCTGATCCAATTTTCCTCTCAGCCCCCATCTCCTGCCTTCTCCCTGTATCTCTTCATACCCTTCACAAATCAAGAATCTATCAACTTCTGCCTTAAATATACATAAAGACTTGGCCTACACAACAAAGCATTCCACAGATTTACCACTCTCTGGCCAAAGAAATTCCTCCTTATCTCCATTCTAAAATGATGACCCTCTATTCCGAGTCTATGGCCCCTGGTCTTAGACTCTCCCACCATAGGAAACATCCTCTCCACATCCGCTAGTCAAGGCAGAAAACAAACTGTTGGAGGAAGTCAGCAGGTCACTGCTGGTAGAGGCATGGGGACAGACAGCATCTTAGGTTGACACTCTGCATCAGAGTACAGTTCCTGTCCACACCCACTCTATCAAATTCCTTCTCATCCCCCTTCCAAGTGGACATTCCTCTATTCTGAGACTATGCTCTCTGCTTCTAGACTCCCTCAGCATTGCAAACATCTTCTCCATGTCCTCTCTACCTATGACTTTCAACATTCAACAGTTTCACTGAGGTCACCGCTCATTATTCTGAATTCCAGTGAGTACAGGCCCAGTATTAAGATCGAGAACAGATTAGATTAGATTCAGATTTAGATTTATTTATCACATGTACATTGAAATATGTAGTGAAATGTATCCTTTACATCAATAAATAACAAGTGTTGCCACCATAGCATGTCTACAATGTTCAACACAAAAACAACAACATGCCTGCCACTGGAGTGTAGCTCCTCCCGGCCATTTGGGAGATGTTTTGCTCCAGATTACGGCATCTGATATCTTGTGCCTTGGTCAATGTTTTCCCCTATCTGTATTTGGCATTTCACTCTGGATTACTTAACAGCTCTTAATTTCTCTCAAGCAACAAGTGGTTCATTTCCTGAAGAATGCTACTTCTGTCTCCAATGACTTTCAAGCTATCTTTAGTGTCTCGTACCCCGTGACGGATTAAAGAACCAGCAGAGATGGAAAACACTTTGGAGTCCAGTATTGCTATTAACTAATATTATTTATTAGTAACTGCACAATACAGTAATATAAATGCAGATAAATCAAACAGGTTAGCAATGATTATATATAAGTAAGTGTGGAATATATATATAGGAAAACCAAGCTTCTTCAAGTCTAGGGGTAAATAGATACGGTCTTACAATGATGAGTAAAGTTCAGTTCAGTTCGTGGTGTTGAGTTGAGTACTGATGGAGAGAGAGAGAGGGAGAGATTTGAGTCTTCAGGTGAGGTGACGCCATCAATCTTCCCGCTGTCCTCCAAAACCTTTTAAAAGTCACCGACTGTGACTTCAACAAAGTGGACCCTTTTTCTGTGGTGGAATCATCAACCCAGGCGAGGATGGACACATGGACATCTCCCCACCAGTCACTCCCTTTTCACACTGCAAGAGCCACTGGTCAATCCACCTGATCGATCCTCCAAAAACCCACTTTTCCTGTGGGCACAACAAAGCTCATTCAGTGTCCAAAAACATGTGTTGCAGGTCTATCATCTGACCTCCTGTTTATCTCACCGTACTGAATACCAACTGTCATTCAAATAACTCCTCCCTCCTTTCTCTGTGTAAGAATGCACTAGCAGGCTATGTCCTTGGAGAAAGTATAAACACTCTTTCGAAAAATCATTACATCAATTGTCCATCAAATAACGCTGCCCTCGGTCACCATTGCAACTTATGAGCTGCTCGGTGCCCTCTCTTTCCGAACTCAGTAGAAATTCAAAAGTTAACCTCAGTTCCTCCTCATGCCTTAAAGTGACAGTCCACAGGAAATGTGAACCTTAAGGGTTCATAACACCATCTCAAAGCAGTCTTCGTCTCTCTCTCTCTCTCTCTTAAAAACGAGATGTCAGTGTTAAATAACTCTCTCTCTCTTTTCAAAAGGACAGTTCATAGGGGTAATTTAGGTCCCCGTCACATTGGAATCTGAGGAATGCTACAATCTCCAGCACTCATATACCAAGCAACATGCATCCCCAAAGATAGTCATCCAGAAGATTTTTTTTTAAGAATTGTCCAGAGATATAAATACACTCAGTGACCACTCTGTTAGGTATGGGAGTGGAACAGGAGTGGTCCTCTGCTGCTGTTATAGCCCATCCACTTCAAGTTTCAACATGTTGTGCGTTCAGAGATGCTCTTCAACACACCACTGATATAACACATGGTTATTTGAGTTACTGTCACCTTCCAGTCAGCTTGAACCAGTCCAACCATTTTCCTCTGACCGCTCTCATTAACAGGAACTGCTGCTACTGAGGATTTTTTTTTTTTGTTTTTCACACTGTTTTCTGTAAAATCTAGAGACTGTTGTGCCTAAAAATCCCAGGAGATCAGCAGGTTCTGAGGTACTGAAACCGCCACATCTGGCATCACAATCACTCCGCAGTCAAAGTCACTTAGATCACATTTCCTCCCCATTCTGATGTTTGGTCTGAACAACAACTGAACCTCTTGACCATGTCTGCATGCTTTTATGCATTGAGTTGCTGCCACATGATTGGTTGATTAGATATTTGCATTAACGAGCCGGTGTACCTAATAAAGTGGCCACAGAGCGTAAAAAGCCCTAGAGCCCCAAACAAGTTCAGCACATCCATAACTTTGGGGTAATATTAGCTTTAGAAGGACAGGCAGTATAGATTTACAGAAAAGGATTCCCAGATTAGGTTGTTATTTACAATAAAGCCAGCAAAAGGTTGGAAATACTGAGCTGGTCATGTAGCAGCATGGAGAGAGAAAAGTAGGTTGATGAGCTATCATCAGAACTACTCAAAGCTGCACATAAAATGCTGGAGGAACTCAGCAGGTCAGGCATCATCCTTGCCTTTCTCCTTTCCAAATCCTCCTCACCCTTTCCCTTCTCCTTACCTGCTCATCTCCTCATTCTGGGCCCCCTTCTCTGTCCCTTTCTGCCATGGGCCACTCTTCTCTCCTATCAGACGCCTTAGAAACATAGAAACATAGAAAACCTACAGCACAATACAGGCCCTTCAGCCCACAAAGCTGTGCCAAACATGTCCTGACCTGAGAAATTACCTAGGGTTACCCATAGCCCTCTATTTTTCTGAGCTCCATACCCCTGTCCAGAAGTCACTTAAAAACCCTATCGTTTCCACCTCCACCACTACCGCCAGCAGCCCATTCCACACACTCAACACTCTCTGCGTATATAACTTACCCCTGATATCTCCTCTCTACCCATTTCCAAGCACCTTAAAACTGTGCCCTCTCGTGCTAGCCATTTCAGCCCTGGGAAAAAGCCTCTGACTATCCACATGATCAATGCCTCTCATCATCTTATGCACCTCTATCAGGTCACCTTTTGTCCTCCATTGCTCCAAGGAAAAAAGGCCAAGTTCACTCAACCTATTCTCATAAGGCATGCTCCCCAATCCAGGCAACATCCTTGTAAACCTTCTCTGCACCCATTCTATGGTTTCCACATCCTTCCTATAGCAAAACAATGAGAACTGAGCACAGTACTCCAAGTGGGGTCTGACCAGGGTCCTATATAGCTGCAACTTTACCTCTCGGCCCCTAAATTCAATCTCAATGCACCTTATGCTTTCTTAACCACACAGTCAACTTGCATAGCAGCCTTCAGTGTCCTATGGACTGGGACCCCAAGAACCCTCTGATCCTCCACACTGCCAAGAGTCTTACCATTAATACTATTTTCTGCCGTCATATTTGAACTACCAAAATGAACTACCTCACACTTATCTGGGTTGAACTCCATCTGCCACTTCTCAGCCCAGTTTTCCATCCTATCAATGTCCTGCTGTAACCTCTGACAGCCCTCCACACTATCCACAACACCCCCAACCTTTGTGTCATCATAAAATTTGCTAACCCATCCCTCCACTTCTTCATCCAGGTCATTTATAAAAATCATGAAGAGTAGGGGTCCAAGTACAGATCCCTGAGGCACACCACTGGTCACCGACCTCCATGCAGAATATGACCCCTCTACAACCACTCTTTGCCTTCTCTGGGCAAGCTCGTTCTGGATCCACAAAGCAATATCCCCTTGGATCCCATGCCTCCTTACTTTCTCAATAAGCCTTGCATGGGGTACCTTATCAAATGCCTTGTTGAAATCCGTATACACTATATCTACTGCTCTACCTTATCAATATGTTTAGTCACATCCTCAAAAAATTCAATCAGGCTCTTAATGCACGACCTGCCCTTGACAAAGCCATGTTGACCATTCCTAATCATATTATGCCTCTCCAACTGTTCATAAATCCTGCCTCTCAAGATCTTCTCCATCAACTTACCAACCATTGAATTAAGACTCACTGGTCTATAATTTCCTGGGCTATCTCTACTCCCTTTCTTGAATAATGGAACAACATCAGCAACCCTCCAATACTCTGGAACCTCTCCCATCCCCACTGATGATGCAAAGATCATCGCCAGAGGCTCAGCAATCTCCTCCCTCGACTCTCACAGTAGCCTGGGGTACATCTCATCCGGTCCCAGTGACTTATCCAACTTGATGCTTTCCAAAAGCTCCTGCACATCCTCTTTCTTAATATCTACATGCTCAAACTTTTCAGTCCGCTGTAAGTAATCCCTACAATCGCCAAGATCCTTTTCCGGAGTGAATACTGAAGCAAAGTACTCATTAAGTACCTCTGTGATCTCCTCCAGTTCCATGCACACTTTTCCACTGTCACACTTGATTGGTCCTATTCTCTCACGACTTATCCTCTTGCTCTTCACATTCTTGTAGAATGCCTTGGGGCTTTCCTTAATCCTGTCTGCCAAGGCCTTCCCATGACCCCTTCTGGCTCTCCTAATTTCTTTCCTGAGCTCCTTCTTGCTAGCCTTATAATCTACTAGCTCTCTATCATTACTCAGCTTTTTGAACCTTTCGTAAGCTTTTCTTTTCTTCTTGACTAAATTTACAACAGTCTTTGTACACCATGATTCCTGTATCCTACCATCCTTTCCCTGTCTCATTGGAACATATCTATGCAGAATCCCATGCAAATATCCCCTGAATATTTGCCACATTTCTTCCATACATTTCCCTGAGAACATCTGTTCCCAGTTTATGCTTCCAACTTCCTGCCTGATAGCATCATATTTCCCCTTACTCCAGTTAAATGCTTTCCTAACTTGTCTGTTCCTATCTCTCTCCAGTGCTGTGGTAAAGGAGATAGAGTTGTGATCACTATCTCCAAAATGCTCTCCCACTGAAATATCTGACACCTGACCAGGTTCATTTCCCAATACCAAATCAAGTACAACCTCTTCTCTTGCAAGCTTATCTACATCTTGCGTCAAGAAACCTTCTTGAACACACCTAACAAACTCCACCCCATCTAAACCCCTCACTCTAGGGACATGCCGATCGATACTTGGGAAATTAAAATCTCCCACCATGACAACCCCATTATTATTACACCTTTCTAGAATTTGTCTCCCTATCTGCTCCTTGATGTCCCTGTCACTTTTGGGTGGTCTATAAAAAATACCCATTAGTGTTATTGACCCCTTCCTGTTCCTAACTTCCACCCACAGAGACTCCATAGACAATCCCTCCATGTCTTCCTCCTTTTCTACAGCTGTGACACGATCTCTGATCAATAGTGTCCCCATCTCTTTTGCCTCCCTCCCTGTCCTTTCTGAAACATCAAAAGTCTGGCACTCAAAGTAACCACTCCTGCGTCATCCAAGTCTCTGTATTGGCCAAAACATCATAGCTCCAAGTACTGATCCACGCTTTAAGCTCATCTGCTTTGTTCATCATACTCCTTGCATTAAAATAGACACATCTCAAACCATCGGTCTGAGCATACCGCTTCTCGATCACCTGCCTATCCTCCCTCTCACACTGTCTCCAAGCTTTCTCTATTTGTGAGCCAACTGCCTCTTCTTCCATCTCTTCAGTTTGGCTCCCACCCCCCAGCAATCCTAGTTTACCCTCTCCCCAGGAGCCTTAGCAAACCTCTCTGCCAGGATATTGGTCCCCGGGGATTCAAGTGCAACCCGTCCTTTTTGTACAGGTCACAACCTGCCCCAAGAGATGTCCCAATGATCCAGAAATCTGAATCCCTGCCCCCGATCCAATCCCTCAGCCAAGCATTTATCCTCCACCTCACTCTATTCCGATACTCACTGTCGCGTGGCACATGCAGTAATCCAGAGATTACTACCTTTGTGGTCCTGCTTCTCAACTTCCTTCCTAACTCCCTGTAGTCTGTTTTCAGGACCTCCTCCCTTTTCCTACCTATGTCATTGGTACCAGTATGTACCACGACCTCTGGCTGTTCTCCCTCCCACTGCAGGATATCTTGGACGTGATCTGAAACATCCTGGGTCCTGGCACCTGGGAGCAAACTACCATTGGTGTTTCTTTCCTGCATCAACAGAATTACCTGTCTGACCCCCTAACTATAGATTCCCCTATCACTGCTTCTATCCTCTTCCTTTCCCTACTCTTCTGAGCCATAGGGCCAGACTCTGTGCCAGAGGCGCGGCCACTGTTGATTCCCCCAGTAGGCCATTCCCCTCCCCAACAGTACTCAAGCAGACTTATTGTCAAGGGGGACAGCCACAGGGGTACTCTCTGGTATCTGACTCCTGCCCTTCTTTCTCCTGACTGTTACCCACTTATCTGTCTCCCCAGGCCCCGGTGTGATTACCTGCCTATAGTTCCTCTCTATCACCTCCTCACTCTCCCTGACCAGACAAAGGTCATCAAGCTGAATCTCCAGTTCCCTAACCCGGTCCCTAAGGAGCTGCAGCTCGACACACCTGGGGCAGATGTGGCCGTCCGGGAGGCTGGGAGTCTCCCGGACCTCCCACATCTGACACCCAGTACACAACACCGGACTCACACACGTACTTCCTGTCTGTATTCTACACAGATAACCTACCTCGCCTCGACCCGTTGAGCCAAAGCCTTCCTACTCTGTCTCCATCCACTCCTATGCCTACTCTATAAAGCTGTCTTCTTTTTAAACTCTTCTCGCTGTTCTCACTGGCTGACGTCCATGTGCTTGCACAGTTGTGCCCCGATCAAACCACTGAATAAATAACCTTCTTCAGCCCTTTACCTTTTCCCTCTATCACTTCTCACTTCATTCCCCTTTCCCCACCCACCCACAGTCCCTCCCCTCACCTGGCTTCACCTTTCACCTTCCAGCGGGATCTCCTTCCCATTTCCTCCCCACCTCCCAACCACCTTCTGATTCTGGCTTCTTCCCCCTTCCTTTTCAGTCGTGATGGAGGGTCTCAGCCCAAAACGTCAATAGTTCATTCATTTCCATCGATGCTACCTGACCTGCTGAGTTCCTCCAGCATTTTGTCTGTGTTGCTCTGGATTTCCAGCATTTACAGAATCTCTTGTGTTTAACAGAACTACACAGTTGTGGAACTGAATGGAATGGGTGGTTATCTCAAACTGTTGAGTTTACTGGTTTTCTTCCTAATTTCAGATTTATTTAATTATTTGAATTTCAAAGATTCAAGATACAAAAAACTTTATTGTCATTCTAACCATACATCAGCTCTGCTGGGCAGAATGAGACAGCATTTCTCAGGAGCAGTGCAATCATAACGTAACAATCGCAACACTAAATAATAAACATAACAATAAATAGTAAAACACAACAGCCACATGTCAGTTAAAATCAAGTTATAAGTGTCCAGTGCAAGTTAAAAGTGTCCAAAGCAGAGTCGGGTAGAGCAGCTATTTAGCAGTGTGACTGCCTGTGGGAGGAAGCTGTTTAGTAGCCTTGTGGTTTTAGTTTTGATGTTCCTGTAACGTTTGCCTGATGGCAGAAGAACAAACAGTTCATGGAGTTACTATGGCAATATTTGAACTTAAATATCTGGTTCAATAGTCTCGAGCTCTGGCTTCTAATCCAGCAATGTAACCATTACACTAATACATAAATTCTATTCTGTTTTTTTTTTCATTTTGCATGTGCCCTTTGGGAATATCTGACAGGATGGTTTGAGGATAACAAGCAGCTCCATTTGGAGATTTGTCTGTCAGTTATTGTTAGCTTCTCGTCATATTTCCCAACTTAAGGAACATTCTCTTGCCTCAGCGCTGAACTGTCTCTGCAGTTGTGGACTCACTTTCGAGGACTCTGAGGTTAATGTTCTGTCTGTTATTTATTTACCTTTATATTGCTTTTATGAGTTGCAATTTTTTTCACACATTGGGTGTTTACTGCTTCAACCTGAGTTTGGCCTCTTCATGGAAGTAGGGAGGCCATAGAACTGGAACTGTAGGTCATGTACAGGGAGAACAAAATTCTGCAGACGCTGGAAATCCAAGGCAACACAAAAAATGCTGGAGGAACTCAGCAGGCCAGGCAGCCTTTATGGAAATGAACAAACAGGGGACATTTCGGAGAGCAGAGAGTTGGGGGGAGGTAAAGACGTGGCTGGTGGTAGGATCCCTTTGGAGATGGAAGGAATTACAGAAAATGATGTTTTGGATGTGAAGACTCTTGGGGTGGTAGGTAAGGAAAAGAGAAGCTCCATACTGTTAAGGTGGTAGGAAGACGGGGCGATCACAGAGATGTGGCTGAGGGCAGCATCAATGGTGAAGGAAAAGAAACCTCCTTCTTTAAAGAAGGAAGGCATTGCTGATGTCCCGGGAAAGATAGCTCCATCCTGAGAACAGATACAGCTAAGGCAAAGGATCTGAGAAAAGGGATTATCATTTTTACAGGAGACAGGGTGGGAAGAGGTATAGTCAAGACAGAACAGGTAGTTTCACACATTTGATGCTACAAGTCCCCAACCACATGTAACAGAACAAAGTAAAGCACACAAGACAAGCTTATGTGCATGCTGGAAATCCAAAATAAATGTTCAACATACGGGGTGGAATAGGCCCCTCTGGACCCTCAAGCCGTGCTGCCCAGCAATTCCCCGATGTAGTCCTCGCCTAATCACAGGACAATCTACAATGACAAGTTAACCTACAACTGGTATGTCTTTGGACTGTGGGAAGAAAATACAAACTCCTTAGAGGCAGTGGTGGGAATTGAACCTGGGTCACTTGCAGTGTAAAGCATTGTGCTAACCACTACACTACCATGCCACTCCAAAATGTTGTGCCAGAAACACTCCGATCAGAATGAACAGGGGCAGAGAAAGTTTTTCTTCTATTCACTCTGGCTCTTAAGAAAGAAATTAGAAAAGCTAACAGAAGATACGAGGTTGCTTTGGCAAGTAAGGTGAAAATAAATCCAAAGGGTTTCTACAGTTATATTAATAGCAAAAGGATAGCGAGGGATAAAATTGGTCCCTTAGAGAATCAGAGTGGACAGCTATGTGTGAAACCAAAGGAGATGGGGGAGATTTTGAACAATTTCTTTTCTTTGATATTCACTAAGGAGAAGGATATTGAATTGTGTAAGGTAAGGGAGACAGGTAGGGTAGTTATGGAAACTATGATGATAAAGAAGAGGAAGTACTGGCGCTTTTAAGGAATATAAAAGTCTCCGGGTCCTGACAGGATATTCCCTAGGACCTTGAGGGAAGTTAATGTAGAAATATCAGGGGCTTTGACAGAAATATTTCAAATGTCATTAGAAACGGGGATGGTGTTGGAGGATTGGAGGATTGGCGTATTGCTCATGTTGTTCCATTGTTTAAAAAGGGTTCTAAGAGTAAACCTAGCAATTATCGTCCTGTGAGTTTGACGTCAGTGGTGGGTAAATTGATGGAAAGTATTCTTAGAGATGGTATATATAATTACCTGGATAGACAGGCTCTGATTAGGAACAGTCAACATGGATTTGTGCGTGGAAGGTCATGTTTGACAAATCTTATTGAATTTTTTGAAGAGGTTACTAGGAAAGTTGACGAGGGTAAAGTGGTGGATGTTGTCTATATGGATTTCAGTAAGACCTTTGACAAGGCTCCACACAGAGGGTTAGTTAGGAAGGTTCAATCGTTAGGTATTAATATTGAAGTAGTAAAATGGATTCAGCAGTGGCTGGATGGGAGACGCCAGAGAGTGGTGGTGGATAATTGTTTGTCAGATTGGAGGCCGGTGACTAGTGGTGTGCCTCAGGGATCTGTACTGGGTTCAATGTTGTTTGTCATATACATTAATGATCTGGATGATGGGGTGGTAAATTGGATTAGTAAGTATGCAGATGATACTAAGATAGATAGCGTTGTGGATAATGAAGTAGGTTTTCAAAGCTTGCAGAGAGATTTAGGCCAGTTAGAAGAGTGGGCTGAAAGATGGCAGATGGAGTTTAATGCTGATAAATGTAAGGTGCTACATTTTGGTAGGACTAATCAAAATAGGACATACATGGTAAATGGTAGGGCATTGAAGAATGTGGTAGAATAGAGGGATCTAAGAATAACGGTGTATAGTTCCCTGAAGGTGGAATCTCATGTGGATAGGGTGGTGAAGAAAGCTTTTGGTATGCTGGCCTTTATAAATCAGAGCATTGAGTATTGGAGTTGGGATGTAATGTTAAAATTGTACAAGGCATTGGTAAGGCCAAATTTGGAGTACTGTGTACAGTTCTGGTCACCGAATTATAGGAAAGATGTCAACAAAATAGAGAGAGTGCAGAGAAGATTTACTAGATTTACTAGAATGTTACCTGGATTTCATCACCTAAGTTACAGAGAAAGGTTGGGCAAGTTGGGTCTTTATTCTTTGGATCGTAGAAGGTTGAGGGGGGACTTAATAGAGGTATTTAAAATTATGAGGGGGATAGATAGAGTTGACGTGGATAGGCTTTTTCCATTGAGAGTAGGGGAAATTCAAACAAGAGGATATGAGTTGAGAGTTAAAGGGCAAAAGTTTAGGGGTAACATGAGGTGGAACTTCTTTACTCAGAGAGTGGTAGCTGTGTGGAACGAGCTTCCAGCAGAAGTGGTTGAGGCAGGTTAATTATTGTCACTTAAAGTAAGATTGGATAGCTATATGGACAGGAAAGGAATGGAGGATTATGGGCTGAGTACAGGTCGGTGGGACTAGGTGAGAGTAAGCATTCGGCACGGACTAGAAGGGCCAAGATGACCTGTTTCCATGCTGTAATTGTTATATGGTTATGTGGTTATGAGATGAAGAGTCCTTGAAAGTGAGTCCATAGGTTGTAGAGCGAGTAAAGTTGAGTGAAGTTACCCCCTCTGGTTCAACGGCCTGATTGTTGAGGGATAGTAACTGTTCCTGAACCTGGTGGTGTGAGTCCTGAGGCTCCTGTACCTTCTTCCTGATGGCAGCAGCAAGAAGGGAGCATGGCCTGGGTGGTGAGGATCTCGGATGATGGATGCTATAAATGAAGAAATAGACAAAGCTTTTTGCACATTAATAATTAAATTGAAGGAACAATCTAAATATCAATGTATATTCTCAGTGCTTGGCCAAGTCCTTTTCGGCTCTAGTGGTCCAGCTATTTACAGACTGACTTCACCTTGCACGCAGATGCCTAGCCATCAGTTTGGTGCATACCTTACCTCAGTCAATAAAGAGAGAGAACATCATCAGCACAGTTCTATTAAACCAGCAGCCTGCACCTTAGATTGTGATCCAGGACTGGCCATTTCCCTCCACAGATCCTGCCTGATCCATTGAGTTGCTCCAGCAATTTGTTTCTGGCTGTATTGAATTCTGTTGGGGATTTAGATCCAGTAGGTATTCTATTATTCATTAAGGTGTTGCAGGAACCTGAACACCAGCAGGACATAGTGTTCCCATGTACCTTTTGCCCTTACAGTCCATAGAGTCATAGGGTACACCACAGAAGCAAGCCCTTCGGCCCATCTACTGTATACTGAACTCTCATGGTCCCATCAAACTGCAACTGGACCAAGTCCTCCACACACCTCCCATCCATGTTCTTACCAAACGTCTCCTAAATATTGAAATCAAACCCATATCCACCACTTCCACTGGCAGCTCGTTCTACATTCTCCCTATCCTCTGAGTGAAGAAGTACCCTCTCAGATTCCCCTTCAATATTTCACCTTTCACCCTTAACCTATGATCTTGCCTTCTTTGGTGTCAGGACTCACAGGTTTAGGAGAACCTGTCGGAGCGATTGGTCTAAATAAATGCAACTCAGTGTGCAGCAGTGCTAAAGACATTGAAGGAACTCAACAAGTCAGGCACCATCTGTTGGGGGGAAATGCACAGCTGAGCTTTTGGGTCAAGACCCCTCGCATGGGGTAGAAGGAAAGAGCGACATAACCAATATAAAAAGGTTTGAAGAGAGGGGTGAAACAAGAACTAGCAGGTGATGGTGATAGAGTCCGAGAAGGTGGCAGCTTATTCTGAAGATGGTCCTGTACAGCAGTGGGGGATGCGGGGAATGAATGTTTAAATGTTTCACTCCGCAAATAATCTTCCTAATCCCACAATAACACATACAGTAACTTCCTGCTGCTTTTATCTGCCAAACAATTTAAGCAGATATTTGATACCAAGTGATCTTTTTCTAGCTCCACTTAAAATAGATACTTGGCTCTAAGTAAAGCTGATGCACTATTGGAGATACCTTTGATTTAACTTGCTAATAAGCTAAGCTGACTATAAACAACAGTTCTAAATTTCCAGCAATGCCCTGGGGAAACATAAAAATATCCTGACGTTATATTAATAATTCACTGGAAAATTTAAAAGCTACTGTAATTGCATATAACCACATCTGTTTGCAAAATGTAATCCGGCTATGAATCTTCTTTATGCATGAATGTCCATGTGTTAGTGGACTCAATCTTTTTTCCCAGCAGGTACCTATATGTTCAATTTCCACACCAGAGACCTAAACTCCAAAGACTGGATGACAGAGCATCATCTCCTGTTTAAAAGACAAAAGATCCTGCTTGGAGAATTCAGCAGAAATTTCACGGACTTCTCTTACCGAAAAAAAAATAATACAATCACATTGATTTTCCTATGGGGATCTTCCTGGGCAAAAGTCAGCTTCTATGTTTCTTACACAATGTTACGATCTTGAAAAGTGAAGAAAGCACGGCAATGCCTCTACTTCCTTGGGAGTCAGCAGAGATACAGCAGGGCACCAAAAGCTTTGACAACCTTCTATAGATGTATAGTGGAGAATGTATTGACTGGCTGTATCATGGCCTGGTATGGGAACACCAATGTCTTTGAATGGAAAATCCTACAAAAGGTA
Source organism: Mobula hypostoma (assembly GCF_963921235.1). Taxonomy (NCBI): domain Eukaryota; kingdom Metazoa; phylum Chordata; class Chondrichthyes; order Myliobatiformes; family Myliobatidae; genus Mobula; species Mobula hypostoma. The sequence continues at coordinate 4,245,155 of NC_086125.1, forward strand.
ATAGGGTGTGGCCCAGTACATCACAGTTAAAACCCTCTCAGACATTGAGCACATCCACATGAAATGCTGTCACAGGAAAGCAGCATCCATCACCAGAGATCACCACCACCCAGGCCATGCTCTTTTCCCACTGCTGCCATCAGGTAGAAGGTATAAGAGCCTCAGAACTCATGCCACCAGGTTCAAGAACAGTTACAATCCATCAACCGTAAGACCATAAGACATAGGAGCAGAATTAGGCCATTTGGCTCACCAAGTCTGCTCCACCATTCAATCATGGCAGATCCTTTTTGCCTCTCCTCAGCTCACTCCCCAGCCTTCTCCCCATAACCTTTGATTCCATGTCCAATCAAGAACATATCAAGCACTGCCTTAAGTACACCCAATGATCTGGCTTCCACAGCTGCCTGTGGTAATAAATTCCACAAATTCACCACCCTCTGGCTAAAGAAATTTATCTGCATTTCTGTTTTAAATGGACACCCCTCTATCTAGAGGCTGTGTCTTTTTGTCCTAGAATTCCCCACCATGGGAAATATCCTTTCCATACCTACTCCTACTCTGTCTTGACCATTCAACATTTGATATGTTTCAATGAGATCACCCCTCATCCTTCTAAATTCCAGCAAGTACAGACCCAGAGCTATAAAATGTATGATAACGCTTTCATTTCTGGAATCATCTTTGTGAACCTCTTCTGAATCCTCTCCAATACCGACACATCTTTTCTTAGATGAAGAGCCCAAAATTGTTCACAATACTCAAGGTGAGGTATTTACCAATAATCAAAGATCGCCCTTTTCTCAGTTATTCTGTGGTACTAGGCAGGGTTGCCCTCTTAGTCTATTATTATACGATATTGTCCTGGAACCGTTAGCTATTGCTATTCGTGACTCTCCTAATATATATGGTATTACCCGTGGGAATGAGATACATAAATTATCACTATATGCAGATGATTTACTATTATATGTTTCTAACCCAGAGAAATCCATTCCGGCAGTATTATGTCTGCTTGCTCAGTTTAGTAGTTTTTCTGGTTACAAACTGAATCTTAGCAAGAGTGAACTTTTTCCATTAAATACGCAGGCTCCCATTTATAGATGTTCATCATTTAGATTGATTACTGACTATTTTACTTATTTGGGGGTTAAAATTGCTAAGAGGCTTAAGGGCTTATTCAAGCTCAATTTTTTACCGTTAATTAGTCAGGTTAAACAATTGCTTACTAATTGGTCCCCATTGCCTCTATCACTGATTGGCTGAATCAATGCTATTAAAATTATCATTCTACCTAAATTTTTATATCTTTTTTCAAGCGGTACCAATTTTTATTCCTAAATCTTTTTTTGATACTATTGATTCCAAAATTTCCTCTTACATATGGCAGAATAAAAATCCCAGGTTAAGTAAAAAAATACTTACAGAATTCCGAGAAAGATGGTGGTTTAGCATTGCCGAATTTAAGATTCTATTACTGGGCAATTAATATTCAATATGTAATATTTTGGACACAAGATTAGGATATAATTCCAAGTCCACAATGGGTAAACCTCGAAAGTTACTCCGTACAAGAGTTTTCATTAGTTTCTATTTCAGGAACTTCTCTCCCCTTTGTGTTTTCTAAATTGAATAAACAAATGGTTAATCCAATAATTAAACACAAATTATGAATATGGTTCCAATTTTGTAAATTTTTTGGCTTGAACAAGTTTATATTATCAAGCCCTATTAGATCTAATTTTTTCCAAGCTTCTGTTATGAATCAAGCCTTTTTGATATGGAAAATGAAGGATATAACATGTTTCCGTGATTTATTTTTGAGTAACTGTTTCATGTCTTTTGAACAGTTGTCTAATAAATATAACTTGCCCAGATCCCATTTTTTTAGATATTTACAAATAAGTAACTTCTTAAATACCATGCTGCCTGCATTTCTGATTTCATACTCAACTGATATCATGGAAAAAATTTTAGATTTAAATCCTTATCAGAAGGGATTAATAGCAACTATTTATGATATAATTATCAAAATACAGCCAGGTATATCTGATAAAATTAAAAATGAATGGGAAAGGGAACTTCAACTTCATTTACCTATAGAGAAATGGGAGAAAATTTTTCAATTAGTTAGCTGTTCCTCTATATGTGCTAAACATACGCTGATACAATTTATGGTAGTGCATAGGGCCCTCATGTATAAAGATAAACTAGCTCGTTTTTACTCCCATATAAATCCTATTTGTGACAGATGTCACTCTGAGGTGGCTTCTTTGACTCATATGTTCCAGTCCTGACCTCTCTGGGAAAACTTTTGGAAAGATATTTTTAATATCACTTCAATAGTTTTGCATTTTGGTTTACAACCCCATCCTATTACGGCAATTTTTGGCTTGCCAATGATGGAACATAGCTCTTTATTCCCTTCAGCCTGTCGGATGATCGCATTTGTTACATTAATGGCCAGAAGATCCATTTTATTGAATTGGAAAGAGACCAATCCTCCTACTACATTTCAATGGTTTTCCAAACTATATCATGTTCAAATTTAGAAAAAAATCAAAGGTGTCATTTTTGATCCTTCGGTTAAATTTGAAGAGACTTGGAAGCCATTTATTCAACATTTTCATATGATGTAGTTTGACCTTTTCTGAATCCTTTTTATTAACTTAGAATATACGAATAGAGGAGCGGAGTTGACGACATTAATGAATGTATTCGATCTAATATATGGGTTCAGCCCTGTTTTGTTCTGTTTGGGTTTTTGGGGGGCTTTAGTTATTTAACTCTTTTTTTTAGTTTTTTTTTTGTTTTTTGGGGTTTTTCTTCGTGATATCCTTTTCTTTTTATTTCTTTTCTCTTCATGATTAATTATATCAAGAGTTTGGAAGTCTATTACACTTGTACTATTTGTAGTTTCTCTTGTATATGTTGATTACCAATAATGTGGATTTCAATCTCTTTTTATGACTATTGTTAATATGTTTATGAACTTGAAAACTAATAAAAAGATTAAAAAGAAAAGCCATCCATTCCATCATCTAAATCATCTATATACAGCATAAAAAGTAGTGGCCCCAAAACTGACCCCTGCAGAACACCACTCGTCACTGGCAGCCAACCAGTAAAGGATCCTTTTATTCCCACTTGCTGCCTCCTACCAATCAGCCAATGCTCTAACAATTCCAGTAACTTTCCTGTAATACCATGGGCTCTTAACTTGGTAAGCAGCCTCATGTGTGGCACCTTGTCAAAGGCCTTCTGAAAGTCTTGTCTTGTCTTGTCCATACTGCACCAACTGCTGCCGCTGGGCTATAAACGTGCAGAAGCAATGTGTGGTTAAGTGCCTTGCTCAAGGACATAACACGTTGCCTCAGCTGAGGCTCGAACTCGCGACCTTCAGACCACTAGTCCAACGCCTTAACCACTTGCCTACGCGCCATGTCCAAATATACAATATCCACTGCATCCCCTTTCTCTATCCTACTTGTAATCTCCTCAATGAATTCCAACAGATTCATCAGGCAAGATTTTCTCTTAAGGAAACCATGCTGACTTTGTCCTATCTTGTTCTGTGTCACCAAGTACTCCATAACCTCATCCTTAACAATTGACTCTAACATCTTCCCAACGACTGAGGTCAGGCTAACTGGTCTATAATTTATTTTCTGCTGTTGTCCTCCTTTCTTAAAGAGTGGAGTGACATTTGAAAATTTCCAGTCCTCTGGCTCCAATGATTTTTGAAAGATCATTACTAATGCCTTCACAGGGATTAATACCATCAGGTTCTTGAACAAGAAGTTCACTACACTCACTGGCCCATCCATTGGAATGTTCCCACAACCAATGATCTCACTTTAAGGATTCTTTATCTTATTATCTCATTTTCTCTTTATTTATTGTGATTTATTTATATTTGCATTTGTACAGTTTGTTATCTTCCGCACTTTGGCTGATCTTTCATTGATTCTGTTATAGTTACAGTTCTGTAGACTTGCTGTGTATGCCCACAGGAAAATGAATGTGCTAACATGTATGTACTTTAATAATAAAATTTACTTTGACCTTTGAATTTAGAGGTATAAGCTATGTGGCAAGGGAGATAAGGCTGAGTACAGGGCTATGGTAGGAAACTTTGTCACATGGTGTGAGCAGAATTATCTGCAGCTTAATGTGAAAAAGACTAAGGAGCTGGTGGTAGACCTGAGGAGAGCTAAGGTACCGGTGACCCCTGTTTCCATGCAAGGGGTCAGTGTGGACATGGTGGAGGATTGCAAGTACCTGGGGATACGAATTGACAATAAACTGGACTGGTCAAAGAACACTGAGGCTGTCTACAAGAAGGGTCAGAACCATCTCTATTTCCTGAGGCGACTGAGGTCTTTTAACACCTGCCGGACGATGCTGAGGATGTTCTACGAGTCTGTGGTGGCCAGTGCGATCGTGTTTGTTGTTGTGTGCTGGGGCAGCAGGCTGAGGGTAGCAGACACCAACAGAATCAACAAACTCATTCGTAAGGCCAGTGATGTTGTGGGGATGGAACTGGACTCTCTGACAGTGGTGTCTGAAAAGAGGATGCTGTCCAAGTTGCATGCCATCTTGGACAATGTCTCCCATCCACTACATAATGTACTGGTTGGGCACAGGAGTACATTCAGCCAGAGACTCATTCCACCGAGATGCAGCACAGAGCGTCATAGGAAGTCATTCCTGTCTGTGACCATCAAACTTTATAACTCCTCCCTTGAAGGGTCAGACACCCTGAGCCAATAGGCTGGTCCTGGACTTATTTCCTGGCATAATTTACATATTACTATTTAACTATTTAGGATTTTATTACTATTTAATTATTTATGGTGCAACTGTAACGAAAACCAATTTCCCCCATGATCAATAAAGTATGACTATGACTATTAGTGTAATGGTTAGCATCAACCATAGAGAGAAAGAGGAAAAGTTGTCAGGCACCTTTGTTAACCATTAACCATTAACTACTTTGTTAACCATTTGCTTGATTATCACCCTGGGAATCAACTGGTTTCCCTTGGGATCAGAAGGTCCAGGTTTAAACTTTGCCAATTGTCCATCTCCACCATATCTCCCACAATCCCTGCTCTATTATAACAGAACAATGAAAGTGGCTAACTAGGTCAACATGAATGACTCAGGCATGATTCAATTATTAAAACAAAAAAATCAAGATATTAACCAATTAAAGCAGGACCACAAAGTATTTTCCTGAAAAGAGGCAATGTATGTCCTTTGCACTGATAACACTGGTATAGCTTCTGTGCAATTCATTATACATGTAATTTCTATGTTTTAGGCTGCACATGAAAATAAATGGTTCCAAAACACTCTACACCATAAGATACTGAAAATAAAAAAAGATCGAAACAACTTACCACTTTGTATTTTGGATCAAAATGGAAAGGCATGTTTTTTTCCTCTGGAGATGTTATTTCACGTTGTGTGCAATTTCAGCCGCTCAACTGCACATACCTTTGCATGTTTAATCAATATTAACCAAAGACAGCAGTGTAACTCTTCTGTGATAGCTTAATTACCAATGTTTCTTGACAAGAGGTAGAGACAAACAAATCCACAGTGAGCTACATGTATCTCTCTTGCTCTTCCTTTGACAACTGCTGCGTGTTTTGACAGAAACCGCTGGGCTCTTTGCCAACATAAGCTAACCTGATATCTTAAAGGGTTTGATAAGGGCTAAATTGATCCAACTTCCTTCTCCTCCCATTCAGACAAAGCATTGGACTGTGGCCAGAAGAATGGTAAAACATTAGCTTGTTGACCTGCACAGTGGAAGTGACTAATTAGTGAAGTCTCTGGGGGCGAGAGTAGAGACTCTCAGAAGCCTCAGCTATTAACCCAGCTAGAATTAATTGGAGTCTTCTAGTTAATTACTCATTCACAACCTTGCACTTATTCCTGAGATGGAAATAGAGAGTGTTTCCAAATTTGCAGAGCAGGGCGTTAGGTCTTCATGAAACCCTTGTTCGTACATCGCCCCAATCAACCTCCCCACCATGAATTCTGCCTTTCATTTCCTGGTATCTCGAGAAAGCAGCCAATATAATCAAAGACAACTCCCTTCTTGCTTCTCCTGCCTTTTATAGGAAGGAGATACAAATGCTTCAAAAATAACCACCAGACAGGACAGTTTATATCACTCTGTTATAAAACTATTGAACAGATGTCCTGTACAATAAAGATGAACTACTTACCAAACAGGTCTTTCACCTTACCTTCTGCCTGCATTGCAGGTTCTCAATTCCTGTCATTTCATTTTCTGTATTCTATCACTGAGGTACATACTCTGCGATTCAGGTACAGCTTCTTCCTCTCTGCCATCTGATTTCTGAGTGGATATTGAACCGATGAACACTACCTCACTAAGTTCTTATTTCTACTTTTGCACTACGTATTTAACTTTCATATATCACAAACATGAATCACAAACACAAGATAGTGTGTGTACATGCTGGAAGTCCGAGCAACACACACAAAATGCTGGAGGAATTCAGCGGGCCAGGCTGTGTCTGTGGAAAAGTTTACAGTTGACATTTCGGCCCGAGACCGTTCATCTGGACTGAACTAGAATGGAGGGGAAGGAGTGGGAGACTAGTGAGGGGGACAGAAGATGGGTGGAGGAAGGGGGATGAAGTGTGAAGCCGAAAGGTGATAGGAGGAAAAGTTAGAGACCTGAAGAAGAATGGAGAGTGGATTTTCAGCATCTGCAGAATCTCTTGTGTTGTATTGTTTACATATGTGAGGCTCCTTTTCAGGACTGAGAAGGAAGGGGGAAGACACCAGAAGAAAAAGGTGGGGGAGGGGAAGAGGCTAGCTGGAAGGTGATAGGTGAAGCCAGGTGGATGGGAGAGGTCAAGGGCTGGAAAAGGAAGAATCTGATAAGAGCGGAGAGGGGACAATAGAAGAAAGAGGAGAGAGGGGACCCAGGGGAAAGTAATAGGCAGCTGAGAAGATATAAAAGGTCAGAGTGTGGAATAGAAGGGAGTGGGGGATGGAATTTGTTTACGAGAAGGAGAAATTGATGTTCATGCCATCAGGTTGGAGGCTACCCAAACGGAATATAAGGTGTTGCTCCTCCACCCTGAGCGTGGCCTCGTCTTGGCACAAGAGGAGGCTATGGATCAGCACATCAGAATGAGAATGGGAATCGGAATTAAAATGCTTGGCCACTGGGAAGTCCTGCTTGTGGCAGATGGGACAGTCCCCCAGTTTGTGACAGGTCTCACCAATGTAGAGGAGGCCATACAGGAAGCACCAGACACACTTGACAACCTCAGCAGGTTCTCAGGTGAAGAGGTGCCCCACCTGGAAGGACTGTCTGAGGCCTTGAATGGAGGAGGTGTATGGACAGGTGTAGCACTTGGGAAGTTTTTCACTGTTCTTCAGTACATGTGAGAATAATAGAATAATTTCCAATGCCTAATACGCAAACACGAGGAAATCTGCAGATGCTGGAATTTCAAGCAACACACATAAAAGTTGCTGGTGGACGCAGCAGGCCAGGCAGCATCTCTAGGAAGAGGTACAGTCGACGTTTCGGGCCGAGACCCTTCGTCAGGACTAACTGAAAGAAGAGCTAGTAAGAGATTTGAAAGTGGGAGGAGGAGGGGGAGATCTGAAATGATAGGAGAAGACAGGAGGGGGAGGGATGGAGCTAAGAGCTGGACAGGTGGTTGGCAAAAGGGATATGAGTGGATCATGGGACAGGAGGCCCAGGGAGAAAGAAAAGGGGGAGGGGGGTGAAAACCCAAAGGATGGGCAAGGGGTATAGTCAGAGGGACAGAGGGAGAAAAAGAGTGTGTGTGTATATAAATAAATAACGGATGGCATACGAGGGGGAGGTGGGAGGTCCTAAACTCCAGTAAGTACAGGCCCAGAGCTATCAAACGTGTCTCATACATTAACCCTTTCACTCCCAGGATCACTCGCACGAACCTCCTCTGATTGTGTCCTATGCCAGCATCTCCTTTCTTAAATAAGGGCCCAAAGCTTAATGCATGCATGCATTCCTAAATGACAATAAATGAGGACTGAGTGTCCTCATAATCTAAAAAAAAAATGCTGTTCACAATATGCCAACTGTGGTCTGACCCAGTGCTTTATAAAGCTTCAATATTACTTCCTTGTCCACTTGAAATGAATGCCTTCCTTTCTACTGTTTCAACATAAAAGTTACTCTTTGGTGAATCCCGCACAAAGTTTTCTAAGTCCCTTTGCAACTCCAATTTCTGAATTTGATCCCTGTTTGCACCTTTATTGCGTCTACCAAAGTGCATGACCATACACTTGCCTACACTGTAATCCATCTGCCACTTCTTTGCCCATTCTCTTAACCTGTCCAAGTCCACCTGCAGACTCCCTGCCTCCTCGACACTACCTGCCCCTCCACCTATCTTTGCATCATCTGCAAACTTGGCCACAAGGCTATCAGTTCCTGTCATCCAGATCATTGAAATATAACATGAAAAGAAATGGTTCCAACACAGACTCCTGCAGCATACCACTATTCACCGCTGCCAATCAGGAAAGGCCTCTTTGTTCTCATTCTTTTCCTCCTGCCAGTCAGCCAATCTTCTATCCATGCTAGTATCTTTTCTGTAATACTTTGGGCTCCTATCTTCTTTGATAGCCTAATATGTGGCACCTTGTCAAAGGCCATCTGAAAATCGAAGTAAACAACCTCCACCAATTCTCCTTTGACTACACTGCTTTTTATTTCTTCAAGGAATTCCAACAGATTTATCAGGCAAGACACCCCCTTTATGTGTATTTTCCCCTCAACCTTGGGTCTCCGCCAAAGCCTAGGAGCTTGAGTGTTTGGTACAGTATCCTTGCTGTTCCTGGTAGTTTCCTAGCCATTCCCAACATCCATTGCTCCCACCAGACTTACAAACTCACTTTCTGCTCCACGTTGACAAATACAGTACTGTGCAAAAGTCTTAGGCACCCAAGCTATACATATGTGCCCAAGACCATTGCACAGTACCGTACCTTGAAAGTTCATCCTTAATAATGGACTCTAACATCTTACCAGCCATTGAAGTCAGGCTAACTGGCCTATAACTTAGGCTAAGGTATCCTCACTGGTGTGAAGGAGGCTGAGAGGTAACCTTATAGAGATCTATAGAATACAGAAAAGCATAGATTGAATAGAATTTCAGAGTCTTTCTCTCAGGATAGGGAGAAACAAACCAAAGACCACAGATTACAGGAGAGAGGGGCAAAATTAAAAGGAGACCTGAGGGGTAAATTTTTCACACAAATGGTGGTGATTATCTGGTGTGAGCTGCCAGAGGGGAGAACAAATACCGGAGTAGTTACAATTTATTTTTCTGCAGTTCATTTTTTTATGCGGAGAGGGGGATTTGGGGGTCAATATGCCTGATCCATTTTATTCATTTTTTTTGCGGGGAGGTGGGATTTCAATAGGTACATTTAATGTCAGAGAAATGTATAATATATACATCCTGAATTTCTTCTTCTTCACAAACATCCACAAAAACAGAGAGTGCCCCAAAGAATGAATGACCAGAACCCCAAAACCCCCCCTCAGCTCCCCCCTCCCACACATAAGCAGCAACAAAGCAGCTGGGGGTCAATATGCCTGATCTGTTTTGCTCAGTTTTTGTGTGGGAGAAGGGATTTGGGGGTCGATATGCCTGATCTGTTTTGTTTGTTCCTTTTTGCAGGGAGGTAGGATTTGGGGGTCGATGTGCCCGATCCAGTTTGTTTATTTTTTTTCTGGGGAGATGGGATTTGGGGGTCGATGATTGTGCTGCCTTTCTTTCTCTTTTTTTTCTTGGTTTCGTAGCTACCCAGACAGAGTTGCATACTTTGATAACAAAGGAACCTTTGATCCATTAAGAGGGATTTGGACAGGTTGTGGGAAAGCAGCATCCATCATTGAGAAATCCTCACCAACCAGGCTCTTTTCTCGCTGTTGCCATCGGGTGGAGGGTGTGGGAGCCTCACGACTCACACAGCCAGGATTGGGAGCAACTGCAGCCCGTCAACCATCAGGCACTTGAAAAAAAGGAGATAATTACACTCACCTATTGAGATGTTCCCACAACAAATGTTCTCACCTTAAGGACTCTTTATCTTGTTAGTTCATGTTCTCGTTATTTATTGCTATTAATTTATATTTGTATTTGAGCAGTTTGTTGTCTTCTGCACTCTGGTTGATCTTTCATTGATCCTGTTATAGTTACTGTTCTATAGATTTGCTGAGTATGCCTGCAAGAAATGAACCTCAGGGTTGTATGTGGTGACATATATGTACTCTAATAATAAAATTTACTTTGACTTTGACGTGGAGAAGAAAGGCATAGATGGAAACAGGCAAACTCTGGCAAGTGGGATTAGCATAGATAATTATCATAGTTGGTATGGATGGGTGGGTTGTGTGTTTGTGCTTTTGTGCTGTTTAATTCTGTGCTCCTATTATAGATATATCTACAAATATTCTTGTAAAATGTAATAGGTGCATTGACAAAAGAAAAACACATTATCTTGGGAAGAAGATCATTATCAAACAAAATATCATGGCAGGTGATCAAATGTTTGACCATAAAAAGGAGGTTGGAAAATCTAAATGTATGAAGAATCCACAAAGGAAATTCCAGAGTTTGGGCCATCAGCAATGCTGCACTCAAGATACGGCCACAGGCTCAGATGTGGTCAGGTATTTCAGAACTGCAAGGGTGAAGCAGTTGTGGAAAATGACAAGGATAGTCAAGTGTAGAGTTGAAAGATGGGACACCGAGGTGGGGTTTTGGAAATGTAGATGATAATTTTTAAATGGAGGCACTGTTTGGACTAGGGATCAAAATAAGGCAACAGAATTGGGAAATTCATTTTGATGAGTAAGGACATGAAAAGTTGGGCAAAGCCAAAAGGATAGAGTTCAAATGCAGAATACCTCCTCTCATGTAGAAGGTTTGAAAGACAGAATGGCCCACTAAACTCCTGGGAATTTTCACCTCAGGATATGATTGGTCACTTTGCCATATTATTCCTTGTACCTGGGCACAGAATTACAGCATGAAATTTGCACCATACACAGGGCACCCAAATTCATCAGCCACACACACAAAATGGTAGAGGAATTCAGTAATTCAGGTAGCATCTATGGAGAGGTGAAAACAGTTGATATCAGAGTTAATGAATGGTATTAACTCAAAACGTTGACTGTTTACTCCTTCTCTGCAGATGCTGCCTGACTTGCAGTGTTCCACCAGCTTTTTGGGTGTGTTACTCTGGATTACCGGCGTCCGCACCAGCAATTTTTATGCGTGTTGCTTGAAATTCCAGCATCTGCAGATTTCCTCATGTTTGCATCTGCAGAATCTCTTGTTTTCGTAAACACAAAATACTCTGCAGATGCTGGGGTCAAAGCAACACGCACAACATGCTGGAGGAACTCAGCAGGTCAGGCAGCATCCGTGGAAACGAACAGTCAACGTTTCGGGCCGAGACCCTTCATCAGGACTGAAGAGGGAGGGGGCAGCGGCCCTATAAAGAAGGTGGGTGGAGGGTGGGAAGGAGAAGGCTGGTAGGTGCCAGGTGAAAAACCAGTAAGGGGAAAGGTCAAGGGGTGGGGGAGGGGAAGCAGGGAGGTGATAGGCAGGAAAGGTGAAGAAGGAATAGGGGAAAGCACAATGGGTAGTAGAAGGAGACGGAACCATGAGGGAGGTGATAGGCAGCTGGGGGAGTGGGCAGAGAGAAACTAGGACGGGGAAGGGAGGGGGAGGGAATTACTGGAAGTTGGAGAATTCAATGTTCATGCCCAGGGGCTGGAGTTTGGCCTCATCATGGCAGCAGAGGAGGCCATGTATGGACATATCTGAATGGGAATGGGAAGCAGAGTTGAAGTGGGTGGCTACCGGAAGATCCTGTTTATTGTGGTGGATGGAGCGGAGGTGCTCGACGAAGCGGTCCCCAATCTGCGTCGTGTTTCACCGATGTAGAGGAGGCCGCACCAGGAGCACCGGATGCAATAGATGACCCCAACAGACTCACAAGTGAAGTGTTGCCTCACCTGGAAGGACTGTTCGGGGCCCTGAATGGTGACAAGAGAGGAGGTGTAGGGACAGGGATAGCACCTATGCTTGCAGGGATAAGTGCCGGGTGGGAGATCCGTGGGGAGGGACGTGTGGACCAGGGAGTCGTGGAGGGAACGATCCCTGCGGAAAGCAGAGAGGGATAGAAAGGGGAAAACGTGCTTAGTGGTCACCAATGATGCCCTCACCTGCATCTTCTCCATTTCCCGCACTTCGACCCTCACCCCAACCTCCTGTCACCAGAACAGGGACAGAGTTCCCCTTGCCCTCACCTACCACCTCACCAGCCTCTGGATCCAGCACATTATCCTTTGCAACTTCCGCCACTTTCGACCGGACCATACCGCTAAACATATCTTTCCCTCTCTACCCATATAACTATATAACCATATAACAATTACAGCACGGAAACAGGCCATCTCGGCCCTTCTAGTCTGTGCTGAACTCTCACTCTCACCCAGTCCCATCGACCTGCACTCAACCCATAACCCTCCATTCCTTTCCTGTCCATACAGTTGTCCAACTTAACTTCAAACGACAATATCGGACCTGCCAAACCACTTCTGCTGGAAGCTCGTTCCACACAGCTACCACTCTCTGAATAAAGAAGTTCCCCTTCATGTTACCCCTAAACTTTTGCCCTTTAACTCTCAACTCATGTCCTCTTGTTCGAATCTCCCCCACTCTCAATGGAAAAAGCCTATCCACGTCAACTCTATCTATCCCCCTCGTAATTTTAAATACCTCTATCAAGTCCCCCTTAACCTTCTACGTTCCAAAGAATAAAGACCCAACTTGTTCAACCTTTCTCTGTAACTCAGGTGATGAAACCCAGGTAGCATTCTAGTAAATCTTCTTTGTACTCTCTCTATTTTGTTGACATTTTTCCTATAATTCGGTGACCAAAACTGTACACAATACTCCAGATTTGGCCTCACCAATACCCTCTCCGCTTTCCACAGGGATCGTTCCCTCCGCGACTCCCTGGTCCACACATCCCTCCCCACAGATTTCTCAGCTGGCACTTATCCCTGCAAGTGTAAGTGCTACCCCTGTCCCTACACCTCCTTTCTTGCCACCATTCAGGGCCCCAAACAGTCCTTCCAGGTGAGGCAACACTTCACTTGTGAGTCTGTTGGGGTCATCTATTGCATCCGGTGCTCCCGGTACGGCCTCCTCTACATCGGTGAGACCCGACGCAGATTGGGGGACCGCTTCGTCGAGCACCTCCGCTCTGTCCACCACAACAGACTGGATCTCCCGGTAGCCACCCACTTCAACTCTGCTTCCCACTCCCATTCGGATATGTCCATACATGGCCTCCTCTACTGCCATGATGAGGCCAAACTCAGGTTGAAGGAGCAACACCTTATATACTGTCTGGGTAGTCTCCAGCCCCTTGGTATGAACATAGAATTCTCCAACTTCCAGTAATTCCCTCCTTCTCCCTTCCCCCATCCCAGTTTCACTCTGTCCCCTCCCCCAGCTACCTATCACCTCCCTCATGGTTCCGCCTGCTTCTACTACCCATTGTGTTTTCCCCTATTCCTTCTTCACCTTTCCTGCCTATCCCCTCCCTGCTTCCCCTCCCCACCCCTTTATCTTTCCCCTTACTGGTTTTTCACCTGGAACCTACCAGCCTTCTCCTTCCCACCCTCCCCTCACCTTCTTTATAGGGCCCCTGCCCCTCCCTCTTCAGTCCTGACGAAGGGTCTCGGCCCGAAACATTGACTGTTCATTTCCACGGATGCTGTCCACCCTGCTGAGTTCTTCCTACGTGTTGTGCGTGTTGCTCTTGTTTTCGTGTTTGTATCTCCAAATAAGACTATGATACCATAAGACACAGGAGCAGAAATAGGCCACTCACCCACCAAGTCTGCTCCGCCATTCCATCATTGCTCAGCCCCATACACCTGCCTTCTCATCATATCCTTTGGTGTCCTGTCCAATCAGGAAATGATCAACTTCCGTCTTAAATATACCCACAGACCTGCCCTCCACCACAGTCTGTGGCAGAGCATTCCACAGATTCACTACTTTTTGGCAAAAAAAATTCCTCCTTACCTCCATTTTAAAAGGTTGTCCCTCAATTTTGAGGCTGTGCCCTCTAGTTCTGGATACCTCCACCATAAAAAACATCCTCTCTATACCCACCTAATCCAGTCCTTTCAACATTCGGTAGGTTTCAATGAGATCCCCCTGCATTCTTCTAATTTCCAATGCGTACAGGCCCAAAGCTGCCAAACACTCCTCATATGTTAACTCCCTCATTCCTGCAATCATCCTCATGAACCTCCTCTGACCAGTCAAATACTCCAGGTAACCAGTGAGCAAAGCAAAACATTCAGAGTTGTGAGAGTTTAAGACGGGGAAGCCATCAAGCCAAGAAACAGTTAAAATTAACAAACCAGCTAGGCTGTGTGTGACATGATAAATTGAAATTGCTTAATGCGGACAATTAGCAGCATATTAAGCTATTAGACCCATGAAACAACTTGCTAATGGTATCTTGCCTGGCAGGCCGGATTTATGGGAGCATGATAAGGGAAGAAAGGAAATGGAAAATCTGATGAAATGTTCTTTGTCCTTCCTTTCCAGTACTGATGAAAGGCTCAGCACAGAATATTGACTGTCCATTCATTTCCATAGATGCTGTCGCTCCAGCATTTTGTGTGTGTTGCTCAAGATTTCCAGCACCTCTTGCATTTAACATCCAAATCCTTGTATTCATTTGGAACCTTTCACGCTCCTGAAGTGAGAACAGTTTGCCAGTACAAACTGAACCCCTATGTTACTGCTGTACAAATAATTAATCAGAAAAGTTACCGTAAAAAGTTTGCAATGTCATGATTTCATCAATGGAAAAAATGCCTACGACCCATAATTATTTTCCCCTAAGGAAATCTCTTTACAAGTCACACCCCTGCTGATTGATGCCTCCTTTGGAACTCACCAATAAAATTAGATGAGCCAGTTGGCTTCACTCTTCAGTCGAAAAAAATTACAGATCTTCAAATTATTTGTGAGTTTTTCTGTGCCATTATGCAATGGGACTGATGCCAAACAACACCATGACATGCCACTGTATGTTTTCGCGGTTGGGTAAAGAGAGCTGAGTCGCTGAACCAGAGTTCAAATACCAACAGGAATTCAAACTTGGAACTAAATCAATCCAGAATATTGGGTGACAATAGCTAGTAGCCGTGATTTGCCTAGTGAGTTATAAAATCCCTTCAGGGAAGGAAACCTGCTGTTTGTGTTCAGTTTGGACTATCTGTCATTTCAGACACCACCACTTTGTGGTTGACTCCCCTTGAGAAGTTCAATGATGGACAATAATTGCCCACAACCTAGTAAATAATTAATAATGTCTGTAGCGAACTATGCCTTGCTCATCTAGATGAGCCAGTGAGCATTCTTGTCTTCACCACTTGCTCGGGCATTGCCCTCCAGGTTGCATCTGCACTCCAGTTGAAGGCATTCTTCTTCAAATCTCCTCGAAGCCTGTTTCTCCTTACCTGAACCCACTAACCTGGCCTCTTATCTCTTCTTGTTTGCCTATCACCACCCCATGGGTCCCCTCCTCCTTCTCCCTCTCCTGTGGTCCACTCTCCCCTCCCCTCAGATTCCTTCCGCTCGAGCCCTTGACTTTTCCTACCGAACTGGCTTCACCTAACACCGTCTAGCTGACCTCCTTCCCCTCCCACATCTTTTCACTCTGGCGCCTTCCCCTTTCCTTCTCAGCCTTGATGAAGGCTCTCGGCCTGAAATGTCGACTGTTTATTAAAGTCCATAGATGCTGCCTAACCTGCTGAGTTCCTCCAGCATTTTGTGTGTGTTTAGTCACCTCAGCCTCGAGGACAGCATGCCTCACTACCTGAAGTCTTGTGCAAAAACGAGTCTTGGGCACAGATATATATAGCTAGGATACCTAAGAATGTTGCACAATACATTCATAATTTTATGTTTTGCACTGTACTGCTGCCGCAAAAAAAAGACAAATTTCATGACTTATGTGAGTGATGATACATCTAATTCTGATATGGGTCTCTGTTGTGGACTGAGAGTGGGAAGGGGGCAAGGAGAGGGGAATTATAATTGGGAAATGGGGAAGGGAGAGGGGAGGGAGCAGGAGGCACCAGAGGGACATTCTGTAATGATCAGTAAACCATTTGTTTGGAATCTAATGCCTTAGCCCGGTGTCTCAGGTTGGGTGTGCCTGCACCTGTCCCACACCCCACCCTCTCAGACCATTGAAAACAAACCCAAACTGTACAGTCTCTCTGGCAGATGAGCTCAGTGTTCCCGGACCGAAAGTTGGTAACTTGCACACAGAACTGTCCATAAAGGACTCTGTTTGTCCCACTACCGTTGGAGAGACATCTAAGTAGCAGCCACAAAATGCTGGAGGAACTCAGCAGGCCAGGCAGCACCCATGGAAAAGAGCACAGTTGATGTTTTGGGTCAAAACCCTTCAGCAGGACTGGAGGAAAACAGCTGAAGAGTAGACTTAAAAAGTGGGGGAAGGCAGAGAGAAACACTAGGTGATAGGTGAAACCTGGAAGGGGGGGAATGAATTAAGGAACTGAGAAGTTGATTGGTGAAAGAGACAGAAGGCCATGGGAGAAAGAAAAGCCAGGAGAGGCCCAGAGGAAGGCGAGTGGCAGCAAGGAGATAAGGTGAGGGAGGGAAAAGGGGACAGAAAATTGTGAAGGGGTTGGGAGGGGGAGAAGGTGGGGGGCATTACCAGACATTTGAGAAATCGATGTTCATACCATCAGTTTGGAGGCCACCCAAACGGAATATAAGGAGTTATTCCTCCAACCTAAGTGTGGCTTCATCACAACAGTGGAGGAGGCCATGGGAAGACATATCGGAATGGGAATGGGAAGTGGATTTAAAATGGGTGGCAACTGGAAGATCCCACTTTTTTTCTGGCAGACGGAGCATAGGTGCTGGGAAAAATGGTCTCCCAATCCATGTTGGGTCTCACATACAGTAGGCCACACCAGGAGCACCAGGCACAATTTATGACCCCGACAGACTCACAGGTGAATTGTTTTCTCTTCTGGAAGGACTGCTTGGGGCCTGATTAGTAGTGAGGGAGGAGGTGTAGGGGCAGGTGTAGCACTTGTTCCAGTTGCGGGAATAAGCGCCAGGAGGGAGATCAGTGGAGAGGGATGAATGGAAAAGGGAGTCACGTAGGGAGCAATCCCAGCAGAAGGAAGAAAGTGGGGGTGGGGAGGAGATGTGCTTGGTGGTGGGATCCTGCTGGGTGACCAAACACAAAAATAGTTACTTTCCCTGAGCAGTAAGTGTGATCAACAGTTCCACCCCTAACCCCACCTCCCCACCGCCTCCCACACACACAAACACACCCCCAACCACCACTAATGTATCATTTCCTGTATGATTCACCCTATGTACAGACACTCCTCTGCCTAGCGTCACTTTATGGACATACAACCAATCAATGTATCATAAACTATCTTAAGTGTTTATATTTATAGTGTTTTATTATTATTGTGTCTTTACTTATGTTGCATCAGACCCAGAGTAAAAAATTATTTAGTTCTTCTTTTCACTTGTGTACTATTCTGAAGAAGGGTCTCGGACTGAAACAACGACTGTTTACTCTTTTCTAAAGACGCTGTCTGACCTGCTGAATTCCTCTAATATTTTACATGTGTTGCTTTGGACATCCAGCATCTGCAGAATCTCCTGTGTTTATGATTTGAAATGATCTTAAGCCTTGAATCTTTAGAAAGCGAAACAAATAAAGTTTCAGACTGGAGACCCTTCATCAGAACTGGGTAAGAGAGAGAAAAAACAAATTCATTTTCAGTAGCAGAGAGGGTTATTGTTTCAGTTATCGTTACGCGGTGGTTATCTGACGATGATAGGAAACTGTGCGGGAGACCCCTCACGGTGGACTGGGGCGGCTGCACTCTCTCGACCTCAAGCCCAGGTCTCGGTCCAGTGGTACAAACAAGCGTCACAAACTGGGGTCTCCCTTGGCTGCAGTGGATGACCATGACGTCTTCTGTGCTTGTCAAGCCCCTCGCTCTCCACAGAGCATTGCAATCCTGTCTTCCTGGCCGTTGGATCCCACTGCAGGTCTCATCCGCCCAGCCGCTGGAGCTGACTTTGTGCCCTCGGACAAGCATATCCCTGTCTCACCAGGGTAGATAATGTATGATATATTATTACACATAGCTACTATATAATAACAATGATTATTTTATGATATAAAATCCATTTATGATGTAGGATATAAAACCCAGTGGACAGGGTTCAATTCCCATCGCTGTCTGTAAGGAGTTTGTTTGTTTTCCGCGTGACCGCGTGGGTTTCTTCCGGGTGCTCTGGTTTCCTCCCACATTCTAAAGGCGCACGGGTTAGTAGGTTAACTGGTCACAAGCGTGGAACTGGGCAGTGCAGGATCTTCGGGCTGAAAGAGCCCGTTACTGTGCTGTATCTCTAAGTAAAATAATTATTCAAAAACAGCAAGACAAAAAACTCTCAAGTGAAGTAGATTGATCTTTCTCCTCGAAAAACTGTTTGGTTAGACACGACTTAATACAAATAAATACTAACTACTGAAAATTCGCTTCTTTTCTCTATTTCCTAGTTCTGATGAAAGTTCTCCGATCTCTAACACTGACTTCGTTTCTCTCTCCACAGATGCTGCTAAATCTTCCTCAGACTCAGTGGCTTGATAAACCGGTTACTGTGTGACTTTTCGCTTCCACCTTGGTCTTCACTGATTAACGATTGAATTAACCTCACAAATCAGAAGCCGGCGAGTCCAGAGGTTGAGGCCCTATAGCTGACACGCTGGGTCTGCAAGTCTGCGAGTCTACTGAGGAAAACGGAGGCCTGAGGCCTGGTATCTGTGAGTCTGCGAGTCCGCTGAGGAAAATGAAGGCCTGAGGCCTGGTATCGGTGAGTCTGCGAGTCCACTGAGGAAAACGGAGGCCTGAGGCCTGGTATCGGTGAGTCTGCGAGTGCACTGAGGAAAACGGAGGCCTGAGGCCTGGTATCTGTGAGTCTGCGAGTGCACTGGAGGCTGGAGGCCTGGAGGTGACCTGTCCTAGGCTTCTGTGTTTGTCAGTAAGTGAGTGGAAGGGTGATAAGAAGTTAAAGGGGCTTGTTTTGCTGACATTGTTTTTATTTTGTTGCTGTAGGTGTTCCTTGTGTTGTTCAGCTGAACCTTGTGGGGATTATGTTGGCACCGGAATGTGCATGGTGGCACTTGTGGGCAGCCCCCAGCACATCTTTAGACTGTGTTGACCGATAACACCAATAACGTATTTCACTGTATGTGTGATAAATACTGTAAGCAAATCAGAAAAACAAACCCATATCTTTAAGCACTAATGAAATTGAACCACTCACAAACAATGGTATTTGGATTCTTTGCAACTAATTATGATTAGTGTTGATGGAACCGGTACTTTTAGTGGAAATATTGCTTGTCTGATGAAATATCCTTTGTAGAATTCTATCTTTGTTATTGCTTCTTGTCAGCTTCCATGGTTTTTTAATGTTTAACTAGAAAACTAGGGACAGCATGGTAGCGTAGAGGTTAGCATAACACTACAATGCCAACGGTAGGGTTCAATTCCCATCGCTGACTGTAAGGAGTTTGTACATTCTCCCCGTGACCATGTGGGGTTTTCCAGTTGCTCCAGTTTTCGTCCACATTCTAAAGATATATGGGTTAGTAGGTTAATTGGTCACATGAGTGTAATTGGTGAGTGGAGGCTCGCTGGGCCGGAAGGGCCTCTTGCTGTATCTCTAAATAAAATAAAATATGATTATTAAAAACAGCAAAGGAAAAAATCTCAAGTAGAGTGGATTGACCCTTCTCCTCTTGCCAGAGTCCAGCAACTTCTCTGGAAGTACAGCTGATGTGTCATCATCAGCAGAGCGCTGAGGCAGATTAGAATTACCAAGTTTGGACTCTGAACAGTTCAAGTTATTTCTTTGTTCCAACGGCTGAGAGTATTCCTCCTGTTTTTGCCAAGTTTCCATCTAATCAGGTCGGAGGAGTAATTTTGTTTTCTTTATATTTTTGGTCTCTGATGTATGGAGTCGGTGAACTGACGTTTCTATGGGCTTCTCCTCCACCACAATTGTGTGATGTGCAGGGAGCGTACAAAAATAAGGCCAAGATTCCTCAATGAAACATTGCTCCTCATGTGCGTGGGACAGCCAAGCTGAAATCATTTGCAACTGCTGTTTCAAAATAATGCCCCGTAATAAACACAACAGCTTGCATTTACAGTCAGTGGCCACTTTATTAAGTACCTCCTGAATCTAGTAAAGTGGCCACTAAGTGTACGTTCATGGTCTCCTGCTGCTGTAGCCCGTCCACTTCAAGGTTCAATCCGTTCTGCATTCGGAGATGCTTTTCTGCACACCAGATGGTTATTTGAGTTACTGTCAGCTTGAACCAGTCTGGCCATTCTCCTCTGACCTCTCTCATTAACAAGGCATTTTCACCCATAGAAATGATTCACTGGATTTTTAAAAATTTTTCGTTCCATCCTCTGTAAGCTCCAAAGATGGCTATGTGTGAAAATCCCAGAAGATCAGCAGTTTCTAAGATACTTGAATCACCCCATCTGGCACCAACAATCATTCCACAGACAAAGTCACTTAAATCACAGTGCTTCCCCCATTCTGATGTTTAGTCTGAACAACAACTGAAACTCTTGCCCATGTCTGCATGAGTTGCAACCACATGTTCGGCTGATTAGACATTTGAATTGGTGAATGTTGTGTACTTAAATTTTCAGAAGGACTGAGACAAGGTGCCACACATATGGCTGCTTAACAGGTTAAGAGCCCATAGTATTACAGGAAATAAACCAGCATGGATAGAATATTGGCTGAGTGGCAGGAGGAAAAGAGTGGGAATAAAGGGAGCTTTTTCTGGTTGGCTACTGGTAACTAGTGGTGTTCCACAGGGGTCTGTGTTGGGATGGCTTCCTTTTACATTATCTGTCAATGATTTGGTTGACAGAATTGATGGCTTTGTGGCCAAGTTTGCAGACAATATGAAGGTAGATGGTGGGGAAGGTAGTTTTGAGGAAGTAGAGAGGCTGCAGAAGGACTTAGACAGATTAGGAGAATGGGCAAAGAAGTGGCAGATGGAACACAGAGTTGGGAAGTGCATGCTCATGCACTCTGGTAAAACAAGTAAAACTGTGGACTATTTTCTAAATAGAGAGAAAATTCAAAAATCTGAGGTGCAAAAATATATTAGAGTCTTCATGCAGGATTCTCTAAAGGTTAATTTGCAGATTGAGTCTGTGGTGAGGAAGCCAAATGCGATGTTAGTATTCATTTCAAGAGGATTTGAACCAACCTGCACAACCTCAACATAATCAGAGATGCATTTCAAGAGGATTAGAATATAAAAGCAAGGATGTAATGTTGAGGATTTAAAAAACACTGGTCAGGCCTCACGTGGAGTATCGTGAGCAGCTTTGGGCTCCTTACCTGAGGAAGGATGTGCTGACGCTGGAAAAGGTTCAAAGGAGGTTCACAAAAATGATTCTGGGATTGAAAGGTTTGTCATATGAAAAATTTTTGATGGCTCTGGGGCTCCACGCTGGAATTCAGAAGAAAGAGGGGTGACCTCATTGAAATCTATTGAGTGTTGAGGGGCTTCGATAAGGTGGATGTGGAGAGGATGTTTCCTATGGAGGGGGCGTCTAAAACCAGAGGATAGAGGAACGTCCTTTTAGAACAGAGATGAGGAGGAGTTTCTTTAGACAGAGAGCGGTGTATCTGTGGAATTTGTTGCCACTGGCAGCTGTGAAGGCCAAGTCATTTTTGGGTACATTTAAGGCAGAGGTGATAGATTCTTGATTGGCCAGGGCGTGAAGGGATATGGGGAGAAGGCAGGAGATTGGGGCTGAGAGGGAAATGGATCAATCATAAAATGGTGGAGCAGACTCAATGGGCCAAATGGCCTAATTCTGCTCCTATACAGTATCTCATGGTTTTAACAAGCAGGTGAATAGGTGTACCTAATAAAGTGTTCACCAAGTGTATACAGCACTTAAAATGCAATAAACACCACAATATGTTTCCACGGGAACACAGCCAAACACAATTTAATTCTAAACCATATCAGGTATTGTATCTCACAACATTAAAGAAGTGTTGAGTCACCATGGCCATGGACCAACTATGGTAAATGAGTCACTGAACCATAAATCACTAATGCACAGAAGCAGCCTCTTCAGTGTATCTTGTCCCTGCTGATCTTATTTAATGATTTTATCTATAAGTGTGTTTACTGTAATTCAGTTTCTTTTCTCTGTTATTATAACCATATAACCATATTACAATTACAGCACGGAAACAGGCCATCTCGGCCCTTCTAGTCCATGCTGAATGCTTACTCTGACCTAATCCCACCGACCTGCACTCAGCCCATAACCCTCCATTCCTTTCCTATCCATATAGCTATCCAATTTTACTTTAAATGACATCAAACCTGCTTCAACCACTTCTGCTGGAAGCTCGTTCCACACAGCTACCACTCTCTGAGTAAAGAAGTTCCCCCTCATGTTATCCCTAAACTTTTGCCCTTTAACTCTCAACTCATGTCCTCTTGTTTGAATCTCCCCCATTCTCAATGGGAAAAGCCTATCCACGTCAACTCTATCTATCCCCCTCATAACTTTAAATACTTCTATCAAGTCCCCCCTCAACCTTCTACACTCCAAAGAATAAAGACCCAACTTGTTCAACCTTTCTCTGTAACTTAGGTGATGAAACCCAAGTAACATTCTAGTAAATCTTCTTTGTACTCTCTATATTTTGTTGACATCTTCCCTATAATTTGGTGACCAGAACTGTACACAATATTCCAAATTTGGCCTTACCAATGCCTTGTACAATTTTAACATTACATCCCAACTCCTATACTCAATACTGATTTATAAAGGCCAGCATACCAAAAGCTTTGTATTGCATTGTATTGCATTATGTATTGCATTGTATTGCATTACGTATTGCGTTGTATTGCTTCCGCAAAGCCAACAAATTTCATTCTTATTGATATCTTCTCTGTTGGAAGGTGACAGGAACTACACACAATACTCGCAATTTGGCCTCACTAATGTCTTATACAACATCAACGTAACATCCCGTTAAGAATAGTATAGACATGCACAGTGGACACATGGTGAGCCGAAGGCCCTACGTTTGTGCTGTATAACTGTGTTACTCTAAAGTTTGGTCAAAGAGGAGATACAGATGAAAGGTCTCAACCTGAGAAGTTTCTTTCCCATCCACAGAAGCTGCCTGACCTGCTGAGCTCCTGCAGCACATCATCTAGATTTCCAGCGTCAGCAGTACCTCTTGTGTCCTGGAGATACAAGGACTGTACTGCTGTCAGAGGAGGCACGGCAGTGTAGCGGGTAGTGCAACAGTTCACAGCAACAGCTGTCAGATATGAGTCAATTCCTGCCATTGTTTATACAGAGCTTGCACATCCTCCCTGTGACCGCATGCGCTTCCTCGCACATTCCAAAGATGTACAAGTTAGGGTTAGTTCACTCTGGGCATGTTAGGTGGCAATGGAAGCACAACGACACTTGCAGGCTGCCCAATGTCACCCTCACTTGTTAGAGCGCACTCTGGAGCTAGGGTATAGAGCAAATGCTAAGTTCACTAGCAACCAGTCTTCAGATCTGAATATGGATTGTAGATTGAATTTTAAATGCAGCCCTAATCAATAGTTGTCCTGGAGCGGTGGACTGGAGTTGATTGCAAACCAGACAATGCTGATTAGCATTTATGTTGGGTGTCTGGAGTGTGGGTTTGAAGAAACAGGTGTGTGAAAACTATATGTAATTCAAAGGAAGCATTGTAACTGTAGAATTGTCCTGCTGTTACCTTTGATCTTTAGCATACAAAAGTGTCACGTAATATTGGGTCAAGCAGGCCTCTTCTTCCAAGAATGTCTCAATATGGTGCCAGGTGCTCATTTTTAGACCATAAGACCATATGATATAGGAGCAGAATTAGGCACTTTTGTCCATCGAGTCTATTTCACCATTTCATCATGGCTGATCCACTTTCTCTCTCAGACTCAATCTCCTGCCTTCTTCCTGCATCCCTTCATACCCTGACCAGTCAAGAATCTATCAACTTCTGCCTTAAATATCCCTAAAGACTTGGGCTCCAGAGCTGCCTGTGGCAATAAACTTCACAGATTCACCACTCTCTGGCTAAAGAAATTTCTCCTCATCTTCATTCTAAAAGGACAACCTTCAAGTCTGAGGTTGCTTCCTCTGGTCTAGCCTCTCCCGCCGTAGGAAACATCCTTTCCACATCCCCTCTATCGAGGCCATTCAACTTGTGATAGGTTTCAATGAGATCACCCCTCATTCTTCTGAATTCCAGTGAATACAGGCCCAGAGCTCTTCATATGACAAACCATTCAATCCTGGAATCCTGGAATCATTTTCGTAAACCTCCTTTGAACCCGCTCCAGTTTCAGCACATCCTTTCTGAGATAAGGGGCCCAAAACTGCTCACAATATTCCAGGTGAATCCTCACCAGTGCTTTATAAAGTTTCAACATTACATCCTTGCTTTTATATTCTAATACTATCAAGATGTTACCGTGGTTATATTGAGGTTGTGTAAATTGGTTCAAGAACCAAAAGATTGAAGGGAAGTAGCTCAAAGTTTAAAGCAAATTTATTATCGAAATACTTATATGTCACCGTATACAACCCTGAGATTCATTTTCTTGCAGGCATACTCAATACATTCATAATAGAATAATAACCATGATAGAATTAATGAGAGTCCACTACAACTTGGGTATTCAACCAGTGTGCAAAACATAACAAACCGTGTAAATACAAAAAGAAAGAAATAATAATAATAAATAAGAAAGCAATATCTTTCGAAAACGTAAGATGAAGAGACGTTGAAAGTGAGACCTTAGATTGTGGAACATTTCAAATGAAGTTGAGTGGAGTTATCGCCTTTGGTTCAACAGCCTGGTGGTTGAGGGGTAATAACTGTCCCTGAACCTGGGGGGTGTGAGCTCTGCGGCTCCTGTACCTTCTTCCTGATGGAAGCAGCGAGGAAAGAGCAAATTCTGGGTGGTGGGTCCCTGATGATGGATGCTGATGTCCTGCGGCAACTTTTCATGTAGATGTGCTCAATGGTGGAGAGGACTTTTACCGTGATGGACTACTTCTTGTAAGATCTTTCATTCAAAGGCATTGGTGTTTCCATATGAAGCTGTGATGCAGCCAGTCAATACACTCTCCACTACACATCTATAGAAGTTTGTCAAAGTTTTAAGTGTCATGGCAAATCTTCGCAAACTCCTGAGGAAGTAGAGGCACTGCCATGCTTTCTTTGTGATTGCACTTATGTGCTGGGCCCAGGACAGATCCTCTGAAATGATAACACTGAGGAATTTAAAGTTGCTGACCCTCTCCCCCTCTGATCCTCCGAGGAGGACTGGCTCATAGATCTCTGGTTTCCTCCTCCTGAAGTCAATAATCAGCTCCTTGGTCTTGCTGACGTTGAGTGAGAGGTTATTGTTCTGGCACCACTCAGCCGGATTTTCAATCTCTTTCCTATCTGCTGATTTGTCACCACCTTGGATTTGGTCAACAGTGGTGCTGACAGCGAGTTTAAATATGGCATTGGACCACACAGTCCTAGTTAAAGCAAGCAGAGCAGGTGGTTAAGCACACAGGCTTGCGGGCTGCGCCTGCGCTGGTGGAAATTGTGGAGGAGACGATGTTGCCAATCCAAACTGGCTGGGGCCTGCAAGTGAGGAAATCGAGGATCCAATTGCACAAGGAAGTATTGAGGCCAAGGTCTTGAAGGTTATTGATTCTTGAACTTGGTGGCGTGGACTAGTGTGGCAAGGGGGATGGAGCCCAGAGCGAGGTGAAATAACCTTACAGAGCCAGCGATGACCTACAGAGGTTCAGTTACCGCTACCATCTCTGAATAGCTTGTGCACTTCCCCTGGGACCTCACCAGTTTCCTTCAGCTGCTCCAGCGAGGTGTAAGTCAGAGTTGGTAAGTTGTGAGCTGCTCCGCTGGTTCTGGAAGCATAGCGACACTTGTGAACTGCTCAGAACATCGTCAGACTGTGCTGGTCATTGACGCAAACAACGTCTTGACATACATGAAGCTAAACTCTCTCTCTCTCTCTTAATTTCTCGTGAGGGTGAAATGAGGAAGGAATGCTTGGCGCATACCTGGAACTTTCTCAAGGCCCTAAGACAATCAAAATGGTCAAAGCTGAGATTGGTAACTTTCAAGTCTTCAAGCTGTATGGCACAGAAACAGGCCTTTTGGCCCATCATGTCCGTGCTGAATATTGAAACTGACTGAATATTGGAAAGGCCTGGACGAAATGCACGTAGAGAGGACGTTTCCCACAGTGGGAGAGTCTAGACCCAGAGGGCACATCCTCAGAATGGATCGAGAAAAGAGAGGAGGAGCATTTTTTTTATATACAGCCAGAGGGTGGTAAACCTGCAGATTCCTTTGCCACAAACAGCTGTAGAGACCAAGTCATTTGGGTATATTTAAAGTGGAGGTTGGTAGATGGGTGCAGGCAAGGAAGGGCGAGGGCCGAGGGCAGGCGGAGGTGAGCAAGAGAGAGACTGTGTGTGGCGGAGGGGGAGATGGATGGCGGGGGGAGGGGAGAGAGAGGGCGAGTGCAGGGGAGGGAGTGCGAGAAAGGCGAGGGTGAGGGAAGCGTGAGGGTAGGGGAGGGGAAGGTGAGTGCAGCAGAGGGAAGGTGAGGGGAGGGCAAGGATGGTGGAGGGAGGGAGAGAGAGGATGAGTGAGCATGAGGGAAGGGTGAGTGCAGGGAGGGGAGGTGAGGGGAGAATGAGAGGAAGGCAAGGTGAGGGTGAGTGTGGGCGAAGATGTATTTCTCTCTATGTTTCGATGAACATCTGGCAAATAAAGTTAAACTATAGTTTAGTGCTGAAACTCTTCCCTGGGAGACCAATGGGTTCTGTTTTTACAGATTCCATAAGTCAATTTTATCCTTAAGTCAGAAAAAACACAAATATGATAACAGTCCCTCTGTAGTATAAAAAGCTGTCAAAAGCACTTGAGACTGAAAGAACAATTAAGGTTATAGAGAAGGGAAAATTAGTTCTGTTCAAAGGACTTAATGTATGTACGCACATCAGGTTTTTGAAATTAAGTTAAAATTAAATTAGCTTTATTTGTCACATGTACATTGAAACGTCAAAACATACAGTGAAATGCATCATTTGCTTCAAATCAAATCGGTGAGGATTGTGATTGGCATCTTGCAAGTGTCAACATGCTTCCCGCACCAACATAGCGTGCCCACAACTCACGAACCAAGCCAAATGGTTTTGGAATGTGGGAGGAAACCCTTGTAAAATGATCGCATTGAGCGCTACACTATCATGCCACCCCATGGCATTATAAGATATTATAGTGTATCATATTATGTAACATAATATGATATTAACATAACATAATAGATTGTATTACACCTCATATCTACACTGAAACGTCACTGTCCCACCGTATTTTCATGTGTCCTGAAGCTACCCAGAAGAGAATCAGAATTCAGAATCAGGTTTAAAATCACTGGCATCTGTCCTGAAATTTGTTATTTTGCATCAGCAGTGCATTGCTATGCATAATAATATAAATTAAAGTATAAATTAAAATCTATAAATTGCAATAAAACAGCATAAAAACACATTAAATAAGTGGTGAAAAAAGAAGCGGGAAATTTGAAATAATGAGGTAGTGTTCATGGGTTCATTATCCATTCAGAAATCCGATGGCGGAGGGGAAGAAGCTGTTCCTGAAACATTAGGTCTGTGTCTTCAGGCTCCTGTACCTTGGTCCTGACGGTAGCAATGAGAGGAGGGCATGTCCTGGGGGATGGGGGTCCTTAATGATGGATGCCCCTTTTTGAGGCATCGTCTTTTGGAGGGGTCCTGGATGCTGGTGAGACTAGTGCTCGTGATGGAGTTGACAGAGCTTACAACTCTCTGCAGCTTACTTCGATCCTGTGTAGTAGCGTTTCCCTGCACCACCCCCCCCATACCAGCCAGTGATGCAGCCCATTAGGATGCTCTCCATGGTACCTCTGTAGAAGTTTGCAAGTATCTTTGGTGACATACCAATTCTCCTCAAACTCCTAATGAAATATAGCCAATCTCACACCTTCTTTGTAACTACATCATTACATTGGGTCTCAGAGATGTTGACACCCAGGAATTTCAAACTGCTCACCCTTTCCACTTCTGATCCCACTTGCGTGTGTGTCCCCTGACCTCTTCCTGAAGTCCACTATCATTTCCTTGGGCTTACTAACACTGAGTTCAAGGTTGTTGTTGTGACACCACTCAACTCGTCTTCTCCTGTACGCTTCCTCTTCGCCATCTGAAACTCTGCCAACAATACTGGTGCTGTTGACAAAGTTACACTTGAGCTGTGCATAGCCACACTGTGTGGGTGTCGAGAGAGCAGATCAGTGGGCTGATGTGTACAAGTGTTGATTGTCAGTGAGGAGGAGATGTTATTTCTGATCCACATAGACTGTGGTGTCCCAGTGAGGAGGTCAAGGATCCACTTGCAGAGGGAGATACAGAGGCCCAGATTTTGGAGCTTGTTGATTAGAGCTGAGGGTGTGATTGTGTTGGACAATGAGCTGTGGTCAATAAACATCAGCCTGACATCAGTATTACTTTTGTCCAGGTGATTCAAGGCCAAGTGCAGAACCAGTAGGATTGTATCCACTGTAGGCCTATTGTGACAATGGGCAGGTCCATGCTTAGGCTGGAGTTGATTCTAGCCCTGAGCAACCTCTCAAAGCAATCACATCACTGTAGGTGTGAGAGCTATTGGGAGGTAGTCACTGAGGCAGCCACCCTGCTCTTCTTGGGCATTAGTACAGTCGTCCCCCATTTGAAGCAAGTGGGAGCCTCAGACTGCAGCAGTCAGAGATTGAAGATGTTCTTCAACACTCCTGCCAGTTTATTGACACAGCTTTTCAGAGCCCTACCAGGTACACATCAGGGCCTAAAGGCTTGAAGAAATAAAAGCATAGACTATTTTCTAAATGGAGAGAAAATTCAAAAATCTGTGCTGCAAAGGGACTTGGGAGTCCATGTGTAGGATTCCCTGGAGGTTAATTTGCAGGTTGAGTCAGTGGTGAGGAGGGCAAATGCAATGTTAGCATTCAGAAAAGAGAATTAGTATATTTTTAGAGATTTTAGATTATGAAGACACGCAGTCCTCTTTTATTGTCATTTAGTAATGCCTGCATTAAGAAATGATACAATATTCCCTCCAGTGTGATATCACAAAACACAGGACAGACCAACACTGAAAAAACTAACAAAACCACATAATTATAACATATAGTTATAACAGTGTAACAATACCATAACTTGATGAAGAAGTCCATGAGCACAGTAAAAAGTTCAAAGTCTCTCAAATGTCCCACATCTCACGCAGACGGGAGAAGGAAGAAAAATTCTCCCTGCCGTGCCTGACCACAGTCCGACTCTGAGTCATCCGAAAACTTCGAGCCTCTGATCAGCTCTCCAACACCGAGTACTGAGCGCCATCTCTGTCCGAACGATTCAACCTCAACCTCGGTCACCAACAGCAGGCAAAGCCGGGGATTTTGAGGCCTTCCCTCCAGAAGATTCCTGACCGCGCAGTAACAACAGCAGTGAACTGGCATTTCAGAAATTTCTCCAAATGTTCCTCTGTGCTTTCACATCTGTCTCCATCAAAAATGCAAGGATAAAATGTTGAGGCTTTATAAAGCACTGGTGAGGCCTCACTTGGATTATTGTGAGAATTGTGAGCAGTCTCGGACCCTTTACCTAAGAAAGGAAGTGCTGACGTTGGAAAGGGTTCAAAGGATGTTCATGAAAATGATTCTGGGATTGAAAGGCTTGTCATATGATGAGTGTTTGATGGCTCTGGGCCTGTATTCACTAGAATTCAGAAGAATGAAGGCTGAGCTCATTGAAACCAATTAAATATTGAAAGGCCTCGATAGAGTGGATGTGGAGAGGATGTTTCCTATGGTGGGGGAGTGTAAGCAGAGAACACAGCCTTGGAATAGAGGGGCATCCTTTTATAATGGTGATGAGGAGGAATTTCTTCAGCCAGAGCGTGGTGAATCTATGGGACTCTTTGCCACAGGCAGCTGTCGAGGCCAAGTCTTTATGTACAGTATATTTAACGCAGAGACTGATAGATTTTGATTAGTCAGGGCATGAAGGGTTACAGGGAGAAGGCAGGAGATTGGGGATGAGAGGAATATTAGATTAGCCATGATGAAGTAGGCCAAATGACCTAATTCTGCTCCTATATCTTACGATCTTAAAGGATGTTCTGACATTGGCCTTCAAGACAAAGATCCCATGCTCACCAGGTGCTGTCAAGAGTCACTTTATTCCTTTCATTTCCTGTCAGAGTCACGTTATGTACAGGTACTCCTGCGCCTAGTGTCACTTTATGTACATACAATGTGCATAAGTTAATCTTACAGATATAGAGTCCAACTCAAATATTGCACATTGTGCTTATAGGATTGCTTTTATATTATATTTATTGCTTTCTTTTCTATTGTGTGTGGGCACATGGCCAAGTGGTTAAGGCACTGGACTAGCTAACTGAAGGTCGTGAGTTCAAGCCCCAGCCGAGGCAACGTGTTGTGTCCTTGAGCAAGGCACTTAATCACACATTGCTCTGCGACGACACTGGTGCCAAGCTGTATGGGTCCTAATGCCCTTCCCTTGGACAACATTGGTGTCGTGGAGAGGGGAGACTTGGAGCATGGGCAACTGCTGGTCTTCCATACAACCTTGTCCAGGCCTGCGCCCTGGAGAGTGAAGACTTTCCAGGCGCAGATCCATGGTCTCGCAAGACTAACGGATGCCTTTTCTATTGTATTTTATGCCTATTCTGCCTTTTTATGCTGCATTGGATCCAGAGTAACAATTATTTTGTTCTCCTTTACACTTGTAGACTAAAGAATGGCAATAAATCATCTTTAATCTTGAATATTATGACATAAAATATTAATGTTATTGTATATTTAATAGTTCAGTAATAATTAACACTTATTGTAAATATAAAAGAACACCCACAATGTGCTGGAGGAACTCAGCAGGTCCGTGTGCATTTATGGAAAAGAGTAAACCATTGCCATTTTGGGCCGAGACCCTTCTTCAGGACTCAGTCTGAAACATCGACTGTTCACTCTTTTCCTTAGATGCTGCCTGGCCCGCTGACTTCCACCAGCATTTTGTGTGTGTTGCTGCGGATTTCCAGCGTCTGCAGACTTATCTGCATTGTAAATTTACTGTTTGATTAAGCTTTCTTTGTTGTTTACATAATTCATTACGAGTTATATTTAAAAGTACATGAATGACTTTGGGCATAAGGCCAACATGTCATACAGTCATGCTTCACTAAAATAAAGCAAAGTACACGAGTATCCCTGGGCTCCTGTGTTTTCCTTTTGATTAGCTTTGGAGTTACAAAACACAACATGATGAGAGAGTTGTATGTAGAGGTGCCCACTGGACAGGTGTAGGTAGGGGTGTCCATTGGACAGGTGTATGTAGAGGTGACCATTAGACAGGTGTTTGTGGAGGTACCCATTGGACAGGCGTTTGTAGATGTGACCATTGGACAGGTGTATGTAGATGTGACCATTGGACAGGTGTATGTAGAGGTCTCCATTGGACAGGTGTTTGTAGAGGTGACCATTGGACAGGTGTATGTAGATGTGACCATTGGACAGGTGTATGTAGAGGTCTCCATTGGACAGGTGTTTGTAGAGGTGACCATTGGACAGGTGTATGTAGATGTGACCATTGGACAGGTGTATGTAGAGGTCTCCATTGGACAGGTGTTTGTAGAGGTGACCATTGGACAGGTGTATGTAGATGTGACCATTGGACAGGTGTATGTAGAGGTCTCCATTGGACAGGTGTTTGTAGAGGTGACCATTGGACAGGTGTATGTAGATGTGACCATTGGACAGGTGTATGTAGAGGTCTCCATTGGACAGGTGTTTGTAGAGGTGACCATTGGACAGGTGTATGTAGAGGTGACTGTTAAACAGGTGTTTGTGGAGGTACCCATTGGACAGGCATTTGTAGATGTGACCATTGGACAGGTGTATGTAGATGTGACCATTGGACAGGTGTATGTAGAGGTCTCCATTGGACAGGTGTTTGTAGAGGTGACCATTGGACAGGTGTATGTAGAGGTGACTGTTAGACAGGTGTTTGTAGAGGTACCCATTAGACAGGCTTTTGTAGCTGTGACCATTGGACAGGTGTATGTAGAGGAGACCATTAGACAGGTGTTTGTACAGGTACCCATAAGAGAGGTGTTTGTAATCCAGGGAAGGTCTCTAGATTGGTCAGTATGGAAATATTAGACCAAAAGGTCCATCTGTTTCCGTGCTGAATGAGTACTATCGCAAATCAGATGCCAGATGATCAGAAGGTTTGAAGTCCAGTTCAAAGATTCCAGTTGCTTGGGGAGTTTCTATCAAGCGCCTGCTGTTCCTTAACCAAGATTAACTGTACATGGCCCTCAGTGTGACTGGCCAAGCGAGCATGGTTTTAATTGAGCAAGTAATGGAGAGTACTCTCCACTGGCAGGAGGATCAGTAACAAAAGGAAACAGATCCGAGATAACTGGCAAAGGAACTGCAGGGGAGATGAAAAGATTAATTTTTAATTCATCGGTTATTCTGAACTGTAATGGAACACAGATAGATTCAGTGCGAACCCTCAAAGGGAATTAGAAGCAAAATGCTGTAGGGTTGTGAACAAATGGCGTGGGCAGCGAATCTCTTGATCACCTCTTTCCAACGGGCTAAATGGTCAAGTTCTATTCTGTATGATCGTGTGAATGGGATGACTTTCCGATAAAGCAATTTACAACATCACAATTGGCCTATTTATGTTCCGAAGTTCATTTCCTTCTTCATGATGACAGATGAATCCATTCAACCCACTGGAAATCCATGTTGTCTCAACGCAGTCACGCCAGCTCCAATCCTCCCGCTTACTTCCGGTAACCAATTCTCTCCCAAATAGTCAACAACTCTGATGAAGGGTTTTGACCCTAGATTGCCAGCTGTCCACTTCTGTCCATAGATGCTGCCTGACCCGTTCAGTTCCTCTCAGCATCTTGTGTGTCGTCCCAGAGGTTCCAGTATCTGCATCTCCCGTGAGTTGAATTGGTTATTGTGTGGTGACCGACTAAAACTGAGCCCTGTGAAAGGTGTAATTGGGAAATATAAAGGTCCATACTGGCGTAGCAAATCTTCAGGATACAGGCCAAGAGAACCTCACTCCCCTGGCCTAACATTTTATACTTCTTAAACACAAAGACAACAGTAAACAATTAATCACAGTCTCAACAACGATACCACCAACTTCAAATATAGTCAGAAACTTTGCAGAATTACATATATCAAGTTCAAGTACAGGTTACTGCATGCAACTGCACACTTGTACAGTATACTGACAAACAAAACAGCATCTCTCCGAACAAAGTGCACAATACAGTTCAAACAGCTCACACGCTAGCACACAAAGTAATATTAGCACTGGTATATTAACAAATACTAAGGTGTAT
Organism: Mobula hypostoma; assembly: GCF_963921235.1. Lineage (NCBI taxonomy): Eukaryota > Metazoa > Chordata > Chondrichthyes > Myliobatiformes > Myliobatidae > Mobula > Mobula hypostoma. Next base: position 4,278,967 of record NC_086125.1, read on the forward strand.
TTATGAAACACGTTAAAATTAAACAGCATAACACTACAGGTGCTTCACGGGTGATGAGACCTGGGAGGTGGCGGAGAGTTCAGTAGTCTTGTGGCCTGGAGGAAGAAGCTGTTTCCAATCCTATCTGTTCTTGTCCTAATGCTGCAGCACCTCCTGCTTGATGGTAAGGAGTCCGAGATTGTTTGACGGTTGGGTGGGATCGTTGACAATGCTAAGGGCTCTGCGTATACAGCACCCCTGATAAATGTCTCCAATGGGTAGAAGAGAGACCCTGATGATCCTCGCGGCAGTCTTTGCAATCCTTTGTAGGGATTTGTGGTCAGATGCCTTGCAATTCCCATACTGGATGGTAATATCCAATACTGATGTCTGTTCTGAAAGCCTCTGAGTACAGTCTCCAGACATCCAAAATATACCTCTTTTGTTACAGTGTTGAAGGGTGGCTGCATGAGTATACAACTAACCAGAAAATTAAGTGATGGAACAGACCTGTCCTGAATAAGTGGCAGGAACTAAGTGACCTGAATTAACTCTCCTGAAATGAGTGATCTCTGACAATGTCACTTAATGCCTTCCTTAATTTCATTCTGAGGTTTTGCAATAATCGCTGGTTAACATGAACATCCATCACCAGGGATCCCCCTGCCAACCAGGACATGCTGTCTTCTTGCTGCTCTCATCAGGAAGAAGGTACAGGAGCCTCAGGACTCACACCACCAGTTTCAGGAACAGTTACTACCCCTCAACCATCAGGCTCTTGAAAGTCACTTGTCCCATTGTTGAAATGTTCCCACAACCAATGGGCCAGCTTTGAACTTTGATCTATTGTCTTCCCCTGCATAGTTTCAATATGACAGAATCAGAGTGTCCCAAATCCAGCAATCGTTTCACTAGCCACTAAGTATCCGTTGGAAATTAAATTGTATCTAATCTTCAGGTTTTATTTCCTGAAGACTGGATCTCATTTGAATTAATATTGTCAATGTTCATATAATTGCACAGCTCCTGGGTAATCATTAACATACTGAAAAGATTAGACAGGGCTGGAAGAATTAGGAAGAGTCAGTAAAAGAGAGATGGAGCCAGAACTGCTCACGCCCCTGGTGCTAGCATGGAGTCAATGGGCCTAATGGCCTCCTTCAAGGATATATGAAGAGTCATGACGCGTAGAGCAGTGATGCGAGAGCCAGGAAGTGGGAACATGTGTCTTACGATATGAGGGTTATGACTGAAGAGAAAGATGGCTCCAGTCGTTTAGCACTGGAAAGCAAGCATGTTTGTAAGGGGCATCAAAGATCAAATGCACAAAAGTTAGAAAAACTTGTGAAAAGAAAACTGCCAATATTTACAAAAAGTTATCGACCAGAAAACACAATAAGTAGCTCCAGACTATTTAATCCAGAGTGGACTCCTGGTAGTTGGATCTCTCGCTCTCTCTCTCCAGCCTCAAGAGCAAACCGCCCCATTTTATTTTAGCACCAGGATACACCCAAACATCCCACCCTGCAAAAACTGATTCAGGGAGGTAGCACCATCAATTTGCGGGAGACTTCTGGGAGAGCTGGGATGTCTGCAATAGAGTAGCTCCTGAGCAGCTGGCCAGCTAGTTTAAATAACGTTAGCTATGCTAATGAACAAATGACATCTGTTAAACTCACCTCAACATGTCTTTTACAGTCTTAACCCACCATGGGCATCAGAAAAGTCACTGTTGCAAACCGTGCAGCGAGCAACACTCATTATTTTTGACCCCTATTAGGCAGGGGTACACTTTAGTGTAGTCTGGAGAGACGTACGTTTTATATTTTCTTTTTTCTGGAACACTCTCCCGTGGCGCGCACTCGTGCTCTCTCTCTCTCTCTCTCTCTCTCTCTCTCTCTCTCTCGCTCTCTCTCGCTCTCTCTCTCTCGCTCTCTCTCTCTCGCTCTCTCTCTCTCGCTCTCTCTCTCTCTCTCTCGCTTGCTGTCTCTCTCACTCGTTCTCTCGTGCTCTTGCTTGCTTTCTCTGTCACTTGTTTTCTCTCGCTCGCTCACTCTCAAAAAAATTGATTTCTGTGATATTGTATGTAATTTGCGGGCATCAGGGAGCCACTATTCAAATGCGGGAGACTCCCGGAACTTCCAGGAGAGGTGGGATGTCTGTATACCATCTTTAATTACTTACAGCGAAGTTGCAATCATATTACAAAATCAACAGAAGTATCTACCTTAAAAACAGTTTATAAACAACGTATAAACATTTACACAGCCTCATTACTAGAGAAGTGGAATACTCTAAAGTTTATGGTGGGAAAGTACAGCTAAGCCAAAGCCTTTAGACCGATTATTAGAATATACCAGGGAAGAGCATCGAAGGGCTCACACTCACACTTACACTCAGCACAACAGAGAACACAAAATACCCTGCAGATGCTGGGGTCAAAGCAACACTCACAACACGCTGGAGGAACTCAGCAGGTCGGACAGCATCCGTGGAAACGATCAGTCAACGTTTCAGGCTGAGACCCTCCGTCAGGACTGTAGGGGAAAGGGGCAGAGGCCCTATAAAGAAGGTGGGGGGAGGTTGGGAAGGAGAAGGCTGGTAGGTTCCAGGTGAAAAACCAGTAAGGGGAAAGATAAAGGGATGGGGGAGGGGAAGCAGGGAGGTGATAGGCAGCTGGGGGAGGGGGCAGAGTGGAACTGGGGTGGGGGAAGGGAGAGGGAGGGAATTACTGGAAGTTGGAGAGTTCAATGTTCATACCAAGGGGCTGGAGACTACCCAGATGGTATATGAGGTGTTGCTCCTCCAACCTGAGTTTAGCCTCATCATGCCAGTAGAGGAGGCCATGTACGGACATATCTGAATGGGAATGGGAAGCAGAGTTGAAGTGGGTGGCTACCGGGAGATCTTGTCTGTTGTGGTGGACGGAGCGGAGGTGCTCGATGAAGCGGTCCCCCAATCTGCGTCGGGTTTCACCGATGTAGAGGAGGCCGCACCGGGAGCACCGGATGCAATAGATGACACCAACAGACTCACAAGTGAAGTGTTGCCTCACCTGGAAGGACTGTTTGGGGCCCTGAATGGTGGCAAGAGAGGAGGTGTAGGGACAGGTGTAGCACTTACGCTTACAGGGATAAGTGCCGGGTGGGAGATCCGTGCGGAGGGATGTGTGGACCAGGGAGTTGCGGAGGGAACGATCCCTGCGGAAAGCAGAGAGGGGTGGAGAGGGAACGATGTGCTTAGTGGTGGGGTCCTGTTGAAGGTGGCGGAAGTTGCAGAGGATAATATGCTGGATCCGGAGGGTGGTGGGGTGGTAGGTGAGGACAAGGGGAACTGTGTTCCTGTTGTGGTGGCAGGAGGATGGGGTGAGAGCCGAAGTGTGGGAGGAGATGCAGGTGAGGGCATCATTGATGACGGCAGAAGGGAAACCACGATCATTAAAGAAAGAGGACATTTGAGATGTCCTGGAACGGAAAGCCTCATCCTGGGAGCAGATGCGGCAGAGACGGAGGAACTGGGAATAGGGAATGGCATTTTCGCATGTGGTAGGGTGGGAAGAGGTATAGTCGAGGCAGTTGTGAGAGTCAGTGGCTTATAGAAGATGTCAGTGGACAGTCTGTCTCCAGAGATGGAGACCGAGAGATCGAGAAAGGGGAGAGAAGTGTCCGAGATGGACCAAGTGAATTTGAGGGCTCAGCAGTAAGGTTGGATTGATCTAAGTGCTGGGCCAATTGGGACAGGCCAAGACATGGCGGCAGTGTCTAGGCCCAGAGCCTATTGATGCAACAGGGCCCTGGTGTTAGAGCAAGCAATGACCCGATGTTTGGACGGTTTAAACACCAGGTCAGATGAATTGAAAAGGTAAGGGTTGGGCTAGTTCTGCATGCTGCTCCACAACGTTTACTGCACTGAAGCTGAGTGTGTGGGCCTGCGCCGGCTGCTCCAGGCTTCGTGCCTATGGACTCATGTTTATTCTGAATGCTGTTCACTTCCTTTTATTGTTTGCACGATTTGTTTTTTTGCTCTCTCTCTGTACACTGGATGTTCGTTAGTTTTTCTTAAATGGGTATGTTGTTTTGTGGCTACCTGTAAGGGGACGGATCTCAGGGATGTATGATATATACATACTTTGTATAATATATACATATGGATCTCAGGGATGTATAATATATACATTCTTTGTATGTACATGTACTGTGAGCAGATCCAGGAGTGCCCCTATTAACTGTTTGAAGAGAGACAGAGAGAGTCATTTATCATCGATGGTTTGTTTTGAAAACAGAGAGAGACAAAGATTGACAGTTGGACTGTCATGGGAGGTAACACTTTGGAGATAACACTGAGCAGCTTGAAGGTTGCTATGGTGACCGACAGCACATTATTGATGTTACTTCCAAGGACTTGTTGCTTGCTTGCATTTCTTTGCAGACAAAGGAAGGAGGGACTCTTTGAATGACAGGTGATGCTCAGCACAGGGAAATAAATAGGAGGTCAGATGATACAGACCTCAGGACACATGATCGGGACACTGAATGAGCATTGTTGTGCCCGCAGAGAAAGTGGGTTTCGGAGGATCGATCAGGCGGATTGATCCAATTGCTCTTCCAGTGAAAATTCAAAGGCAAGATCGGTGGGGAGTTGTCCATGTGTCCGACCCTGGCCTGGGTAGATAGCTCAACCACACCGAAGTACGGTCCCCTTTGTTGTTAAGTCACAGTCAGTGACTTGTGAAGGATTTCGGAGGATGACGAGAAGATCGATGGCAACAGCTCACCTGAAGACTCAGCTCACTCTCTCTCTCTCTCTCTCTCTCTCTCCATCGATATTCAACTAAATACCACGAACTGAACCGAACTTTACTCAACATCGTAAGGCCGTATCTTTTTACCCCTAGACTTAAAGAAGCTTGGTTTTCATACATCTATTTCCACACTTACTGATTCACTTACTGCTCTCGCCAGGGCCCCAGGGAAGAAGCAGCAGAGCATCACAAGGTGGGAGACAGGAACTTCAGCCAGGGTTGTCTCCCAGTGCTACTCTTGCAAGGAGGAAGGAGAGGATTTCCCAGGAAATGTGTTGTTTCAAAGGTTCAAAGGTTCTTTTAATATCATAGAATGTATACAGTATACAACCTGAAATTTATACTCTTCACAGACAGCCATGAAACAAGAACTCCATAGAATGAATAACAGAAACATCAAAGCTCCAAAGCCCCCTCCTCCTCCCTCTGCACAAGCAACAGCAGAAGCACTGACCCCCCCTCACCCCACCACCATGCAAGCAACAGCAGGAGCACCCCAAAGAGACCTTGATCCGGATTCCATCAAAACAGCAGTCCACAAACCAGCACTTCAGTGTCTCAGATAGGCTGTCTCTCTCCAGCTAAGGAGAGAGATATTTGGAAGGTGGCATCCCTGGCGATAAAAATCTTGCATTTCTATATAACTTTTCAAAGTAGGGTGCTCCAAGGCACTCTGCAGCATTAGGAAGATTTGTCACATGGACTGATTAATTATAATAATAATAAGTACTTTATTGATCCTGAATGGGAAATTATTTTGTTACAGCAGCAACATTTAAAAACACACTTAGCAATAATAATAAACTGGCTGCATCGGCAAGTTTGCAGTGCTGGAGGTTCACCGTCTGCATGAGACGATGGGACTTTCCAGAGACTCTGTGATTTTACCGTGCCCATGGTCTGTTTTTATCAAATTACGGTATTGTTTTGCACTGTTGTAACCAGATGTTATAATTATGTGTTTTTTGTCAGTTTTTCAGTCTTGGTTTGTCATGTGTCTCTGTGATATCATTCTGGAAAAACATTGTATCATTTCTTAATGCATGCATTAATAAATGACAATAAAAGAGGACTACGTGTCCTGATAATCTAATCTAATCTAAATATAATAATAATGTTAACTAATACTAAAGTACAGAATAATAATATACACAATAATAATTTACCCATATGCAATAATAATGTAAGAAATAGTAAAGCAGAGACTATTGTACTATGATGTGTGTTCTCCTGTTGCACAGAGATTAAGGATAGTTGGCATGGCCATAGGCATGGCAGGTCATGTCTAATCAATCTTACAGGGTTTTTCAAGGAAGTTACCAGGAAAGTGGATGTTTAGTAAGGCAGTTGACAAGGTCCCACATGGGATGTTGGTCAAGAAGGTTCAGTGGCTTGGCATTCAGGATGAGGTAGTAAATTGGATTAGACAGTAGCGTTGTGTGAGAGGCCAGAGGGTGGTGGTAGATGGTTGCCTCCCTGACTGGAGGCCAATGACTAGTGGTATGCAGAAGGAATGGGTGCTGTGTCTGTTGTTGTTTGCCATCTATATCAATGATCTGGATGATAACGTGGTTAAATGGATCTGCAAATTTGCGGATGACGCCAATTTTGTGGGCGTAGTGGACGGTGAGGAAGACTATCATGACTTGCAGAGGGATCTGCATCAGCTGGAAAAATGGGCTGGAAAATGGCAGATGGAATTTAATGCAGACAAGTGACAAGGTTTTGCACTTCGGTAGGACCATCCAAGTTAGGTCTTACACAGTGAACGGTTGGGTACAGAGGTGTGAGGTAGAACAAAGGGATCTGAGAATACAGGTACATAATACATTGAAAGTGGCATCACAGGTAGACTGGGTCATAAAGAAAGCTTTTGGCACATTGGCCTTCATAAATCAAGGTATTGAGTACAGGAGATGAGGTGTTCTGTTGAAGTTGTATAAGACGTTGGTGAAGCTTAATTTGGAGTATTGTGTGCAGTTTTGGTCACCTACCTACAGGAAAGATGTAAACAAGGATGAAAATTTACAAGGATGTTGCCAGGTCTCGAGGACCTGAGTTTTCAGGAAAGATTGAATAGGTTAGGACTGTATTCTTTAGAATGTAGAAGACTGAGAGATACACAAAATTATGAGTGATATAAATAGGGTAAATGCAAGAGGGTTTTTTCACTGAGATTGGGTGTGACTATAACCAGAGGTCATGGCTTAAGGGTGAAAGGTGAGAAATTGAAGGGGAAAGGCGAGGAAACCTCTTCACTCAGAGGGTTGTGAGAGTGTGGAATGAGCTGCCAGCACAAGTGGTGCATGCGAGCTTGATTTAAACATTTAAGAGAAATTTGGGTAGGTATATGGATAGTAGGGATATGGAGGGCTATGGTCCTGGAGCAGGTCGATGGGAGTAGGCAGCTTAAATAGTTTTGATCTGGACTAGATGGGCCGAAGGGCCTGTTTCTGAGTTGTAATTCTCTATGACTCTACATCAAAACATTGAAACGTACAGTGAAATGTGTCATTTTGTGTTGTTGGAAGCTACCGGTTTTTAATAACACTTTTTATAAGATTTGTACTTTTTAACAAACATGTATTTTCACACTCACTGGTAGAAAGCCGTATAGCAGCTAAACTAACAGCCTATCACCTTTCGCATTTTTCACTGGTTACCTATTAGCACATTACCCACTTGATGTAATTATGTAGCCTATTAACTAGTTGATCCATAAAAATGATAGGTTTTCAGAAGCACCATTTTTTTTATTCTTTTATTTCTTTTTTTCAGGCCGAGACCCTTCACAGGACTGGGCATAAAAAATCTTTTCTTCTCCAGTCCCACTAAAGGCCTGGCGCAAAATGTCAACTGTACTGTTTTCCATAGGTGCTGCCTGACCTGCTGAGTTCCTCCAGCACTTTGTGTGTGGTGCTCGGATTTCCAGCATCGGTAGATTTTCCCTTGTTTGTGTTCGAATTTCCCTCTTAACATCATTTCTCAGCTCTTTATTTAGTTTACTTAGTAAAGAGTACATGTTTGTTTGTACTCTAAAGTAAACTGAAAGCTTGGAATTAAGAGTGCTCATCATTCCTGACTCACGTAAGAACCCTAAAGGTCATTTTGATGACCAACACAGTCTGAGGATATGTTGCATGCCCACAATGTACTAACCTTAACCTGTACACTTTGCAATGTGGGAAGAAACCAGAGCATCTGCAGGAAACCCAAGTGATCACCGGGGAGAACGTACAAAATGGTGGGAATTGAGCCCCAATCACTGACACGGTAAACTACACTCCTGTTCCACCCATTTCTAAAATACAGTCCGTTCTGCAGCAACCAGTTTCAGCCAGGCAAGGTCCCACAAGCATCAGTGTGATAAAAACCACAAAATCTGTTGATAATTATCTTGACTAGGAGATAATTATGGTCAGGGCACTGAGAGAGCTCCGTATCTACTTAATAAATTGCCATAGGTTCTTTTATGTTCTCCGGAGTCGGTCCTACCATCCCACCAGCCGTCTGAACTCGCTTTGTACTGCACCAGAGAGTTAGTCTGGACCAGGGGTACTTAACTTTTTTTTATGCCATGGACCCTTACCATTAACCGAGGTGTCCGCGGAATCCCGGGCTGGGACCACCGGGACAAAACCTTGTTCTCATATCATTGGATGGGAGGCTCAGAATCTTCCAAGTCAGAGGTAAGCGAGATGACCCTGGGCCACAACTGAGTCAGAAGGTTGTGTGTTCACACCAGAGGGAGGACAACAGTTTACGTTCACTGCTTTTCCTTTTTTATTTCTGAGCTTCTTGTTAAATGGCCAGAGAGAGAATAAACTGCATATTAATTTTTCGCCAATAAACCTAAATCCACAGTCCCTCTGATGTCACTAGCAGCTCGGACCAATGCTCAACCTGAAACATTACCTACAATTCTGTTTCTTCAGTAATTACCTGACCTGCTGAGTGTTTACAGCTTTTAGCGCAGATTTCCTGCACCTTCAGCTTTTAATAACTTTTCCCAGCATATTAATAATGATTGTCTTTCCATTTCACCCACACTTCATGTGGACTCTAAACATACTGCCTTTCGGTGGCCTTGAATTAGAATCATTTATCCATTGCTGGTGACAGCTATACTTCAAAGTTCAAAGGTCAAAGTAAATTCATTAGCAAAGTACGTGTACTGTATGTCACCATGTACAACCCAGTTTCATTTTCTTGTGTGCATACTCAGTAAATTCATAACACAATAATAACCATAAACAAATCAAATAAAGACCAGCACCAACTGGAATGTTCAACTGGTGTGCAAAAGACACTCACTATGCAAATATAAAAATAAAGAAATAATAATAATAAATAAATAAGGAGGAGAAGATGGCAGCACGCCTGCGTGTGTGCAACCCTCTGGTGAAAAATGATATCGTATCTGTTAAATAGGGGCCGTGGACAATTCTGATTTGATGGAGACGGACGTAAAAGCACATAGGAACATCTGGAGAAATTTCTGAAACGCCCGTTCGCTGCTGTCGTTACTGTGTGGTCGGGAATCTTTTGGAGGGTAGGCCTCAAAATCCCTGGCCTTGCCTGTTTTTGATGACCAAGAAGGAGGTCGAATCGTTTGGACAGAGATGGTGCTCAGTACTCGGTGTTGGAGAGCTGATCAGAGCTCAAAGTTTTCGGACGACTCAGAGTCGGACCGTGGTCGGGTATGGCAGGGAGAGTTTTTCTTCCTTCTCCCGTCTGCGTGAGATGTGGGACATTTGAGAAACTTTGAACTTTACTGTGCTCATGGACTTCTTCATCAAGTTATGGTATTGTTGCACTGTTGTAACTACACGTTATAATTATGTGGTTTTGTCAGTTTTTTCAGTCTTGGTCTGTCCTGTGTTTTGTGATATCACACCGGAGGAAATAATGTATCATTTCTTAATGCATGCATTACTAAATGACAATAAAAGAGGACTACATGTCTTCATAATCATAATCATAATAAGCAATAAATATTGAGAACATGAGATGAAGAGTCATTGAAAGTGAGTCCCTCGACTGTGGGGGCATTTCACTGATCAAATATCAGAATCAGAATCAGGTTTAATGTGAGTGGCATATGTTGTGAAATTTGTTGCTACCCTCAAACTCCGAATGAAACATTGCCACTCTCGTACTTTGTAGCTGTGTCGATACGTTGGGCCCAAGATAGATCCTCAGAGATGCTGACACTCAGGAACTTAAAATTTCTCACTCTTCCCACTTCTGATTTCCCGATGAGGACGGGTGTGTGTTTCCTCGTCTTGCCCTTTCTGAAGTCCACAATCCGTTCTTTGGTCTTACTGACATTGAATGCAAGGTTATTGGAGCTACACCACTCAACTAGCTGATATATTTTGCTCCTGTATGCCCTGTCGTCACCGTCTGAAATTCTACCAACAATGGTTGTGTCGTCAGCAAATACACTGTGGAGTGCTTGTAGGTTACGCATTTCCTACAGATAACCCTTGCTATATGCCAAATCAGTCCCACGATACAGAGTGGTCCACACGCAGTAACTAGATCTTAGGTGACAGATTCTGACATCTGACCTTCAGACCATGAGCCTAATGGCAGCTCACAGCGGTCAACAACCATGGAACTGCTTTCTCTGATCTCGTTAAAATATTCAAAAGCATTAACGAGCAATTCAACAACTATTAAAATTATAATTTAAGCATTGTAAACTTAAACAATATTTGATAGCCGATTGAAGTGTTATAAATTAATTTAAAGTGAAATCAGCATAAGGGGGAGAAAAAGCAGTTACTTGCACTTAGATGTTAATCCAGTACAAGAATGGGATCAAGGGTCAAATTAATTTTGCCTAAAGTCACAGTTTCAAGCTAAAGTAGAAATCTCAGCACAAGGCCCTTCAGCTGTGACATCTCTGCTGAAACTAAATCCCTTCTGCCTGCACAAAATCCCTGTCTCTCCATTCCCAGCAAACCCCCGTGCCTCTTAGCCAGTGGATAATTTCATGCACCTCAACTCTGAACTGATTCCTCAAGCCACGGACTTACTTTCATGGACTCTGCAGCATTTCAGAGATTGGCTTTATTTGTCCTATATATATATATACAGATATAGAAACACCGAAACATACCGTGAAATGCTTTGTTTTAGGTCAATGATCAACACAGAGGATGCCGGGGGGCAGCCTGCAAGTGTCGCCACATTCTGGTGCCAACGTGCCATGCCCACAGTCTACACGAGCTCAAGGAATCTACGGCTCACATTCTCAGTATTATTTATTTACTATTTTTTGTATTTGCACGCTTTGTCTTTTACTGCACATTGATCGTTGACAATCTTTGTGTGTGGTCTTCCATTAAGTCTATTGTTTATTTTGTTCTAAATCAAATCAAGTTTAATTATCATTCAAAACATTCATAAATACAGCTGAATGAGACAGTGTTCATCTGGGGCCAAGGTGCAAAACAGTCAAAGTAGCTACTAACATAATTCCAAATAGCGAGCAAAGAAGCATAAAAAAATATATACATATAGTCCAAGCCCCTGAGTGACAATGTCCAGCACTCGACGGTACAGTCTCCCAGCAGTGCACAGACGCGTGCAATCCAGTCTGTCAACCCACCGCTCAAACACGGGAGGGTGACACCGACGGGAGAGCCCAGGCCCCAGCCAAGCTCGGATGGCACGCGGTGAACTCTTCCGTGTCTCTCACCTGGTCTGCAGAAGCAGGCAGGCCCGAGACTTGAGGCCTAGTCCTTGCCTCACAGCTCCCATGCCCTCTCTCCCTCAAGCAGACTCGGGTAACAGACCTGCGGCAACTTAGGTTATCACTGTCCAACAGAGTCTTGCGATCGCGAGTGAAATGTTTGAGGCAATCGCACGAGTTTATACTGCACCAACTTCGATGTTTCTACTGTGAATGCCTACAAGAAAATGAATCGCAAGGCAGGTGCATGGTGACAAAAACTTTGAACTTTGAAAATACCGGAAGCATTAAGCACTCCAGGCAGTATCTGTGGAAGGGAAAGCAGAATATTTTTGCAGGTCCTGGCCTGAAGTTAGGAGGCTGGTGGGCTCCTTAGATTAGCCAGTAGCCCTGGACACAGTGCTGAGGGAAATTCAACCAGAGGTCACTTGGCTGGGTATAGAACACAGACCAGCACTACTCAGTACCACCCTTCAGCTCACAACATTGTGCCGACCTGTATAACCTACCCCATGATCAACCTGCCTCCTCCTCCTATGCAGCCCGTAACTCTCCATTATTCTCACATCTATCTGTTTATTTTAGAGTATCTCAAATGGTTCTAATGTATCAGCCTGTGCCATCACTCACAGCAGCGCATTCCAGGCATCCACCAGTCGCTGTTAAAAAAAAACCTACGTCCGACATCTCCCTTAAACTTTCCTCCACTCACCCTAACCAGATGATCTCTGGCTGTCCACTCTGTCTACACCTCTCATAGTCTTATGCAATTCTATCCTGTTGCCTTTCATCCTCCATTGCTCCGAAGAGAAAAGCCCTAGCTCGCTCAGCCTTTCTTCCTAAGATGTGCCTGGCCTCCGGTTCCAATTCCAGGGGACAGTTGATCTCCGGACTACCTCCGGTTCCTACACCAAAGGGCATGGGCATGGAGGTCGAAGATGAGCTGAACAGTAAACAGAGCTCACAGACACTACAGACTGGGTCCAAGAGCAGCAAACACCCTAGTGGAGGAACTCAGCAGGCCGAGCAGCATCTGTGCAGGGAAAGGAATTGCACCAGGACTGAGAGTCGCCAATATAAAGAGGAGATAGCGGAGTGGCAGGTCAGGATGATTGGTGGACTGACGAGGGGTGAAAGATGATGGGCAAGTTAGGACAGGTAGGAGGGGGAGAAGGGTGGAGATAGGAGACAGAGGTAGGTGGATGACAGATGGAGACTAACAAAAACAAAAGCAGAGAAATGGAGCGAGATGGGGAAGGGGAGTGTGGAGGTGGAGACCAGTCAACAGCTCCTTTTCCACCCACAGAGGCTGCTTGACCCACAGAGATTGTCCAGCAGATTGTTTGTTGCCAGTTTCTGCAAGTTCACTACAGTTTAGGCCAGCAAACCATAAACAGTGTAACTTCAAAAGCAAATCCAGAAAAAATTGAAAATATCTTTAACCGTAATACACTTCTCCTAATGAAACTGGAGGTCCAGTGGCCCACCAGGCTGAGAGACCCAGAAGACAAGAGTTCCAATACCATCACAGTGGCTGGAGAAGTTATTTGGTCACCTAATGTTAGTGAACATTAATTTCTCTAACCTCTGGTAGTTTCTCCCCCTTCCCCCTTCTCTCTTTTCCTATTTCCCATTCTGACTCCTTTCTTACACCTGCCCATCACCTTCCCTTTTACCCGTGGTCCACTGTCCTCTTCTATCAGATTCTTTCTTCTTCAAACCTTTACCTTTTCCACCTATCCCCTCCCAGCTTCTCACTTCATCTTCCTTCCCCACTTACCTACCTCCACCCTCACCTGATTCCACTTGCTCTTTTCCCCTTCCCCCATCTTCTTATTCTGGTTTTTTCTCTCGTCCTTTCCAGTTCTGATGAAAGGTCTTGGCTGGGAACATCAACTCTTTATTCCCCTCCGTAGATGCTGCCTGACTTGGTGAGTCCTTCAGCACTTTATGGGTGCTCTCTGGATCTCCAGCATCTGCAGAATCTCCCGTGTTTATCAGAAATTCGGCTGGGGTTTACAAAATTGGTGGCTGACAATCTCCATCATTTGAGATGAGGAAGCCTGGTTAATGTACCAGCTGGAAACTTCTACAAATCTTCGTAAACCTTTCATGGAAATTTGGAAGGTTGCAGAGGGATGGCCAGAGCACAAGAATTGCTGAGCTGGTTAATTTGGGATAGGGAGAATCTGCTGGACAATCTACTAGATGGCCAGAAGTGGCAATCGGGAAAAGAGTTGAAGGAGGTAAAGGCCAGGTCTAGGAGGAAACAGATAATTGGTGTGAGGGTGCACTTGGAGGGGATCTGTGTCCTTGAGGATTAACTGGGGCACATTATGCAGCAATGTTAGTGAAACACATTTGCCACAGGAGGGATACACAACGATCATGGCCAGCCTCCTCGCAGACCCTCAGAAGGAGTGTTGCACAGGAAGTGATATCATTGCACATGGGTGGACAAGGGCAAATTTCCAGAGTTTTGCAAACGACCATTTAAAAGGTGTTTACCTATACGTTATTACAGACCCACCAAGTTGGACCCACACTCTGGTCACCACACACTTTAAGGACATTTGCATCCTCCTCATCAAATCCCTGTTATGCCATTAGTGTTTAGGGTAGCAATGAAGGTTCTTCATTGCTGCTTCTGTAACAATCTTTTATTTTGACCATTCAGGGTTGTTAGCCCTGAGCTGAACCCCCGAACCCGGAGGACAGGTGGACCACTCTTAGTCTGGCCTCTTCCCTTTGATCTTTTTTGGCATGGGTGATCCTACCAAGAGCCAAAGCATGAGGATCTGACTCCAGCCAACATAGCTTTCACATCATTCGGGCATGCAAGCCTCCAAACCACAAAAAGATTGAGGTCCTCCTGGAGAAAGGGCATTCACAGATGGGCAACAAATACTGTGCTCTGAAACTGTAGGCACCATTCTATGAATCTATCTAAAAAAACAGATGAATGGACCCTGTTCTCATCTGGAACCTTCTACAGTTCACAATTAAGTCTCTTGTCTTACAAATACAGTGGACTTCAGTTCATTGGGACACATTGGGACCAGTACGTTTTGGCCCAATTAAGAATCTGTCACAATTAGCCAAAGTTTCATGGAAATAATTCAAAAGGTATAAAAAAAGACAAAGTACCATTTAAGTGAGTAACAAATTTTGTACTTAAATGAAAGACAAAACAAATTAGAACACTACCAAAACTACTACAGTAATATGTGTATTAGTTCCTAAGAGTTATCAACAGAGGAATTCATCCAGCATACACTGCCATGTTCTTTAGTTTGACTGTATGAACAAAATCAGTGCAGACACCTAGTGCTGATAATGGACTGCCTTCATACATTGATCTCAATGATTGCATCCTCCAAATCTTCATTTTCATTGTAACATTCAAGATTGACAATACTTACAAATATTTTGTTGTTTCTAACTTATTAAAATAAAGAAATCATTTCATTTTCATTCATGGCTGTTTTGGGCATTTCCAAGCCTCAATGTTTGAAACCGCAGTGAGCAAAACAGTACAAAGTTTCCTTCTTTAAATTTTTTATTGAATAAGTATACAAAAGGGTAAGCCATATAGGCACTAATACACTGTTAGAATATAATAAAATTACAGGGAATATTAATACAGAAAAAAAGTGATACAAACAATGTAATTTAAACATAACATACTAAGGTAACATAATAGTATACTAATTTTTATATATATATATCAATAGAGAAAAAGAAAAAAAAAACCCCAAAAAAACCGCCGTGCAACTAACTAAAAGTAAAGCAAAGCAATGGGCTAACTTGGAACCAAATAGAGTTAAAGAACTTAAAATCACGTCCCCAAACCCGACCTCCATTAAAAACAGTAAAAAAAAATCAAGAAGGGTATATAAATATGGAGCAAAAAAGAGAAGAAAAAAAATTACATTAAATGAAAATATTGGATAAAAGATCTCCAGGTCTGTTCAAATTTAAGTGAGGAATCATAAAGATTGCTTCTAATTTTCTCCAAATTCAAGCATAGTATTGTCTGAGAAAACCTAAAAAAAGGTGGTTGGAGCGTTAAGCTCTTTCCAATGTTGTAAGATACATCTTTTCACCATTAAAATAAGAAATGCAATCATTCTACGGGCAGAAGGAGAAAGATTACTGGAAATTTTAGGTAGTCCAAAGATAGCAGTAATAGGGTGAGGAGAGATATCTATATTCAATACCTTTGAGATAATATTAAAAATGTCTCTCCAAAAAGTTTCCAGAGTAGGACAAGACCAAAACATATGAGTTAAAGAGGCTATCTGCCCCGGACATCTATCACAAAAAGGATTAATATGAGAATAAAAGTGAGCTAATTTATCTTTGGACATATGTGCTCTATGAACAACTTTAAATTGAATTAGGGAATGTTTAGCACAGATAGAGGAAGTATTGACTAATTGTAAAATCTGCCCCCAAGTACAAAGTTTTCTTACTGCCTTTTTTCTCGCCAACCATCAGCAACAAACGTCACTGATTTTTAAACGGAAGCTCACGCAAATGAGCTATTTAAAAGCTGTTTGCTTTAAGCAGGATGTAGCGTCTAATGACCACACACGAGAGTAGCTAGGCAAAAACTTTCAGCAACAGTCTCCTGCTCCAGTGAAACAGCAGAGTGTCCCAAATAAACAAAAGGAATCCTGGCTACTTTCATGATTAGTTTTTGTATTTTAAGAGGTGTCCCAAATATGTGGTTTCACTGACTTACCAATGGCCCAATTAACTGGAATTCACTGTAATTCCATTTTAAAGAGTCTCTAGGTTTTAGAAGAAAACATTTTTCATCTTTCAATAATCTAAAGGCAGGCAAAGAGGAAGAAACATGTCTACAAACAAAATTCCAAAGTCACGATGGCACGTCAATGTGAAACTAGTGTTTAATGGATTAGAAAACTTTCAGTGCTGACTCAATGCTTTGGCTGCTGGATATTGACATGGAATTGATATCTACAATGTTTATTATGAATCATAATCTTCAGCTTATTTTCGTGGCAGAACACAGATGCTAAATAAAGATGATCTCCTCCAAATATAGTAGACAAAGTGTTGAAAGCCAATGCCTGTGTTTCTCTCTCTCTGTCCATCTCTCGAATCTATAACTCAGTGGCCACATTATTAGGTACACCCATACACCTGCTCATTAATACAAATATCTAATCAGCCAATCAGGTGGCAGCAACTCAATGCATAAAAGCATGCAGACATGGTCAAGAGGTTCAGTTGTTGTTCAGACCAAACATCAGAATGGGGAAGAAATGTGATCTAAGTGACTTTGACTGTGGAATGATTGTTGGTGCTGGAGAGGGTGGTTTGAGAATCTCAGGAACTGCTTATTTCCTGAGGTTTTCATGCACGGCAGTCTCTAGACTTTACAGACCATGGTGCATAAAACAAAACAAACAATCCAGTGAGTTGCAGTTCTGTGGGAGAAAACGCCTTATTAACGAGAGAGGTCAGAGGAGAATGGCCAGACTGGTTCAAGCTGACAGGAAGCTGACAGTAACTCAAATAAGCACTCATTACAACAGTGGTGAGCGGAAGAATATCTCAACACATACTGTAACACGTCAAACCCTGAATCCAATAGCAGAAGACCATGAACATACTCACAGCAGCCACTTAAGTGCAGAAGATCCCTAGTAAAGTTATTCAACACCAGAGCTCCAGCACTCACTTCCTGATGCTATGCTTGGTTTGACCAAGGTTTGATAGAACGAGATGAGGAACGACAGGAGGAATCTCCAGCAAAGATTAATCACAGCATGGACTAGATGAGCCATTCATTACCCAAGGACAGCCTGTATCTCTTAAATGTCATGAGGCTTCCCAACTCCTCTAATCAGTCCGTGAGTTCCAGTCCTCCCACTATCCCCTGAGAGAAAAATTTCTACGGTAAGAACATGCGGGCCGAAGGGCCTGTATTGTGCTGTAGGTTTTCTAGAAATAAATAATCCTCAGCTCCTCTCCAATATTTTGTCTTTTCCTTAAGCTTCCTTTCTTTAGTTAGCAACCTGTGTTCTTCCTATCCACTTTGATGGAATTGGAATTAGAATTGGTTTGTTATTATTCCATGTAACGAGATATAGAGATTAGTTTTGCATGACAGATCATTTCAAAACCTATAAGGGAGTACAAAGGAAAGGTTTAAATGCAAGAGATTCTGCAGGTCCTGAGTAAAACGCACAAAATGCTGGAGGCCACTGGGAGTTTCTACCTTTTGCGGCAGACAGAGTGAAAATGCTTGACAAAGATGGGTTGGATCTCGCAGACACGAGGAAATCTGCAGACGCTAGAAATTCAAGCAACACACACAAAAAGTGCTGGTGAACGCAGCAGGCCAGGCAGCAACAATAGGAAGAGGTACAGTCGACGTTTTGGGCCGGGACCCTTCGTCAGGACTAACTGAAAGAAGAGGTAGTCAGAGATTTGAAAGTGGGAGGGGGAGGGGGAGATCTGAAATGATAGGAGAAGACGACGGGAGGAGAGGATCTCACTGGATCTCGCAGAAGCTACCCATTTCAATTTGACTTTCCATTCCCATTCCATCATGTCAGTTCATGGCCTCCCCTTCTGCCACAATGAGACCAAACGCAGGCTGAAGAAGCAACACCTCATATTCCAGCTGGGTAAACTCCATCCTGACAGTATGAACATCATTTTCTCTAACTTCTGGCAATTTCTCCTCCTTCCCTCCTTCCCTCCTTCTCTTTTTTTCCATTCCCTATTCAGGTTAGCCTTTCTCTTCTCCTCCCCTACTCATCACCTCCCTTTGGTTCCTCTCCCCCCTCCCTTTCTTCCATGGTCCACAGAACTCACCTATTAGATTGCTTCTTCTTTACCTCTCCCACCTATTCCCTCCCAGATCCACCCAACTTTCCCCCCTCACCTGGTCTCACCTATCACCTGACAACTTGTACTCCTTCCCCTCTCTTCACCTTCATATTTTGGCTTCCACACCCTTCTTTCCAGTCCTCATAGAGTCATAGAAAAGTGCAGCACAGAAACAGGCCCTTTGGCCCATCTAGTCTGTGCTGAACAATTTAGACTGCCTACTCCCATTGACCTGTTTATCCATATCCCTACTATTCACATACCTATCCAAACTTCTCATAAACTTTAATATGCACCACTTGCACTGGAAGCTCACTCCACACTCTCACGACTCTCTAAATGAAAAAGTTTCCCCTCATGTTCCCCTTAAACTTTTCACCTTTCACCCTATATCCCATGATCCCTAGTTGTAGTCCCACACAACCTCAGTGGGAAAAGCCTGCTTCCATTTACCCTATCCATAACCCCCATAATTTTGTATACCTCTCAGCCTGAAGGGTCTTGCACTAAAACATCAACTGTTTATTCCCCTCCACAGATGCTGCCTGACCTGCTGAATTCCTCCAGCATTTTTGAGTATGGAAAAGTTTTTAACAGAAATCAGAATATAGTGTTACATTTACACTGGAAGGACAGTTCAGGTAGACAATAAGGTAAAAGAGCTGTGAAGAGGTAGATTGTGAGGTTCGAACCATATCGGATTGATTGCGGAAAAGTGGTAATTGCGAATGTGGCCAATGGATCGTGCAGTGATCGATTGGGCCTCCGGTGCACCCCACCATTATATCCACATCAGTCAGTCCTCTCCACAGCCCCCCAGCATCCTTCATCCCCCGACGCACTGCCACTTTACAGTCACTTGTATGTTATGTTTTAGAGACAAAAGAAAACCTGGAGATGCTGGAGATCCAGAGTAACACACACAAAATGCTGGAGGAACTCAGCAGCACAGGTAGCATCCATGGAAAAGAGTGAGCGGTCAACTTTTCGGAACGAGACCCTTCTTCAAGACTGAGAAGGAAGGGGGGGGTGATATTTTTATAGAACTGCTTTTTTATTTATATTTATTATGTTTTTACACTTATTTTGTTTTTTGTACTGCATTGGATCCGGAGAAATAATCATTTTATTCTCCTTTACACTCTTATATTGAGGAATGACAATAAGCAATTTTGAATCTTGAACTTGGAATCAATCAGGAAAACTTTCTCATCTCCAAATCTTACACTCAAGAGTATCATGTTCTCAAAACCTCCACAGCCCTCACAGACTGTTTGGTAGCTCAGTGTCTCATTTGTTCCAAATGCTGTCCAAACAACCTATCAATCAATAAATCTGCAGATTTATCACTGTGGGAACTGTGCTGTTGTTTATATCAGGAACCAGGACCGCACTGAAGCTAAGCTGCTCTGTCAGACACATCGGAGACTGCCGTCAGAGGAGAACTCACTCAATGTCGGCAAGATCAAGAAACTGTAGACTTCAGGATATGGAAACCAGAGGCCCATGACCCAGTACTCATCGGAGGGTCAGAGGTGGAGAGGGTCAGAACCTTTAAACTGCTGAGTGTCACTATCTCAGAGGACTTGTCCAGGACCCATGATATTAATATAATTGCAGAGAAAAGACAGCAGTGCCTCTGCTTCCTGAGGATTTGGTAAGAGATCAAAAACTTTGGCAAACTTTTAGAAATATGTAGTGGAGAGTGTATTGACTGCATCACACCCTGGTATGGGAACACCAATGCCTTTGAATGGAAAATCCTACAAAAGGTACTGGATTCACCCCATTACATCACGGGTAAAGCCTCCCCAACCATTGAGCATGTCTACGTGAAGTGCTATCATAGGAAAACAGCATCCATAATTAGAGATCCCCACCACCCAGGCCATGCTCTTTTCTCGCTGCTGCCATCAGGTAGAAGGTACAGGAGCCTCAGGAGCCACACCACCAGGTTCAAGAACAGTTACTACCCCTCAACCATTAGGCTCATAAACAAATGAGGATCTCTATTGAGATGTTCCCACAATAAAATATCTCATTTAAAGGAGTCTGATATTTATTGCTATTTCTTCATTTTTGCATTTGCACAGTCTGTTATCTTCTGCACTCTGGTTGATCTTTCATTGACCCTGTAGAGTTACCACTCTATAGATTTGCTGAATATGCCCGCAGGAAAATGAATCTCAAGGTTGTGTGTGGTGACATATATGTACTTTGATAATAAAATTTACTTTGAAATTTGAACTTTATAAACAGTGAGTGGTGACTACGCATCACTAGGTTCATGAACAGTTATTACCCTACAACCATCAGGTGCCGGAAATGGCGTGGATAACTTCATTCACCATGATTCTGAACTAATTCAACGACCTACAGACTCACTTTCAAGAACTCAGTGAGATTTTGATTGGGAGAGCGTGGGAAAATAAGACAGGGGAGCAGAATGAGGCCATTCATCCCTCTGAGTCTGCTCCACCATTTCATCGTGGCTGTTCCCAGATCCCAATCAACTCTATACTCCTGCCTTCTTGCCATTCCTTTGAAGCCCTGACCAATCAGGAAACTATCAACTTCCACTTTAAATATACCCATGGACTTGGCCTCCACCGCAGTTTGTGGCAGAGGATTCCACACATTCACTACTCTCTGACATAAAAATATTCCTCCTTACCTCTCTTCTAAAAGGTCACCCCCAAGTCTCTTTGCACCTCTGATGTTTGAACCTTCTCCCCATTTAGATAATAGTCTGCACTATTTTTCCTTCTACCAAAATGCATTATCATATATTTCCCAACACTGCATTCCATCTGCCATTTGCCAATAATATAAAGCAGGATACTAAAAGTTTTTTTCAGTTATATAAAGAGTAAAAGAGGGGTAAGAGTTGATATTGGACCACTGGAAAATGATTCTGGTGTGTTAGTAATGGGGGACAAATAAATGGCAGATGAATTTAATGAGTACTTTGGAAGACACAGTGCCAGAGGTCCGTGAGTGTCAGGGAGCAGGAGTGAGTGCTTTTGCTATTACAAAGGAAAAAGTGCCAGGCAAACTCAAAGGTCATAAGGTGGATAAGTCACCTGGACCAGACGGACTACATCCCAGAGTCCAGAGAGAGGTTGCTGAAGAAATAACTGATTCACTGATCATGATCTTTCAAGAATCACCTGATTCTGGCAGGGTCCCAGAGGATTAAAAGATTGCAAATGTTATGCCACTCTTTAAGGGAGGAAGGCAAAAAGAAAGGAAATTATAGGCCAGTTAGCCTCAACTCAGTGGTTGGGAAAGTGTTGGAGTTGATTATTAAGGTTGAAGTTTTGGGATATTTGGAAACTAATGATAAAATAGGTCAAAGTCAGCATGGTTTCTGTAAAAGCAAATCTTTCCTGACAAATCTGTTAGAGTTCTTCGAGGAAGTAACAAGCAAGGTAGATAAAGGAGAGGAAGTGGATGTCATTTACTTGGATTTTCAGTAGGCATTTAATGAGTTGCTACACATGAGGCTGCTTAAGATAAAATCCTGTGGCATTACAGGAGAGATACTGGCATGGACAGAGCAATGGCTGACAGGCAGGAGGCAGCGAGTGGGAATAAAGGGGGCCTTTTCTGGTTGGCTGCCAGAAATTAGTGGTGTTCCTCAGGGGTCAGAATTGGGACCACTACTTTTCACATTTTTTGTCAGTGATTTGGATAATGGAATTGATGGCTTTGTGGCAAAGTTTATGGATGATACAAAGATAGGTGGAGGGGTAGGTAGTGCTGAGGAAGCAATGCAATTGCAGCAGGACTTAGACAAATTGGAAGAATGGGCAAAAAAAGTTCCAGATATAATACAGTGTTGGGAAATGTATGATGATGCATTTTGGTAAAAGGAACAATAGTGCAGACTATTATCTAAATGAAAAGAAGGGACTTGGGAGTTCTCATGCAAGACTCCCAGAAGGTTAATTTACAGGTTGAGTATGTGGTAAAGAATGCAATGTTGGCATTTATTTCAAGTGAAATAGAATATAATAACAAGGAGATAATGCTGAGGCTTTATTAGACACTGGTCACGTCACTCTTGGAGTATTGTCAACAGTCCTGGGCCCCATGTCTCAGAATGAATGTGTTGTCATTAGAGAGAGTCCAGGGAAGGTGCACGAGGATTATTCTGGAAATGAAGAGGTTACCATATGAGGAGCAATTGGCATATTTGGGCCTGTACTCACTGGAATTTAGTAGAATGCGTGGGGATCTCATTGAAACCTACCAAATGTTGAAAGGATTAGATAGAGTGGAAGTGGAGATGGTGTTTCATATGGTGGGGGTATCCAGAACTAGAGGGCACAGCCTCAAAATTGAGGGGTGACCTTTTAGAAAAGAGGAAAGGAGGATTTTTTTTAGCCAGAGAGTAGTGAATGTATGGAATGCTCTGCCACAGACTGGAGGCCTAGTCCGTGGGTATATTTAAAGTGGAAGTTTCCTGATTGGTCAGGGCATTAAAGGATATGGCAAGGAGGCAGGTGTATGGGGTTGAGTTGGATCCGGGATCAGCCATGATGCAATGATGGAGAAGACTCAATGGGCTGAATGGCCTAATTCTGCTCCTATGGCTTCTGGTCTTATACGGGGAGAAGGCAGGAGATTGGGGCTGAGAGGGAAAATGGATCAGCCATGATGAAATAGCAAAGCAGACTCGATGGACCCAATGCCCTAAAATTCTGGTCCTATATCTTATGGTCACGGGGAAGAAACCCACATGGTCACAGAGAAAAAATATGTAATATGGTCTTATACAACTCCGTATGGACAACAATGGAACTGGACCCAGTTCACTGGTGTTGTAATAGTGTTATGCTAACAGCTGCTCTATCATGCTACCATCCCATGGGTAATTAGATCCAACAGGTGTCAATATGAAAAAGACACTCCTCTGTTCTTCTTAAATTAGTGCTTTAGCACCCACCTGACAGAGCAGATGGAGCCTAGGTGTAACACAGAGCCAACCCCTCCAACAGTGTTGCAATCTCATGGCACTGTCAGCCTGGCTGGTGAACAAAATGGGCTTTAAAAAGCAAAGGGAAGATTAGTTATATTCATCATATATACATCAAAATATTGAAACTTACAGTGAAATGTGTCATTTTCAGAATGGTTTTGCAAATTTGCATCATTTGTATAACGCACGGGTCCACAACCGTTTTTGCACCACGGACCGGTTTGTTATTGACAATACTCTTGCGGACCGGGCAACTTGGGGGGCGGTGTTCAAGTAGGGTTAAACTCACTCAGCATGCCTTTTACAGTTAGGGTTGCCAACTTTCTCACTCCCGAATAAGGGATAAAATTAACAGTCAAATCCCGGGACACTTGTGTTTACCCCAGGAAAGACTACCATGACCATGAAGCTTTGCGCGGGCACTTGTGTGTGCATACGTGACGTGCTCATGCATGTACGTGCCAATTTTTTTCCACAAATTGGTTTTGGCTTAATCTTCCTGACTATACTTACATACATTATTTCTACTTTATATAGGCTGTGTATTTATCATATCATTCCTGCTTTTACTATATGTTAGTGTTATTTTCGGTTTTATGTGTTATTTGGTATGATTTAGTAGGTTATTTTTTGGGTCTGGGAAAGCTCAAAAAATTTTCCCATATAAATTAATGGTAAATGCTTCTTCGCTTTACGCCATTTCGGCACGAAAGTTTTCATAGGAATGTTCTACCTTAGCGGGGGAAATATGGGACAAGGGCGGTCTCGTACATGGACAAACCAATTTAGCCCAATACACGGGATGTCCCAGCAAGTACGGGACAGTTGGCAACCCTTGAACAGTTCAAGTTCAACCGTGCGTGACAGGGAATGAGGAAAGGGAATGCAGCTGACTCATATCGTTTCCTCACAGCCCGGTAGCGCATGTTTTGCGGCCCGGTGGTTGGGGACCGCTGGTATGATGTACCAGGGCAGCCAGAAAGTGATGCCTCACTTCCAGCTACAGCATAGCAGACCCAAAAATTACTAACCCTAACCCACACAGACATCTTTGGTACTTGGGAGGAGACCAGAGTACCCACAGAAAACCAGCACAGTCACGGGGAGAATGCACAGACTCCTGACAGACAGTGGAGGCCATTGAACCCTGTTCTTCCAGTCACAGAAGCTGCTGTAACCACTATGCTATTACACTGATGATACGCAGAAGCAGATTTGCAAATTCGGTGAGTGGGACAGAAGACGTTAACCATTTATTTACCAAAAATTAAACACTCAGCCAGACACCTAAGTCAAACAAGCACTCATCTAAACCACCCTACATTACAAAACTCTGACACTAGACAGGTACTTCGTTAAGTCCTTCAAGTTACACAGCTGCAAATCTAAATATTCAATGAATAAGCACGTGGACCTCGGTTCTGCCGCACACTTTCCCAGTGGTCCTTCAGCCTTGGCTGTGACTCAGTCTGAAGAGAAGCCCCTAGCAAAAACAAGAAGGCTCCTGCATCTGTTATTCTTACACCCCCAGAATGCCAGGAACTAGATGCCAGTGCCATGGTGCAAAATCCAGTCAACAGAAGGGAGCTGCCGCATCCTTTCAACCGGCCAATTAGTGATCAGCCTGGCAGAAATGGCTTTTGATAGGCAAATAAATTTATCCTTCACATTAGGCGGGAGGAGAAGATGGCAGCGCGCGCAACTCTCCGGTGAAAATGATATCGTATCTGTTAAATAAGGGCCGTGGACAATTCTGATCTGATGGAGACAGACGTGAAAGCACGGAGGAACATCTGGAGAAATTTCTGAAACGCCCGTTCGCTGCCGCTGTTACTGTGCGATCGAGAATCTTCCGGAGGGTAGGCCCCAAAATCCCCAGCTTTGCCTGCTGCTGGTGCCGAGATTGAGGTCGAAGCGTTCGGATAGAGGTGGTGCTCGGTACTTGGTGTCGGAGAGCTGATCAGAGGCTCGAAATTTTCGGACGACTCAGAGTCGGACTGTGGTCGGGTATGGCAGGGAGAGTTTTCTTCCTTCTCCCGTCTGCGTGAGATGTGGGACATTCGAGAGACTTTGAACTTGTTTTATTGTGCCATGGCCTGTTCTTCATCAAGTTATGGTATTGTTGCACTGTTGTAACTATATGTTATAATTATGTGGTTTTGTTAGTTTTTCAGTCTTGGTTTGTCCTTTTTTTTGTGATATCACACTGGAGGAACATTGTATCATTTCTTAATACATGCATTACTAAATGACAATAAAAGGGGACTGCGTGTCCTCATAATCTAATCTAATATCCACCCCTTAAAAGACACTTCACCATGACAATGCTGTCCTCAAACATTACCCCAACTACAGATGTTCCACTAACTGGCCTGTAGCTACCTGCCTTTTGACTACATCCTTTTTTGTACAGTTGCATTCCATTCGCCATCTTCCAATCCGCTGGGACCTGCCCAGAGTCCAGAGAATTTTGGTAAATTATCACCAAAGCCTCTACTATGACTCTGCCATTTCTTTCAGTACCCTGGGATGCATTCCATCAGGACCGGGGACTTATCTATCTTCAGGCCCACAGGTTTGCATGGACACAATGTGGTGCCCAGTCTTCAAACCAGGGGAGTCTAACTGGTCTGACCAACATGCTGGCATGCCATGGCCTGCCAGTAGATTGGCAAGACTGCCAAACACAGCACTGTTGTTGGCCCACCATGGGACTCAGCACTCCTCACACGAAGGCTTCTCTCACTTACACTTACCCCTGAGCATTTTACACTCATTGAATCCTGCCAACTACTCCAAATGTGACGTGGACACAAATCAGTGGATTCAGTAACTGGGACAGAAGAAACTGATATATGAGTAAGCATGTTAACTATTTATGCACAAACAAACAGTAAAACACTCAATCAGGCATCCAAGTCAAACAAGAACTCATCCAAACAACCCTAAATTATAAAAGCTACGATACGAAGCACTCAATAACACTTCTAATTCAAACAACACATCAAAGTTGCTGGTGAACTCAGCAGGCCAGGCATCATCTCTAGGAAGAGGTACAGTCCATGTTTTGGGCGAAGACCCTTCGTCAGGACTAACTGAAGGAAGAGTTAGTAAGAGATTTGAAAGTGGGAGGGGGAGGGGGAGATCCAAAATGATAGGAGAAGACAGGAGGGGGAGGGATGGAGCCAAGAGCAGGACAGGTGATTGGCAAAAGGGATATGAGAGGATCATGGGACAGAAGGCCCAGGGAGAAAGAAAAGGGGAGGGGGGGATAAACCCAGAGGATGGGCAAGGGGTATAGTTAGAGGGACAGAGGGAGAAAAAGGAGAGAGAGAGAGAGAGAGAGAATGTGTGTATATAAATAAATAACGGATGGGGTATGAGGGGGAGGTGGGACATTAGCGGAAGTTAGAGAAGTCACTGTTCATGCCATCAGGTTGGAGGCTACCCAGACGGAATATAAGGTGTTGTTCCTCCAACCTGAGTGTGGCTTCATCTTTACAGTAGAGGAGGCCGTGAGCAGACATATCAGAATGGGAATGGGATGTGGAATTAAAATGTGTAGCCACTGGGAGATCCTGCTTTCTCTGGCAGACAGAGTGTAGGTGTTCAGCGAAATGATCTCCCAGTCTGCGTCGGGTCTCGCCAATATATAGAAGGCCACATCGGGAGCACCGGACACAGTGCATCACCCCAGCCGACTCACAGGTGAAGTGTCGCCTCACCTGGAAGGACTGTTTGGGGCCCTGAATGGTGGTGAGGGAGGAAGTGTAAGGGCATGTGTGGCACTTGTTCCGCTTACAAGGATAAGCGCCAGGAGGGAGATCAGTGGGGAGGGATGGGGGGGACGAATGGACAAGGGAGTCGCGTAGGGAGCAATCCCTGCAGAAAGCGGGGGGGGGGGAGGGAAAGATGTGCTAACTCAAACAGGTACTTTACTGAGTCCCCCCAAGTTACACAACTATAACACTAAACATTCAACAAGGAACACTTTCTGCAGCATACATTGCCAATGGTCCTTCAGCCCAGGTCACGGCCCAGTCTGAACAGGAGGCCCTACAGGAAAGGGACTAAAGTTCTTGCACGTACTATTCTTACACCCCTGGGGTGCTCGGAACCAATAGCCAGTGCCACAGACAAAAGCCAGCCAATGGGAGAGAGCCTGCTGCATCCGTAAACAGGTCAGTTTAACGACTGGCGTGACAGGATCGGCCTTTGACCTGCAGATACGTTATCCCTTCACGTTACAGCCAGTGAGGCATTTTATTTTTATCAGAAAAGGGTCACAAAGGAGAGGTTATAGAGCGAAATGAACTGGCAACAAAAGCTGCTGCTGTCATGAGAAATTGATTGCCTCCAGCAGATTCATGGAGAACTTCAAAAGAATCATTGGGTAACTCCTTGAAAAGGGAAAAATAAACTTTCAGGCCTCCAGGGAAGTACCTTACTTGCCTAACTGCACTGCAATTTCTCTGTAACTGTGATACTTTGCCATCTATTAACGAGTTCTGAAGAAGTGTCAACTGTTTATTCAGTTTACTCCACATAGAAACATAGAAAACCTACAGCACAATACAGGCCTTTCAGCCCAAAATGCTCTGCCAAACATGTATTTACTTTGGAAATTACCTGGGGTTACCCATAGCCCTCTGTTTTTCTAAGCTCTATGTACCTATCCAGGATTCTCTTAAAAGACCCTATCGTATCCGCCTCCACCACCGTCACCGACAGCCCATTTCACACACTCACCACTCTCTGCGTAAAAAACTTCCCCCTGACATCTCCTCTGTACCAACTTCCAAGCACCCTAAAACTATGCTAGCCACTTCAGCCCAGGGAAAAAGCCTCTGACTAGCCACACGATCAATGCCTCTCATCATCTTATACATCTCTATCAGGTCACATCTCATCCTCCATTGCTCCAAGGAAAACAGGTCAAGTTCACTCCACCTATTCTCATAAGGCATGCTCCCCAATCCAGGCAACATCTTTGTAAATCTCCTCTGCACCCTTTCTGTAGTTTCCACAACCTTCCTGTAGTGAGGTGACCAGACCTGAACACAATACTCCAAGTGGGGTCTGACCAGGATCCTACATAGCTGTAACATTATCTCTCGGCTCTTAAACTCAATCCCACAATTGATGAAGGCCAATACATTGTATGCCTTCTTAACCACATAGTCCACCTGCACAGCAGCTTTGAGTGTCCTATGGACTCGGACCCCAAGATCCCTCTGATCCTCCACACTGCCAAGAGTCTTACCATTACTAATATATTCTGCCATCATATTTGACCTACTAAAATAAACCACCTCACACTTACCTGGGTTGAACTCCATCTGCCACTTCTCAGCCCACTTTTGCATTCTATCAATGTCCTGCTGTAACATCTGACAGCCCTCCAAACTATCCACAACACCCCCAACCTTTGTGTCATCAGAAAATTTACTAACCCATCCCTCCACTTCCTCATCCAGGTCATTTATAAAAATCACGAAGAGTAAGGGTCCCAGAACAGATCCCTGAGGCACACCTCTGGTCACTGATCTACATACAGAATATGACCCATCTACAACCACTTTTTGCCTTCTGTGGGCAAGCCAGTTCTGGATCCACAAAGCAAGGTCCCCTTGGATCCCATGCCTCCTTACTTTCTCAATAAGCCTTGCATGGGGTACCTTGTCAAAAGCCTTGCTGAAATCCATGTACACTACATCTACTGCTCTACCTTCATCAACATGTTTAGTCACATCCTCAAAAAATTCAATCAGGCTCGTAAGACATGACCTGCCCTTGACAAAGCCATGCTGACTATTCCTAATCATATTATACCTCTCCAAATGTTCATAAATCCTGCCTCTCAGGATCTTTTCCATCAACTTACCAACCACTGAAGTAAGACTCACTGGTCTATAATTTCCTGGGCTATCTCTACTCCCTTTCTTGAATAAGGGAACAACACCTGCAGCCTTCCAATCCTGCGGAACCTCTCCCATCCCCATTGATGATGCAAAGGTCATTGCTAGAGGCTCAGAAATCTCCTCCCTCGCCTCCCACAGTAGCCTAGGGTACATATTGTCCAGTCCCAGAGACTTACCCAAGTTGATGCTTCCTAAAAGCTCCAACACATCCTCTTTCTTAATGTCTGTATGCTCAAGCTTTTCAATCCGCTGTAAGTCAACCCTACAATCGCCAAGATCCTTTTTCGTAGTGAATACTGAAGTAATGTATTCATTAAGTACCTCCGCTATCTCCTCCAGTTCCATACACACTTTTCCACTGTCACATTTCATTGATCCTGTTCTCTTACGTCGTATCCTCCTGCTCTTCACATACTTGTAGAATGCCTTGGGGTTTTCTGTAATCCTGCTTGCCAAGGCCTTCTCATGGCCCCATCTGGCTCTCCTAATTTCATTCTTAAGCTCCTTCCTGCTAACCTTATAATCTTCTAGATCTCAATCATTACCTGGGTTTTTGAACCTTTCGTAAGCTTTTCTCTTCTTCTTGACTAGATTTTCAGCAGCCTTTGTACACCACGGTTCCTTTATCCTACCATTTTTTCCCTGTCTCAATGGAATGTACCTATGTAGAACTCCACACAAATATCCCCTGAACATTTGCCATGTTTCTGCCGTACATTTCCCTGAGAACATGTTTCCAATTTATGCTTCCAAGTTCCTGCCTGATAGCTTCATATTTCCCCTTACTCCAGTTAAACATTTTTCTAATTTGTCTGCTCCTATCTCTCTCCAATGCTATGGTAAAGGATACAGAATTGTGATCACTATCTCCAAAATACTCTCCCACTGAGAGACTTGACACCTGACCAGGTTCATTTCCCAATACCAGATCAAGTACAGCGTCTCCTCTTGTAGGCTTATCTACATATTGTGTCAGGAAACCTTCCTGAACACACCTAACAAACTCCACCCCATCTCCCTTTGCTCTAGGGAGATGCTAATCAATATTTGCAAATTAAAATATCCCACCATGACAAGCCTGTTATTATTACACCTTTCCAGAATCTGTCTCCCTATCTGCTCCTCGATGTCCCTGTTGCTATTGGGATGTCTATAAAAACACCCAGTAAAGTTATTGACCCGTTCCTGTTCCTAACTTCCACCCACAGAGACTCCGTAGACAATCCCTCCATGACGTCCTCCTTTTCTGCAGCTGTGACACTATTTCTGATCAACAGTGCCACGCCCCCACCTCTCTTGCCTCCCTCCCTGTCCTTTCTGAAACATCTAAAGCCTGGCACTCTAAATAACCACTCCTGCCCCTGAGTCATCCAAGTCTCTGTAATGGCCACAACATCATAGCTCCAAGTACTGATCCACGCCCTAAGCTCATCCACTTTGCTCATGATACTCCTTGCATTAAAATAGACACATCAGAAACCATCAGTTTGAGCACATCCCTACTCGATCACCTGCCTATCCTCCCTCTCACACTCTCTCCAAGCTTTCTCTATTTGTGAGCCAACAGCCCCTTCCTCCATCTCTTCAGTTCGGTTCCCACCCCCCAGTACTTCTAGTTTAAACTCTCCCCAGTAGCCTTAGCAAACCTCCCTGCCAGTATATTGGTCCCCCTGGGATTCAAGTGCAACCCGTCCTTTTTGTACAGGTCACTCCTGTCCCAAAAGAGATGCTGCCTAACCTGCTGGGCATTTTCAAATCAAATCAAATCAAGTTTAATTAACATTCAGACCATACATGGATGCAGTCGAACGAGACAGCGTTCCTGTGGGGCCCAGGTACATAACGTACATTCAAAATATTGAGAGAGAGAGAGAAACACACACACACACACACACACACACACGTTACACAAGAAAACACCTACACAGTTCAAGTCCCTGAACAGCATGCAAATTGATGGTGCATCTGCTGGCAATCCAGCCTGTCCTTCTACCAGTCGAACACTGGGGGGGCAGCACTGATGGGAGAGGTCAGCTCCCAACTGAGCACAGACTCCATGCTCCAGCATCATCTCACCTGGACTACAGCAGTAGGCAAGCCCACTCAAGACCTTCTCCTCACTACAACCGAGGCCACACTGCTGCCTCATTGCCTGTCTCGCCGCCAAATAAGGGAAACAGGCCTGTGGTATCTCAATCAATGCCTAACAGTGTCTTGCAATTGCAAGTGAAATACCCAAGACAGTCACTCATGGTTAGACTGCACGTTGGTTTTGTGCACCAACTCCAATGCCAATTCCAGGCAGCAGCATGGTCCGCACCCAGTTCAGCTCCTCTGAACCTTCTCCTTCTCCTGGCCAACCACCAACTCTCCTTCTCCAGACCGAGCGCCAGCTTCTCTTTCTCCGACCCGTCCGCCAGCTCCTTCACCAACCTGGCCAGTAGCTCTGAACAACAGACAGATCCCTGATGCAGGAGACCTGCTGTACCCATTCAGCTGGGAGCACAGTATAGTCTCACGGTCAAAGAAAACACATTTTAAAAAGAAAAGTGCACCTTTGGTTGGCCCCCAAGAGGCTGCTGCGTCCGAACGCACCGCCATCTTACAAGAACTTTGTGTGTGTTAACTCTGTTACTGTGATCATGTTGTACTACCACCATGTACCTATGGATGGACTACATGCATACAAGAGCATTTCAATGTTTCTCACTACATGTGACCATCATAATTCAATTACTACATGGAACAGAGTTGATTGGAGGGTTCTTACAAACAGCCAGCATAGCTCAATGGGCTGAATGGCCTCCTCTTGGGCTGTACGACATTAGGAACTCATCTCTCTCTCTCTCTCCTTCCCCACTCTCTCTTTCTTTCTCACTCTACTTCTCTCTTCCTCTCTTTCTCACAATTCGCTCTTTCTCTCATTCCCCTCATTCTCACTCGCTCTCTCCCTCTCTCTCCCCACACTCTCTTTATCTCTCTCTCTCTCGATCTCCCTCTATTTGTCTCTCTCTCTCTCTCGCGCGCTCTCTCCCTCTGTCTCTCTCTCTCTCGCGCTCTCTCCCTCTGTCTCTCTCTCTCTCTCTCTCTCTATCTATCTATCTCTATTTAATCTCTGTCTCTCACTCACTGTTCCCTGGCGGAAATCATATTCACTTCTGGGACACATCCTAAACCTTCCAATGTCATTATCTGCCTTTCCCACTCCTACTCAGTGTAACCTTTGTTCGGTCTAAACCCCTTCCAAACTGCAAAGAAGGAAACTTCCCATTTACTGTAGTCTCCTCTTCTCCCTGACCCTCTGCCAGCAGAACATTTTCCCACACACTTCTCCTTCAGCTGGGTGTTCATCTGATTCCATTATACACTGGGACAATGCATTGCAGTAATCCAGCCCAGCACTGAAGGGAGCACAGTCTTCAGCTGTCCATTAGGAGGATTATGGTCCCTCCTGGGTTCTTCTGGAGTCTCCACTGATTAATGTCTATCCTTGACAACACAGGTGCAAAACAGTTCTACTTATCCCATGTCGTGCATCAATCTGGGAAATTAAAATTAAAGCTGGGAAGAGTTCCTCAGTTTCTAAACTACTAATGTGCTTTGAAAGCCAAAACATTGCACATTTGGGAAATAGTGGAAGGAGAAGCACCGAAAGTGCGAGGAATACCCCATAGATCAGGCAGGATCCATGGAGGGAGGAACAGTTAATGTTCAGGAGAAAGGGAACCTGGCCCGACGATGGGTCTTGGCCTGAAACTTCGATTGTTTCTTTCCCTTCCTAGATACTGCCTGACTTGCTGAATTCCTCCAGCATTCTGTCTGCATGGGAGAGTCAGAATCTTTTCTTTCCCAGGGTAGGAATATCAAATAACAGAGGGCAGAGTTTTAAGGTGAGAGGAGGAAGATTAAAGGAGATGTGCAGGGCAAGCTGTTTTACACAGAGAGTGCCTGGATGCCTGCAACACACTAATGGAATTAAATACAACAGTGAGTTCAAGAGGCTTTTAGTTAAGCGCATCGACATGCAGAGTCTGGAAAGACATGGGTTATATGCAGGTACAATGACATCTTTTGTAACTTCAAAACATGAAACTAATTCAAGGAAAACATGGGAGTCTGAAAATGTGGGTCTAACTTTGAGTTTACTTGAAGTGAGGTGCACGTATATCACCTGGTAGCATGGTGACATATGCATTTAATGTATTTCTACATGACCCATAATTATTTAAACTAACAAGAGTGCATAATCAACCTATATATATATACTCACACAAGATTACTAAAATATTAAGGAAATACTAAAACACAATATAGAAGGATTTGAATGTGGTATCATATTCAGCACAGACATCATTACACTAAAGAGCCTTTTTCTGTGCTGTCCTGTTCAACACTCTGTGATCTCCAATACTTTAATTTCTGAAGGAGACCCACCCAGTAATATTGCAGATTCTGCTGACCCCACCCGCTCCCCGCCCCACCCTCACGATTGTCCTAAATGACAGGAAGTCAAACTCTGCTGCAATCTAATGCTCCCTGGAAAATTTGATGAGGACCAGGACCTCATCAATCAGCCACTTTCCGCCAGCTGTGTCTGAAGTGACACGCAGAGAGCCTCACATTTATTTTCATTCTTCTCTCTCAGAATAAACTCCTGGCTGGGATCCTGTTCACACTGGTTCATCCCCAATGCAGGCGCGTGTTTACCTCGAGTGAGCGACGATGTCAGTCTCTGCAACCACAGCAGTTTATTTATACACCTTCATCTTTTCCACGAGGTAGGGAAGTCCAAAACTAGGGGGAGTAAATTTAGAGTCAGAGCGAAAGCGGAGATTGATAGGCTTTTGATTAGTAGATAACTTGATACTCATTTCAATGGTAGTTCGTGTTTTTATATATCTTTTTAACTATTTCCATGAAACTTCTGCTAATTCCGACAACTGCTTAATTAGGCCAAAATGGTACTAATGTGGTCCCAATTAACCATAATCCATGTACTCCATTAAATTCAGAGGTATTTGGAATATCATGAAAGAAATTGTTCGACAGATTTCACAGATTCGCCCTTTCACTTCCCTGTTTACTCCAGGTGTCATTGTCTGATCTCTGTGAGGGCATGGTGTAAATACTTGCACATTACAGCTTGGTATATCCGATGTCAGCTCCCTCTGAGAACATTTCCTTTGATCTGATGCCCAAACAAGTTTAACAACTATTTTGACTTACACAGCCATGAATGCAGCAGATATTACAACATTCGTTATGTACAAATGCAGGAACCACAATAGATTGTGGAATGTGGAACGCTCTGACAGGCTGGTGATAGAGGATGCGTAACGGTTAGCACAACGCCATTATGCCTCAGGGCGTTGGAGTTCTGAGTTCAGACTTCAATTCAGCACCATGCATACATTCTCCCCGTTACCTTGTGGGTTTCCACCAGGAGCTCTGGTTTCTTCCCACAGTCCAAAGACTTACTGGTTAGTCGGTCAATTGGTCATTGTAAAACGTTCCAGAAGAGCCTAGGGCTAAATAGGTGGGTTACTGGGCAGTGTGGCACTTTGGGCCAGAGAGCCTGTTCCACGTTATATTTCTAAATAAAAAAATAAATTCATTAGGGACATTTAGGGAACTATTAGATAGGATCTGGATGATAGAGAAATGGAGGGCATGTAGTGGAGGGGGTTAAATTGATCTTCGTTTGGAACAGCATTGTGGGCTGAAGGGTCTGTACTGTCCTGTAGCAATCTATAGTCCATTGCAAATGCAAGCTTGGAAATTAAATCAAGTTTAAAATAACCAGGGAGAGATTTCTTGAGATCATCTGAATTTGCAGTACACAGCTATAACAACTTCCATTAATGTGAAGACTCCAGAGACAGCAGATGGTGGAAATCTCGAGCTACATTTGCTGTGTAGAGCTGTCCATGTTCCAACCGAACACCAACAACACTCCCCATCTCCTTCTCCACCACGCTGACAACCCAACACCAACAACACTCCCCATCTCCTTCTCCACCACGCTGACAACCCAACACCAACACACTCCTCATCTCCTTCTCTACCATACTGACAATCCAACACCAACACATTCCCCATCTCCTCCTCCACCACGCTGACAAACCAACACCAACAACACTCCTCATCTCCTTCTCCACCACACTGACAACCCAACACCAACACACTCCTCATCTCTTTCTCCACCACACTGACAACCCAACACCAACAACACTCCACATCTCCTTCTCCACCACACTGACAACCCAACACCAACAACACTCCTCATCTCCTTCTCCACCACACTGACAATCCAACACCAACACACTCCTCATCTCTTTCTCCACCACACTGACAACCCAACACCAACAACACTCCACATCTCCTTCTCCACCACGCTGACAACCCAACACCAACACACTCCTCATCTCTTTCTCCACCACACTGACAACCCAACACCAACAACACTCCACATCTCCTTCTCCACCACACTGACAACCCAACACCAACAACACTCCTCATCTCCTTCTCCACCACACTGACAATCCAACACCAACACACTCCTCATCTCTTTCTCCACCACACTGACAACCCAACACCAACAACACTCCACATCTCCTTCTCCACCACACTGACAACCCAACACCAACAACACTCCTCATCTCCTTCTCCACCACACTGACAACCCAACACCAACACATTCCTCATCTCCTTCTCCACCACGCTGACAACCCAACACCAACACACTCCACATCTCCTTCTCCACCACACTGACAATCCAACACCAACACATTCCCCATCTCCTTCTCCACCACACAGACAACCCAACACCAACAACACTCCTCATCTCCTTCTCCACCACGCTGACAACCCAACTCCAACAACACTCCTCATCTCCTTCTCCACCACGCTGACAACCCAACACCAACACACTCCTCATCTCTTTCTCCACCACACTGTCAACCCAACACCAACAACACTCCTCATCTCCTCCTCCACCACACTGACAACCCAACACCAACAACACTCCTCATCTCTTTCTCCACCACGCTGACAACCCAACACTAACAACACTCCCCATCTCCTTCTCCACCACGCTGACAACCTAACACCAACACACTCCTCATCTCCTTCTCTACCATACTGACAATCCAACACCAACACATTCCCCATCTCCTCCTCCACCACGCTGACAACCCAACACCAACAACACTCCTCATCTCCTTCTCCACCACACTGACAACCCAACACCAACACACTCCTCATCTCTTTCTCCACCACACTGACAACCCAACACCAACAATACTCCACATCTCCTTCTCCACCACACTGACAACCCAACACCAACAACACTCCTCATCTCCTTCTCCACCACACTGACAATCCAACACCAACACACTCCTCATCTCTTTCTCCACCACACTGACAACCCAACACCAACAACACTCCACATCTCCTTCTCCACCACACTGACAACCCAACACCAACAACACTCCTCATCTCCTTCTCCACCACACTAACAATCCAACACCAACACACTCCTCATCTCTTTCTCCACCACACTGACAACCCAACACCAACAACACTCCTCATCTCCTTCTCCACCACAGTGACAACCCAACACCAACAACACTCACCTCTTTCTCCACCACACTGACAACCCAACACCAACACATTCCTCATCTCCTTCTCCACCACGCTGACAACCCAACACCAACACACTCCATATCTCCTTCTCCACCACACTGACAATCCAACACCAACACATTCCCCATCTCCTTCTCCACCACACTGATAACCCAACACCAACAACACTCCTCATCTCCTTCTCTACCATACTGACAATCCAACACCAACACATTCCCCATCTCCTCCTCCACCACGCTGACAAACCAACACAAACAACACTCCTCATCTACTTCTCCACCACACCGACAACCCAACACCAACACACTCCTCATCTCTTTCTCCACCACACTGACAACCCAACACCAACAACACTCCGCATCTCCTTCTCCACCACACTGACAACCCAACACCAACAACACTCCTCATCTCCTTCTCCACCACACTGACAATCCTTTCTTTCTTTCTTTCTTTTCTTTTTAAATCTTTTTATTGAGTAAGTATACAAAAAAGGTAAGCCATATAAACATTAATACAATGTTAAAGTATAATAAAATTCCAAAAGATAACAATACCAAAAAGAAAATACTACAAACAATGTAATTTAAGCATAAGAAAGCAAGATAACATAATAGTATACTAGATTTTATATATATCAATGGAAAAAAAAAGAAAAAAAAACCCCCAAAAAAAAAACCCACCGTGCAACTAACTAAAAGCAAAGCAAAGCAATGGGCTAACTTGAAACCAAACAGAGTTAAACTTAAAATCACGTCCTCAATCCCGACCTCCATTAAAACAGTGAAAAAAAAACAAGAAGGGTAAATATTACATTAAATGAAAATATCGAATAAAAGGTCCCCAAATCTGTTCAAATTTAAATGAAGAATCATAAAGATTACTTCTAATTTTCTCCAGATTCAAACATAAAATCGTCTGAGAAAACCAAAAAAAGGTAGTTGGAGCATTAAGCTCTTTCCAATGTTGTAAAATACATCTTTTCGCCATTAAAGTAAGAAATGCAATCATTCTACGGGCTGAAGGGGAAAGATTACTAGAAATTTTAGGTAGTCCAAAGATAGCAGTAATAGGGTGAGGAGAGATATCTATATTTAATACCTTAGAAATAATATTGAAAATATCTCTCCAAAAAGTTTCCAAAGTAGGGCAAGACCAAAACATATGAGTTAAAGAGGCTATCTGCCCCGAACATCTATCACAGAAAGGATTAATATGCGAGTAAAAACGCGCTAACTTATCTTTGGACATATGTGCTCTATGAACCACTTTAAATTGAATTAGGGAATGTTTAGCACAAATAGAGGAAGTATTAACTAATTGTAAAATCTGCCCCCAATCATCCACAGAAATGGTAAGCCCCAATTCCTGTTCCCAATCTACCCTAATCTTATCAAATGGAGCTTTCCTAAGTTTCATAATAATATTATAAATCATAGCCGATGCACCTTTCTGACATGGATTAAGGTTAATTATCGAATCTAAAATATATATAGGAGGAAGCATTGGAAAGGAAGAAAGTATAGTACTTAGGAAATTTCTAACTTGTAAATATCTAAAAAAATGTATTCTTGATAAGTTATATTTATTAGATAATTGTTCAAAAGACATAAGGGAACCATCTAAAAATAAATCCAAAAACCGTAAAATACCCTTAGTCTTCCAAGTTTGAAAAGCGCGATCCGTAAAAGAGGGAGGAAAAAATATGTTACCTAAAATAGGAATCGCTAACCCGAATTGATTAAGATCAAAAAATTTTCTGAATTGAAACCAAATGCGCAAAGCATATTTAACTATCGGGTTAGAGACCTGCTTAAGGCGTTTCGAATCAAAAGGAAGAGAGGAACCTAAAATAGAACCAAGTGTATAACCCTGAACAGATTGTAATTCCAATGCTACCCATTTAGGAATAGATAGTATGTCCCGGTCAAGTAACCAAAATTTCATATGTCGAATATTAATAGCCCAATAATAAAATCTAAAGTTAGGTAATGCTAAACCTCCATCTCTCTTAGCTTTCTGTAAATGTATTTTACCCAGTCTCGGATTCTTATTCCGCCAAATAAATGAAGAAATTTTAGAGTCAACTTTATCAAAAAAAGATTTAGGAACGAAAATTGGTAATGCCTGAAACACATATAAAAATTTTGGCAAAAAAAACATCTTAACTGCATTAATACGACCAATCAAAGTTAAATATAAGGGAAACCATTTAGATGAAAGTTGAGTAATATGGTCTATTAATGGTAAAAAGTTAGTCTTAAATAAATCTTTATGTTTACAAGTAATTTTAATCCCAAGATATGAAAAGTAATTATTAATCAATTTAAACAACCCAACACCAACAACACTCCTCATCTCCTTCTCCACCACGCTGACAA